>NC_056735.1:428382121-428432121 GCF_019279795.1 Protopterus annectens
GCCCATGCCTGTCAATCATGGGGACAGTGAGAATCTAGTTCTCACACTCACTGTCATCACTGTCCCCTTTCTCAGCTTCCTGTTGGAATGCTTGACATTTTTATTTTTTCAGCATTCCAACAAGTATCTTCTCCATATGGCTGAGGCCTGCACCAATGGTACCTTCTATGATCATGCCTGGCAACTCCTAATGAGTGACAAAATGCCCACCTCCACCAATACTCCCAGAGGGTACCACTGCACCAGCTGTCAGGGTAATGCTACCTGATTTTGAGGGCTCAGGTATTGCAGGGGCTGCAGAGGCAGTACTGCCACAGTGTGTCCCAGATGTGCTGGGTATCAGTGCAGTAGCTGCTGGAAGGGTGGCAGGCAGAGCCACACTGGCTGGCCTACCTCTCTATGTTTGAAATCATTCTGTCAGTTGTCAGAAAATTCGAACATCAGAATGTCATGATCACACATATAAAAATAATAAAAAGATATAAGGAGTGGGTAAAGATAGGGAAAAAAAAAGAAAAAAAAAACAATTAGAATCATCATATGTCACATACAATAAATTACTACAATATAGATACATTTTTACTTTTACATTACCTATACTTTTAAAAACTACAAACTAGGACATAAAATTGTTCCAAGTAATCCTAGCAATATGGATATATTGCACATATGCTTTTAAAAATAACACAGATTAAGTTAACAACATGGCATTTGTGACAATTTTGTTGAAATTAATATTTAATATATTTTTAATTATTTTACTATCTATTTCTTATCTGTGGTATTTGAACCCACAACAACTGAATACACTATTACAATTGACTCCTACAATTACTTTGAGCTACAGAATGAAGTTATGCATGCTTGATTTTACAGTTAAGATATGCATGCTTAATTTGCTACTAACGTATAGAAGAACAATACTTTTAATAAAATAATAATTAATTTGTGCTGCATACATGCCCCTTGCTTATCTTAGTCTTCCGAAACATTCAGCATGGGCTTCCGTGTTTGATGAAATTTCCTGGGCAGCTGCAAAATAAAGAAGAGATAAAAAGAGAAGAGCATTATACATACCTGTGTTGGCCATCTCCAGCTTAGCATAGAATTGAAAGTATCTTTATTTGTATATTTGCACAACTGAGGGATGTCAGCAGTCCTAAACTTATCCATCCACAGGTTGAGTTGTTCCTGCCTGCACCTTTTCAGGTCATTGTAATGGTGCCTGTATTGCTCCCCAGTTTGTAGAATGCCAGTTGTACTGGAGACAGCCTTGGCTAGACTGTTCCAAGCTTGCAATTTATATTGAGACCTGGTATAGTCCCCCTGCAAAAGCCAATGTCTGTGGTGCTTTATGAAGAGTGCAATGAATATTCTGGACTCTTCTACACCCCATCTTTGAGCCCTAAATTGGTCACCTTCCTTGCTTCTTAGATCCTGCCATGTCTACACAGGTAATTCATCAAAAGTTAAAGTGTTTTCCCACTAGTTCATGATATCACATTTAATGGTTAGTACATAAACCTGCACAACCTTGCCAACTGCATTTGTGTGATGTTATGCAAGAGCAACATTGCCAGACAGACAGGAAGGCAATTTATGAAATAGGAAGGGTAAAGTGACATTTGGGAACTACTATGTTATATGGGTTGGAGACGGTAGCATTGACGAAAAGGCAGGAGTCAGAGCTGGATGTGGCAGAGTTAAAGATGTTAAGATTTCCACTGGGTGTGACTAGGATGGACAGGATTAGGAATCAGTATATTAGAGGGTCAGCTCAGGTTGGACAGTTTGGAGACAAAGTCAGAGAGGCGAGATTGCGTTGTTTTGGACATGTGCTGAGGAGGGATGCTGGGTATATTGGGAAAAGGATGCTAAGGATGGAGCTGCCAGGTAAGAGGAAAAGAGGAAGGCCTAAGATAAGGTTTATGGATGTGGTGAGAGAGGATATGCAGGTGGTTGGTGTGAAAGAGCATGATGCAGAGGACAGGAAGAAATGGAAATAGATGATCCGCTGTGGTGACCCCCTAATGGGAACAGCCAAAAGAAGATGATGACTGACAAACCCATTTTCAAGTGCAAGTGATTGCATGCTGCTGTACCTGTTAGATGACTTAACTTTTCAGACATGCATTGGGAGTTAAACATTTTATGACTTGACATATTTTTTGTGTGGCTTTACACACTGATAAAAGTAATTTGTACAATGTGGGATTTAAACCTATGTTAAATAGATAATACATATTCTTCCACATAGGTGCTTTTTCCTACTTGCCACAGATGAGGTGTTTGTCAGCCATGCTCATTAATTATATAGAGACATTAAAGAGTGTGTGATTAATCTTCTATGTGTGTGACCTGACAAGGTCCTGGTTTATATATTCATGTGTATGTGGCTATCATTGAAGTATGAAGTCCATGCCAGGATAGAAAAGAAACTTTTAATTACAGAAACATAATTATCAGTATATCCTCAGTCACACATATACTTTATTTGATATCCACTGCTATACATAGTTATTATTATGTATAATTATCTTTATATTGTTCTTTATTTTTAAAAATTGAGTGGAACAACATTAATAAAAATTGGAGTGTGCTAAATTAGAACCCTGGCTCACTTGCATTGTGGCCCTGAACTTACACCAGTTGTCACAGGAAAGTCTGTGCAACAGGTGTATTTTTACACTCATTATTGCTACTGTGGACACAGTGGCAGATTTAGGCATCGGCGCAGGGGTGCGCACCGGCCCCTTTTGAAGCTGTTTGGAACTTTATTAAAACAATAAAAATGGAAATTCACTCCCTATTTTGTTGAAATTGGAAAATGTACCACCAAAATGGTACATTTTTTTTCGTTTCAACTAAAAAACTTTTTTCCCCTTTGAAAGTCACATGGAAGATGCAACTGCAATTGGAGGTTGCAGTCAGGTGCAAGGACGGCAGCAGACATACGAAAAAAAATTGTTGGTTCACTTTTCAGCTTGCTTCCTGCTTTGCTTGGGTGAGTGGTGATTTGTGCAATGGCAGCAATTGTAATTGGCTACAGGTGTATTTGGTGGGCAGTTTAACTCCTGTTAAATGCAGCTACAGTATTGAATCCTTCTCTGGTTTTGGAGCTGCTGAGGCGAGCGAAGTGTTACTCCATGAGTGACTGCAAGTCATGTAAGTCAGCTTGCTGATTTTTTTCCCTGTTCCTTGTTTAGCCAAGTTATTTTTGAGCACAGTAAAGTCTCCAAAAATCCCTACAGGATGCTGTCCCATGATCTGTAGCTCTCCTCTCATGCCCGTATCCACTGGTAATACGTATTTTGGAACAAATTAGAAAAGGTAGGATGGTTCACATTTTAAATATTGCTCTTATCAACTTAGAAGGTTGCTAAAATAACAGGATGTGTACTAAGTGCGAACATGTATTTTCTGAAGGATATAAAATCTGAAACTCAGACATAAGTCACTATTTATTGACTTCAGTTTTCAGCTGCAGAAGTGAACAACAAGCCAAAGATATGAAGCATAGAGCTGGACACTCCTTCCCTCTTACTGCAAGGCATCAAATCTGAACAAATCCAAATATAATGGGAGGAGGCATAAAAAATAGGAGCAGATTTTAAATATTGCTCTTATAAACTTAGAAAATTGCTAGAAATAACAAGATTTAGTTTTATGTGCATTTTCTGAAAGATATAAATTCTGAAAATTAACTGTATGCCACTGTTGTTTGACTTCAGTCCTCAGTTAGTTGCCAGAAACCTGTAATAAGGAACACCAATGATATGAGGCAAAGATCTGGATGTTTTGCAAAAATCTGGATAGTTGAGAAGTATGGATTTCTCCCATATCAGATGCTAGGCTTGAGCAGGTGCTAATGAAGCAAAAACTAAGCATGTGGGTCTCCCAAAAATGCACACTAAAAGATGAATATTTAATATAGTACATGGTGGTTGAAGCTATAGATTCATTTAAGGACCTGGGTATATGGGTAGATCCAGCTTTTGAGTTTTTCTAATCATATTACCAAATAGTTTAATAATTATAGAACTATAGGTTCTATAAGAGATGTATATAGTCTAAGAAATCAGAAATGAACTCATCGTTCATAGGACGATGGTAGGCTATTGGCCAAGGATTTCACCCATGTTCCCACAAAGCACCTGTTCATTAACTTGAACATGAAATAATATGGAAACCTTATAGGAAAACAAGCATGAGAAAACAGAAAAGAGTCAGTGGAAATACACCAATGGTTTCCATCAGGCCCCAGTGGCCTAATGGATAAGGCATTGGCCTCCTAAGCCAGGGATTGTGGGTCCGAGTCCCATCTGGGGTGATATAATCTTGGGTGGGAGGTTGGCATAATGGTTAAGGTTGCCTTACAGACACAAAGTATGGGGCTTGATTCTCACAGGGGGTAATTGGCTAGGCTTAAAATGGCCCCATAAGGGCAATTAGTCTAGTACTAACCTATGGATGTGAAAATTTGCCTCATTGGTAAAAGGTACAGGGTTTGAGTGTTATCTCAGGTTATTGGCAAGCCTTAACTTGGTATTCACCTATGAAACTATAAGACTAAAGTGGGCCAACTTGTAAAGTGGAGCAGATATTTAAGGAGACTGTATTCAGGTATACAGAACATTTAGAGACAACTACTTCTGGAAGTTTTTGTGGTTGACAAATAGAAAATCAGACAACCTATGTATAAGATACTATAACAATGAGAAGTATGCTAATTTTTTTTCTCTCTCTGCTGATGCATGAATAGACTACCAGATTACATTAAAGCAAGCACTAGGTTAGATATTTTTAAGAACATCCTGGACACGTTATGGGATCAGCTGTTTTGGCATATTGGCAGGCTAGAATGGCAGTATTGCCCGTTCTTGAAATATTTGTATCCAAGAGCACTTTCTACTCATTTTTTTATCATGAAATATTTAACCTTGCATAACATCTGGTGAATAAACTATAAGTTGGGGGGGGGGCAAACATATGTGATTTTTTTTGTAGTATTTGAGTGGTATTAACAGGATTGCTGCCAAATCACTATGTATACTTTTATTGTTAGCCATGGTAGATGAATTCATGATTGTAATATGATTGCATTTCTTTTGGTGTACTGATCATGTAGTGGTTAACTTAAGATCATTTTTAGAGAAGTCTGTGTTTTTTTATAATGGTAGAAATTGTATGGTGGGAGGCAGGTCAATTTCACCTCTGCATAAAAGATGGGATAAAGTTGGTGCCTCTGGATATGATTTCTAAGTTTATATTATGGTACAAGTCCAAGCCTGTATAGTTCACTATATAACTATTTAGTTGTATTATGTTGTCTATACAGTGCCAACCATTAAAGCTACTACAATTGTGAAATCAGATTCAAGAAACATTGTCTGGAAACTCTGACCGTTTTGCACTCTGTATTTTGTAGTTAAATTCCCTTGTTGTACTGTTAAATACCCTGTTTTATTGTCTGCATATCATGTAATGAAAGTCTAACATGAGACATGAGTTTTGTTTTTTACAGTTGCCCCAGTATACATAGTTAATGTACCTTCACTACTGCATATGGCCTTTTTCCTTTATAAATGGTCTTCATTGTGTTACTGTGATAAATTTCTGCTGAGAACACTGCATGCTAAACTGGCTAAGTCAGTTTATTTATTTAACATTTTCAGCAACAGTTTTCTTTTTTTCTGTAAAGCTAAACTGCACTGGAAGCTGTGAGGGTAGTATTACAGCCTGTTTTGTAACTGAGTACCAGTCTGGCATTTTGCATTGCACGTTTTCATTTTGTGTGTAATGCCGATGTTGCATGCAGTTCACAAATTTGCTTAATTTCAGTTGTAACATGCACTGGGTTTATTGCCATTATTGAAGGTGTACAGTCAAATGTAATTGTGTACAGTAGTAGGATTTTGACAAGCTGTTTTTGCTGCCTTGTATCTTATGAATAGCCTGTTGTGAAATATCCATGCTAACTTCAATGACAACAGTGCACCAATGCTGTGCGGACGATACCTTAATTTCCCATTTGAATTGCATCAGATGTATTAGAGTAGTTCTGTTGTCACTAAAGCTGTCTGATACTGCAATGGTATACCTGTGTTGGGGGAGGGGAGCAGATGTTGGTATGAATTGGGATGGTCCAAACACTATGCTCCGCGCGTAGGCACTGCACGGCCAGAATCAACCATACGAAAACCACTGTAGGCCAGCAGAAAAGTGAATCGAAGTAAAAAATAAATGAAAACCCTGAGGGTTACAGAAAAAACATGACTTTATTGACCAGACCGGTTTCGGCAAAAAATGCCTTCTTCAGTGATACATAGTCAAAACAGTAAATGTTCAAAGTCATTAATATTTATAGACTCATGCAACCAATGAAAAAACTACCCAACCCACAGAGGAAATGGTATATTCCAACTCCTAAAGCAACAATACACAAATCCGAATTATAAAAATTAGACTGAAAACAAAGTCCAATAATTATGAAAATAAATGTGACAGCATGAATGAGAATAACTTATAGCACTGAATAATGAATAGTGAAAAACCATTAAACTTCCTACATATAGTAGGCTAAGTTTCCTACGGACATGCAGATAAATTACATGGTGCAAAAGCATAAAAATATGTATATTCCTCTAGACAAAGCCAAGATAAACTACATAGAGATAATACAGACATATTATTATTAACATCATATAATGAACTAACATAATGCAAAAACTTAGCATTAATGTATAGAGAACACATATAATTAATTATAATAATATGCCACAAAATTGAAATGGTTCATCATGAAAAATCTTTGTAATTTTGGATCAACATATAGTCCTAGATAAGTGGACTTACGATATAGTGTTCACTTATGACTAAAATAGACAAATACATTAGTTAGATAATTGCAACCATGTATCAATGCAGAAACATTACAAACATGAATTGGGATGGTACCAATAAATAGGAGAGATTTGTACAGTGACCTAATCTGTCCTCTGACTTTCATGGTTAGATTTTTTTTTATCCTGCTGGATGTTGCACTTCCTAATTTTTGTCATGACTTTCTTCCTTTTGCTGTGATCCTGTTGATAGGATACCACCAGGCTGGCTTGTATGAATTTGTTCTGTGGTTATTCCTGGTAAGCAGAAATGTCTCTGTGCCTATAACATGGTTGTACAGGTCAGTGTTCTTAAAGTTTGGGGTGGGGCATCAATTTTGCCAGGTTACTACTTGATAGTAGGACATTTGCCTTAAAATGGTTTGTCCTCACCAAAGAGGACATTACATAGGGTGGGTGCAGCATTCTTCCATGCTAGTGATGACTACACCAACTTATGTTACCACTCCTAGTTGGCATTTGAATTGTTGGGTCTAGGGTTCTTGTGTTGACAAAGTGCAGCAATCTCTGGGCTTGCAAGCTTGGGGCAGTGTATGATTCCTAGTTTATAATAGGGTAGTCACCCATGAATATGGTATTGGGATGACTGGTGGGAGATCCAGTAAATTGTGTTATGCATTTCCTGGGTGATAGAGGTGGACCTATAGCTTCTAAGGATATAATATGTGACTTTCCCATGGTAATTTGGACATGGAGAAGCTGAAGCACATCTTGTTTGATCAGCCCTGAGGCATGCTTTTGATGTAAACTGTGACATCTCCAGCTTTACTCCATGCCTGTGCAGTAGCTGGTCTAAATGCTCAAATGTCTGCATTCTGCACAGTGGAAAAAGTTTTTAGCAAGTACAGTTTCTTGTTTAGATTCATCAAATTGAGCAGTAACATCTTTACGTTGTTTAAAACGTTATGGTGGTGGTCTTTCTGTGGTGTTTGTTAATGGACCTCTGTGGTACTGGCTACCTCGATGTGGTACAGGGGCTTGTTGCAGTGAATAATAGCTACTAAATGCCAGTTAAGGACATCTCAGACTGAATTTCTGTGGGGTGAATACATTGGGAGCTAGACCATGTGGATGCATTGAGGGCAGGGCAGTGTGGATGCATGTGGGTAGCACTACCAGACCTTACAGTACAAATTGAAAAAAAAACTGTCAACGCATCCCTCCTTGATTTGCTTCTGAATAATTTTATTTCTGTTTGTATCCATCTGTGTCTGCTTTACCCCTTCTTTGCCACCCTATTGCTGTTTTATCCTCACCATAATTGCATTTTTCATCAAACAACTTGCATTATTTCTCTAATTTTGTCTAATCTAATGTTAATTGCCCACACCTCTTCTCTTGCTTCTCTCTTTTACAGCTCCTCAAAGAACTTCACATTGTCTTGTTTTTTTCAATGTCAGTCACTGCTACTGTCTCATTCTGTGTCTTGAGTCTGTTTCCTCTCATTCAGCTACTATGCTACTCTTCCATATTTTTTTCCTGTTACCTACAAGAATATTTTCATTCTCAGTACCTGTCTTTGTGTTTCTGCATCTCTCACTGTCTATTTCAGTTCCTTCCTCTTCCCTTTTATCATCCTTTTTCTGCAATATTTCAGATTCTTCTATTCCCTTGCTACTCCCCTGCTGCCTCCATATTTCCTTTTCTCCTCTACAAGTCAACCCTTTAAAGCAGCTTTAATGTAATTTCACAAACCTAATCGTATTCTTGTCTTTTTTATGTTGTCTTCCACAAGCTCTTTAAATCTCTCCTTTTCAATTCTGTCTTTGCTCCTGTGATCTCTATCTGCCTTCATTTCATCTCCAGTCTCAACACCCCACCTGTAGTTTCTCATTACACTCATTCTTACTGTATAAAATAAAATTGCCTTTAACTTTTCATAGTTATTTCATCCAGCCAGTACACACACAACTTCAATAATTTATCTTTCTAACTTGGGTTTTCTCCTTCTGGAGAATGCAAGTTGAGACTGCTTAGGAAAGCTTAGAGCTTAGTCATTTGGGTCATAAATTAAATGAACATTTTCCTAATTTATCCAAACCTCTGTGCCTGGAGTTTTGTTAATAACAATAAATAGATTTTGACTTGCAATCCTTTCTAAAATGCTACAGTTGTTACAACATTTTTTACATTGCACATGACTAAATTGAGCATTCACTTTTTGTGACTTTTTTTATACCATCTTCTTCTTTATTTGCTGTGTTTTACTTAACTGAGCTTCACTTGTTCCACAGAAATCATTATTTAACTTAAAAAAAATCTTCCTCTGTGACTAATATCCCATCCAGTTGGACTGCTTCCTAAGTTACAACAATGACTATGCCTGCTATGCCATGGAAGGGAACTGTGACTTGGTATGAGCAACCAATCATCTCTTCCAGGCATGTATTGAAAATACTTGTACAATTGTACTGGGTGTACATGTGCTGTGTGCTGCACAGGAATTACCTGTCAACACTACTACATCCACAGGAAAATCTTGTGCAGCTGAATGTATATTGCTTTCTTTTCACACGTGATGAAGAGCTTCTTATCCCTCTTTCCCACTCCCACTCTGGTAGTCAACTAATCAGACTGCACCCCCCCCCCCTTTTGCAAATTCTTGAATCCGCCACTGGGACGTGTTTGTCAGACATGCTCATTAATTATATAGACACATTAAAGAGTTGAGTGGTTAGCCATGTATGTGTGTGACATGAAAGTTCAGAAAATACATTTTTAGTTGTAGAACCAAACTTGTACTGATACCCACAGTTAAACATACAATATATATGATATAATGTGTATGCTCAATCCACCTGCTATGCATAGTTATTTTTTATGTATAATTATTTTTATATTGTTAATTTTTATATAAATTACAGTGGACCAGCATTAATAAAACTTAGAGTTTGCTGGATTAGAACTCTTCCACACCTCTGTTGTGGCTATTAACTTATATCTGTTGTCTCAGGGAGAGGTAGGCAGCAGGTGTATTTTTTACACTCATTACTTCGTATGAGTGCTGACCTCCGTGCAATACCAGTTAATGTGTTTGCACGATTGAAGACTACCTATGTAGCAATGCATCTTTTTAGAAATTGACAATGTCTGCTTATGGTCTGTAGGTGTTCTGGAAATGCTGGAATTGTGTATGCCTGATGACCGCCACGCAATGCCACTTAGCATGTTTGCACGATAGAATGCAAAATATGTAACAATGTATCTTTTTGAAATTGACAATGTCTGTTTAGTGTCTGTGGCATTATGCTGTGTTTGCAAAGAGGTGAGCAATGCCCAGACAAGACAGGCAAAGCTAAACATGTATTATTATTGTAAAAAGTGTTTATTTGTTTTCAGCATTAAAAGACAAATGTGGGATTTGAACCATGATCTACATATCCTATACACTGTGCACGTCATTGTGTTTACCAGGTGTGCTACACACATAGTTGATGCACAGTTCTAATTTCTGGTTTCCTTATCATAGAAACAGCTTCTATTAATTTTAAAGTATTTAACCATTTCACCATATTTGGGCAAAGCTGCACATTCAGGATGATTCCCTTAGTGCTACACACAACCTGGCAGTTAATGGAGTGGAAACCCTTTCTGTTTATGTACACCCTTCCCTGTTGCCTGGGTGGTGCTTTCAATATGTGTGCAGTCTATGACACCCAGGACTTCAGGGAAGTGTGCTACATGGTAGAAATACTGCATAATTGTAGCTCTGTCCTTGGGTGCATGGGGAAAATGTATGTAGTCACTGGCATGTTGTAGCATAGCATTCAGGAACTGATGTAGAAACCTGGATGTTGATGCCTGCGACACCCCCAGCATATTCTCTTTTGGTCTCTGGAATGTTCCTGTAGCTAATATTCTAAATGCTACAAATACCTTAGTCTCCACAGGTATTGGTAACCCTCAGTTTGCCATTCTCTTAGTTTAGGACAACAGAGGTTGCAGAGTTCCTATATTGTGTCATTATCCACCCTGTAGTGCTCTACAATTTCCACCTCCTGCAGACAATGAAAAGTTAAATGGGGTCTAAACCAGCATAGACTTGGGACAGTTGTAAATACACAAGCAGAAGAGAAACAGCAGCCCCTAACATTCTTTCCATGTACAATAGTACAATAGTGGCTATATTCCAATAAGTTTTGGAATTTGAGGCAAAGACCTGCACTGAATGTGCACAATTGCTTTATAGCTTGTTGAATAGTTCCTCCATCTTGGATTGGTTGATGAGCATACAGTTCACATTCTTATGCTGTAATTAGCATACCACAATGTTTAGTGTGTTTATATGGCTGTGCACGCTGTGTAGAGCCACTTAGGAATACAAATTGGTGTGCTACCATGTGAGTATTGTTCTGTGATGTCCACGTGGTTTTAGAGAACTGTGTAGGCTTTACTGAATCTGCACCTGTGTATGATACGTCATGCATCATTTTATTCAGTGTTTCTCTGTTATGTCCCATAGTTGAGAAAGAGACACCACCTATTTGCCAGTGCTATTGTATATTGTACCCAGCTTGACCTCATCTGTGGCACTGCTGCTGCAAGATATGTCACACACAGCATAAATGTTGTTGCAGATGTTTGGACTGTATTTCAGTGCCCCTCCTAAGGTGTCTAGACATTCCAGGCATCACTGCAGTAGGCCATACACATGCTCCACTATATTTTGCATTTTCAAATGTACTGTGTTATAAGATATTTCTTGAATGATCTGGTGGTGAATATGGGGATCACCAATCAGAGTCTAGGGTGTATCTGGCATTGCCTGCAGCTCACACAAAAACAGATTATATGTAGATTACTATATGATTATGTAGCAACTGCCTCATGTACACAGACAATCCTCTCTTCTTACATCCCAACACTCAGACTTGTCAGAAATGCGCCTATATCTACAAGTTGGAAGCCGTGCACTCTCCAGCCAAGACTGGAATAGCTGATCAAGAAGAGAAACCAAAAAAGAACACTTCATGACCCAAGGACGAAACGCCAACCAGAGCAGTTAGTTAATCCTTTATTGGAAAGCCACCACACTTAAAAACAAGCGCTTTCGCTCGGTACAATACAGAGCTTTTTCAAGTTCATTGAAAATGCAAAATATTCAAGTGCTATATACCAAACCTGAGTCACATAATATGCATAATTAATTAATTAAGTCATTAATTCATTAAGATGTTAAAGGGATATTCATGAGTTAAACACCAAAGCATGAAGTTTGAATACTGGTTCCCCTATAACATAAAGAATAAAATGCAGTGAATGTGAAGCCTAAAAACCATTGAATAAATACATAAATATGTGTGAATCATAACTTGTAAAACACTTCATTGATTAAAAAACGTGTGTTCAACCACAATTAAATGTGGTGAAAAGTTCATCAACCAACTTAAACAATCTCATGTTGTTCAAAAACTAAATATTACACAATTACTTTTGTAGTTTAAGTTGTTATTAAAAATAATGAATATTTAAGAATAATAAATATTAAGAATAAAATATTAAATAGTGGCTTATGCCAAAGCTTAAACAAAAAATATAGAAGGCGTATTTATGAACATCTATACGACATCTCTAAACAAAAAGAAACTAACGCCTTTTTCAAGCACACAGTTTCCTGTCCTAATATGAGCCTTAAATTTATGGTGTTAGAACAAGTTTTGCCTGAGGCTAGAGGTGGTGACTGGGAGACTACACTTGAGTACCGAGAACTTTTGTGGCAATTGAGACTGGATGCAGGTAAACCACCAGGGCTCAATGATAGTATAAACATCAGTAGTGTCCTGAAGCTAAGGACTGCCCGACTATAGCCTTTAAGTCATCCTGGTTTATTTTAGTTTCGTTTAATTGCATTTTATATGATGAGACCAATGTACACCTTCGTGCAACATATTATTACATGCACTAGTTCTCAAATATATTTGAATTCATCTATTTACATACATATTTATTTACATTTTTTTACACACGTATATATTTTTTGTTTAAGCTTTGGTATAAGCCACTATTTAATATTTTATTCTTAATATTTATTATTCTTAAATATTCATTATTTTTAATAACAACTTAAACTACAAAAGTAATTGTGTAATATTTCGTTTTTGAACAACATGAGATTGTTTAAGTTGGTTGATGAACTTTTCACCACATTTAATTGTGGTTGAACACACGTTTTTTTAATCAATGAAGTGTTTTACAAGTTATGATTCACACATATTTATGTATTTATTCAATGTTTTTTAGGCTTCACATTCACTGCATTTTATTCTTTATGTTATAGGGGAACCAGTATTCAAACTTCATGCTTTGGTGTTTAACTCATGAATATCCCTTTAACATCTTAATGAATTAATGACTTAATTAATTAATTATGCATATTATGTGACTCAGGTTTGGTATATAACACTTGAATATTTTTCATTTTCAATGAACTTGAAAAAGCTCGGTATTGTACCGAGCGAAAGCGCTTGTTTTTAAGTGTGGTGACTTTCCAATAAAGGATTTACTAACTGCTCTGGTTGGCATTTCGTCCTTGGGTCGTGAAGTGTTCTTTTTTGGTTTTGATCACATTTTGCTTCTTTGGTCAAGAAGAGAAGGTCAACACCTGCACCACACCACATGGAACACATAGCCCTCCAGAATACCCACCATCACAGCCCTCACATAAAAACACAAACCACACACTCACCTTCACAGAGGCTCCCAATAGAAATTTACCCAAACAGCAGAAACCTCCAAGGCAGAAATGTACTCAACCACCACAACACAGCACAAACCACAAGACACATAGCTCACTTACACAGTGTGCCCCTCAACCTAAGCTCCTAAGGCAAAACAGCTTGCCCAATACAATAATCATAGGTCACTCAATAGTGAGGCACACTGATGCCCCACTCACTAGGCTGAATAAGGCAAAGGTAACAGTCAGCTGTCTATCAGGTGCCAGAATCTGACACATAACACACACACTCAGGTCACTCCACAACAAGTGCAAGTATGACTCTGTCATTGTCCATGTGGGTGTGAATGACCCAAGATGCACCTCTCTGGGCTACATGAAAAGAGACATGGTGGAGCTCTCGGATTATGTGGCCCAGGCAGGTATGACCCTAGCCCTGAGCAGCATTCTACCATCACCCAGAATGATACCACAGTACAAACAGAAAATGACTGTCTTCAACATTTGGCTAAGTTTTTGGTGTCATTCTAAGGGGATCCAGTATCTGTCTGCTTGGGATGACATGATTGACAGACATTGATGCCTTGCCAGAGATGGCCTGCATTAGTCATCCCTGGTTTTTCGGGTACTGGCTAAGGTTCTTGCCACCCCTATAGTGCTTTTGTTAGGTGGTGTTCCAAAGACCAAATTACCACCATAATAGCTATAAATAAATACAATCTGAGGGTCAAGCTATCCAATGCTAGAAGTCTAAATCTCAAGATGCACTCGCTCAAAGCACTCCTCAAAATGGAGAACATCGACATTTGTGCTGTAACGGAGACCTGGTTTAAAGCAGCAGAAAGTACCCCCTGTGCTACCAGGCTATAACTCATTCCACACTTTTTGGCCCCAGAACATAGCCTGAAGCTCCAAAGGCAGTGGTGTCTCCATATTCATAAAGGATATGCACACCTCCAGACTAGTAGACCAGCATAATGCATCTGAGATACTCCAGGTACAACTAACATTGGGTAAGACAACGATTCAGGTCATAGCCTACTATAGGTCCCCAACCATGTCCCAAGACTCTCACTCCACATTCCTAAGCACCCTGGAAACTATT
Organism: Protopterus annectens; assembly: GCF_019279795.1. Taxonomy (NCBI): domain Eukaryota; kingdom Metazoa; phylum Chordata; order Ceratodontiformes; family Protopteridae; genus Protopterus; species Protopterus annectens. The sequence goes on from NC_056735.1 coordinate 428,396,805, forward strand.
AAGATCTAACCCAACACTCACATACTAGGTGACTTCAACTACCCCTCCATCAGCTGGGAAAACTACTCATGCACCAATGCACTGGCCCAACACTTCCTGGAATTCATCAATTCCAATGCCCTGGACCAACTCATTCTTACCCCCACTAGAGGAAGCAACATCCTTGACCTGGTTATTACTAACATGGACAACTGTTGTTTTACACCAATAGTCAATTCATCCCTGGTTAGATCTGACCACAAACTAATCACCATGGAAATCCACATCTCACTCACACCCCCCACAAAGGTATCCACCATGAAAACCTTCTCCAAAGCTGACTTTGGACTCCTAAAAACAGAGGTGGCTAACTTCAGGGCACCCATGCCAATGGAAAATAGATGCATGACTGCCGAATCATACACCAATGCACTGTACGAGCACATACATAAATGCATGGAACTAGCCATACCCAACAGAACCAAGATGCTCTCCTCCAAAAAAAAGGAAGCCAGTCTGGTGGTCCCCTGCCATTAATAAACTTTACAACAGAAGGAAGAAACTGTTGCAGAAAAAGGTGAAGTCGCAAGACTGGAATAATGCCCTTATTAGCCTCAACAAAAAGTTGAGATCCCTCATCAAAACCTCCAAAGCCAGCTATGAAGGCAGAATTGCAGCAGATACTAAAAACAACCACAAAACCTTCTAAAGTTATAGCAAAAATCTCCATGTCAATACCCAGATTTGCTCTGAGTTACTGCACAATGGTCCCTCCTATACTGAGCCAACATATATTGCCAACATACTGGCCAACAGATTCAGTGTCAACTTTACCCCCCTTTCCCCCCTAAAGGACCAATCTCAATACCAGAAGAATGCCAGACACCCAACATTACTGCAGCACAAGTTAAAGCTACATTGTCTGAGGCCAAGAATACAGCTTCCATGGGACCGGACAATATCCCTGGCTGTGTTCTACATGAATTACAAAATGAACTGGCATCACATCTGTGTGCTCTGTTCACTCACAGCCTCTTCTCAGGCTTTATCCCTACCGAATGGTGCACTGCTACAGTCATCCCTCTCCATAAAGGAGGAGCAACTACAAACCCTGGAAATTATTTCCCCATTAGCTTGACGAGTCGGATATGTAAGGCTATGGAGCGCATCATCATGGACCTAATTAACAAGGATATAGGGAATCTCCAAACTCTACATCCCATTTAATTTGGTTTTGTGAAAGGTAGATCATGTGCTCAACCTGGTTGACTTCTTTGAGTCAGTCACCAGAGTGGTGGATGAAGGTAAGGCAGTTCATACATTCTACCTCGATCTGGCCAAGGCCTTTGATACCATTCCTCACTCAGAAATTATTGATAAACTCAGCAAACTAGGCATTAACCCCTATATCATTAGGTGGGTTGCAAATTGGCTCACAGATAGAACTCACAGTGTGAAAGTAGCAGACTCCATGTCAGACTGCCGACCAGTCATGAGTGGAGTCGCACAGGGATCGGTCCTGGGTCTTCTCCTGTTTGGCATCTACTTCTCAGAAGTCCAGGCCAACACGGAGGGATTCTGGATGACCAAATCCACAGACGACTGCAAGCTGGGAGCCATTATTAACTCCCCAAGTGATGCAGACATCCTACAGAAAGGCCTCACTGAGACCAATGACTGGTGTCAAAACCATAGCCTTAAGCTTAATGCCAAAAAATGCATCATCATCCCCTTTGGGAAAAACTCAGTTCCCACTAGTTACCACATCGATAGGAGCCCAATGAACATTGAAGGCATTATAAGAGATCTGGAGACACAAGTTGACAGCAACCTCTCCTTCGACCATCACATTGCCACTGTGGTCAGAAAGTCCTTCTATGTGGCACATCTCATTACCAAGGGTTTTGCATCCAGGAAGAAAGAGGTTATCATTTCTCTCTACTCTTCCCTCATTAGACCAATAACAGAGTATAATGCTTCATTTGGCATGTACCTCACTAGACACCTGCAACAGGTGGAGAGGCCACAAATGTACCTCATGAAAAGGATCCTAGACCTTAAACACATGTCCTACATGGACAGACTCAAAGATATCCAACTATATCATCTACTAAGAGGCGATCTCTGCTTGACTTACAAAGCCATGTCTGACCCAGTTCTGTTAGAAATGCTACATCTAAAAAAATCCCAATCCCTCTGTACCACATGCACCAGAGACCTCAACCTCATAACCACAATCAACAGAACATGCTGGAGGGACAGGTTCATAACCCAGAGACCACCCATGCTCTGGAATAGACTTCCCATACATGTCAAGCAGAGCACCACACTAGCCCTCTTCAAGCAAAATCTTGATAAGTGGATGGGAAATAGAAAGTTCACACTAGGGATTACTCCAGTGGCTCTACTTGATAGATGCACTGGGAACTAATGATGGGTGGCACAATGCCAGGGCACTTCTATGGGCTAGGTTGTAATGGCCCCAGGGCCATTAGCCTAGTACACACCTATGAACCTATGAACCTATGTGGTACCTGTGCGTATAGACATGTCTCTTTGGCACGTGTGTGTGAGTGTGTGTGTGTGTGTGTGTGTGTGTGTGTGTGTGTGTGTGTGTGTGTGTGTGTGTGTGTATGTGTACCTACCAACTAGATGATCTTGTGGGAAGTCATCTTGAAGGAAACTTTGACCAAGGTCAGACATGGGTGAATCATGTCAACTGCCCCAGTAGTACTCAGGCAAATTATAAACAATCCTCTGGGCATTACAGACCACTTGGTATTTCAGAGACTGGAAGCCCTTTGTATTGCTATATATTGCAGTCCCTCAAGATGAGGTAGGGCTTTAAGGAAATTAGGGGAGTGGGCTATATTACAAAAGCCTGCATTGTGCTGGTTCATTCCATCGCTCCCCTGCGGAGCCAGCTATGCTTGTCCACACTCTGTAGCATAATGTCAAGGAAGTGTTGCAGTGGTAGCATTGTCACCGCACAGCAAAGGCTCTCCAGTTTGATTCTCAGCTGGGGTACCTTCTTTGTGGAGTCTGCATATCCTCCCTGCATTTGTGTGGATTTCCTCCGGGTGCTCCAGTTTCCTCCCATGTTACAAAGACATGCATCTGGAGTGTTTCTCCCCAGGCCTCTGCTGAAAATTGGCTTCATTCCAAGTTGGACTTTCCCGATAAACAAATGTTAAATAAATAAATAGCATGTTTGGGATTTGCATGGCTGACACATGCAATATCCCAAGCATGTCCCCTGTAGGCCCCTGGAAGGTCCTTGTTGCTAAGATTGCTCAAGCTGCACATACATTTGTACACACAGGAATAGGCATTACTTGCATCCTATTATTCTACTTGTGGCTGAAATAGTTTGGCTGTTTCTTACAGTCATACTGTCCACACAAAAATGGTCCACAGTCTGCTGCTTTGTGAGTTGGTGTCATGTCAGCTGCTGTCTGTATTACTCCTGCATTACCATGGATGTCCATAATGTGCAACCTTTCCGGCAATGGCTTCTACTGCTGCTAGTCCTTGCATCATTCCTGTCAAGTACACCATGAATCTTGGCATTCAAATAGGGTATGTGTCAGCATGCAGTGCGCTCCTTTCATATCTTTCTGAAGCAATCCACCATGATCTCTGTCATCATTTGAATGCCACACTATTTTAACTCTTCTTCAACTGTGCTACCTGTGTCTTAGCAGGCGTTTATCAAGGGTGGAGCAAAGGGGACAGGCATTCTGAGTGCAAAGTGTTAGGGGACATGATCAAGAAGTGCATTTCCTGCAGTCTTTTTTCTGTACTGGCATTTCTAATTGTTGATAACATAACCTGAGTATCCTAGGTACTAGTTAACTATCCACGTCTCCAAGCCATGGAGCCAACTAAAAATGTCATTTTTGTTGATGCTAGAAATAAACATCCATTCTTCATCAAGATTTTAATGTATTTATTCCTTATCATTTAAATTGCAATTTATTTTTTCAATATGCATATGAAATGATCTATTGTGGATTCCTTTCAGACATGACCTATGTCCTAACAGTAAAGAAAAAGCAATTATATATATCCCACCAGCACTACCATCAACATTTTATCTAAACACATTATATCAACAAAATTTTATCTCCAACTCATTTAGTCAGCAACACATTTTATCGAATGTGTCAGAAAGAAAAAAAAGATACCTCAAAACCATGTGTTTGCGGTAGAGCAACAGCTCTGCACCACACATCTCCTTACTTAAATATACTAACTCAACAGTCACAGAACCACAGAGTAACTAAAGTATAGAAAACCTTAGTTCACTAAATGTGTTGTTTTCTCTTTTCTCTGTAGTTATGTAACTGTGGAGTTGGTATTTTAAGTAAGGGGGCATGCAGTGGGGCTTGCCGCCTTGCAATAACATGTTTTGGAGATGTCATTTCTATTAATGACACATATTAGATAAAATGTGTTTTTGACAAAATGAGATGAAGGTAAAATCAATTGGAGATACATTTTTGTCAATGTAATGCATTTAGACAATTACATACTTGATAAATCTACATAAATCCATATACTGTGTGTGTGTGTGTGTGTGTGTGTGTGTGTGTGTGTGTGTGTGTGTGTGTGTGTGTGTGTGTGTGTGTGTGTTTCAGTGTGTGCATCTGTATGTGTAGAATAAGCTGTATACTGTCAATTACTGATATATTCATTATAGAAAAATGTGTGCTTTTTTGAATGAATCTGTGTAGATCCACATTAAGAACATATTAAAAGCAGAACTGTTTGTCACTGATTTCTTAATTTGTGCTGAATACTAAAACAATAGATAAAGCTATTTGTATATAATTATATAGAAAATTATTTTTAAAAATGAAATGTATTTTAGCTTATAATAGTAACTATCCTAGCCTCATGAATTAGAATATACCTAAATCAAATTGCATGAAGATTAAAGGAATTTGCAGCAATGAAACTGACTTTGAAACTGCCAAAAGATTTGATACATCGTTCTGTGTATAAGGTTTACAATTAGCTGGAAAGAGTCAAAAAGCATTTAATGTGATTCTCAGATTGTTTCAGTATAGAATTAGGACTAAAGAGATACATGTACAGACTGACCTTCCATTTCCTACTCCTTATGAGTGTAATGGGTGTTGAACATGTGGGAGAAGCAGACAAATGTAGGTTTTGTAAAATCAAATTGGAAACAGTCGCACACCTCTTTGCTGGTTGTGGCATACTAATTGCAGAAGGACTGTATATTGAAAGACATAATAGTGTGGCAAGATTGTTGCACTGGGGATTGTGCAAATATTATGGTATTGAAGTGGCTGAAAAACACTGGAAACATGAGTCACAAAGCATCATAGAAAATGATGAAGTTTACATCATACGAGATCACCCATTACCAACAGTTCAAAAGATAGATGCTAGAAAACCAGATATAGTGGTCCATAAAAAGAAGACAAAAGTAGCATTGATCACTGAAATCACCACACCCAGTGACTATAGTGTCTTGTGTACAAAGAGACACAAAGTCACAAAAATATCAGGATCTGCAGGCAGAAATGAGAACAATGTGGAAGAAAGATACCCAGACAGTTCCAATAGTAGAAGGAGCAACGGGTCTTATAAAAAAGAATCTACAATCATATTTAGATATGTTATCAATACATGTAACTTCATACGAATTGCAGAAGGAGTCACTACTGGGCACATTGCGGGTGCTGCGAAGAGCACTTTTGGCTGATATCAAAGATTGAAACAATACTAATTTCATGAACTTTAACTGTACTTTGACTTAGGAATGGGGTCCATTCCCATAATGGTATTAGAAACCCAAAAGACTTTGAGAAATTTAAAAAGTGTAATGTGTTCTTAATACAGTAGGTTATTTCCAAACAGTTCTGATGAAGTCCGGATGGACGAAAGCGCTTGACTGTGGATTATTGGTGTTTATGGTGGAAGATACAGTGACTTAACATTGCTAATGTTGCCAGTGCTGTAGATACATTCTTTTATATCGTGGAATAAAACTGTGTTTTATCTATCCAAGTGACTTTCCTTGATTTTCCAGCCAACAGAGAGTGTTTTTGGTTTTATTTCCAAACATTGGCATATATTATTGAGTAATATTTTCCTAAGGTAATTTTTTTCTAATAAATGAAACTTTGCTTTAGAAGAGACGAAAATGTGGCATCTACAATAGGACATTAGGGCATGCTGACTTTGTGTTAACTGCAGATATTTTTTAAAAATATACATTTTTTACAGTCGATACAGCAATGAGTTTTAATGTTAGCTCACTTCATGTACTATATATGTATTCATTCATTTCAGAATCTCTAAATTCTGTAACATCGAATTTCATATGACTGAGACCATATGATCAATGTTTCGGAATATCAAAATTCTAAAACAAATGCAAAAAAAAAAAAAAAAAAACAATTTAAATTTTTCTGCAGGGGGGCAAGCCCCCCTGCACCCCACACACCCCCAATACTTGAATATTCCAACTAGTAGATTGCACTACAGTGAGGAAAAGGGAAATCTTCTATTCCGCACTCTATGCAGATCTCTGTTCACAATGTCGGGATTCCAAAAGTTCGATCATATGGTCTCGGCCATATTAAATTCGATCTTTCAAGATTTCGGCATTGTGAAATGTTTATATATATATATATATATATATATATATATATATATATATATATATATACACACACACACACACACACACACACACACACACACACACACATATACATATAAACCTCAAATGGCTAATGATTGATTCTGAAAGATCAAAAGCCAACAACAAAAAATCAAAACGCTTTAGTTTTTTTCGGGGTGCAAGCCCCCTGCACCCCCCACACCCATTGCTAATTATATATACCAACTCTGAGATTGCTCTACAATGGGAAAGGGCAAATTTGCTGATCCTCACTGTGTACAATCTTGAATGAACTTAACACTGGTAGAGGTGATCAAATAATTTTTGATCACTTCTGCCAGTGTTAAACACATTCAGAATTCCGAATGTTTGATTATATGGAATGCTGTTGTATAGACACAGAGAGAGAGAGAGATAAATATATGTAGATACATATATATATATATATATATATATATATATATATATATATATATACATGTATATATATATATATATATATATATATATATATATGGGTTACCTTCAGTTTACTGAACACACAGTTTACTGACACTTCAGAGCACCAACATCCAAAAAGCTGATGTTTCTCATGCGGTAAGTAACCATTTGCCCATCTATTTGATCTCTGCCCCTTACCCCTGCAGTAGTGCATTCTCAGAGTTGGTATATTTAGTAAGGGGTATAGGGGGCATAGCCCCCCACATCGGTGGGTTTAGTTTTTTTGGGTAGTTCCTTATGTCATGATGGCCAAGTGTTTTCTTACGCAAACAACCATACGCTCCGCAAGGATGGCATGCAGGGTCAATTCTGGGCCAGAATATGTCACCCATGGAAAAGGCAGCCTTGGAGGAATTAAAGCATAATCGCGACATTGCCATTCTACCTGCAGACAAGGGTGGTGCCGTGGTGGTTATGAACATTGGGGAATACCTTGATGAGGGGAAAAGACAGTTAGCTGATACTAGATGTTATATGCAAATGTACATTGACCCGACTGGGGGTTTTAAAAAAGAAATAGACTCTTTTCTGAAACTAGCTGAGGATGAGGGTATCATAACAAAAAATACTGTTAAACATCTTACTGTAAAAGACCCACAGAAACAAATCTTGTATCTTCTCCCAAAAATACATAAGTCCATTTCAAAACCCCCAGGTAGACCCATTGTATCAGGGATAGAGTCCTTGACGGAACCACTATCAGCATTTCTAACACAGTATCTCAAACCCCTTTTAACATCAGTTAGGGCCCAACTACAGGACACCACACACTTTTTACAAATTTTGGAGGATACACAGCTAGAACCAGACTGGCTAATGTGCACGTTGGATGTTAAATCTTTATACACAAGTATACCACACTGGGCGGGATTACAATCCCTGCAATACTGGCTTGAGAGAACAAACTTATATCCTCCGGGCTTCAACACCTTACTTGTCTGCATGGCGGAACATGTATTAAACAAAAATGTATTTTATTTCCATGGAGAATGCTTTTGGCAGCTACAGGGGACAGCAATGGGAGCTTCCTTTGCACCCATTTATGCTGACTTATTCATGGCCTATTTTGAAGAATGTATGATATATGACAAATCACACAATATTTACATGGTGGAAATCGATATCTGGTGACGATATTTGGATGATTGCTGGATGGTGTGGAAGATGGATGAAGCATATCTAAAGGAATTTATGGAGTACCTGAATGGTAACATTTGGGGTATTGAGTTTACGGTTACATGTAACAGGAGTACCATAGATTTTTTGGATGTTACTGTTTACCGTAATGCAGATGATACTCTAAGTACCAAAACATTTAGAAAATACCCTCAATACAATACCTTGTTACACGCCTCCAGTATGCACCCGAAACACACCATCCGCAACATCCCTAAGTCTCAATTTATGCATATCAGATGCATTTGTTCATCTCATGATGAATTTGAACATGCCAGACTTGATTTATACCATAGATTTCAGGAGAGAGGATATAGAGACATAGATATATATCAAGCTAGTTCATGGAGCAAAACCATAGACAGGAGAACATTATTACAATACAAAAAATCAGAGCATGCTCATCAGGATTCTATCTTGAGATTTGTCACCACATATGGCAGGAACCAACCTATTGTCAGGGATATACTTAATTGCAACTGGAAAATTCTTTTGGCTAATAACACTTTAAGGTCAATACTAGGCCCTCAATGTCAAATGTCATACAGAAGAGGCAAGAATTTGGGAGGGCTATTTTCACATTACAAAAACAGAGAAGGGGGAGGTGCGATATATCATCAGACCACTATCAGTGGTGATAAACTAATTGTTACTTTTCCATGTGGTCACTGCTGCTCCTGTTTACAAGTTAGTACACTAAAAGAATTCACCAGTGCCAACACCAATCGGGTATTTAAAACCAGGGTGCTTGGTAATTGCAGCAGTACATGGGTTATTTACTTAGCTACCTGCCAATGTAAAGCTTTTTATGTTGGTCAAACCTCTAGGTCTCTTAGAATAAGGATGACAGAACATCGTAGTGACATGAGGAACAAAAAGAAACAAATGCTTTATACAGACACACGATACAACATCCCAATGCCCAGTTTATGTTCATGATCATTGACAAAATTCAGGGAGATAGGAACAACCAACAGGGTTGGCACACCATTTTAAACCACAAGGAACAATATTGGATAACCAACCTTGGATGTTTATTCCCCCCAGGTCTGAATGACCATCTGTGAGTTTCACTGAACACTGGAGGATTTCATAATCATGGTTACAACAACAAACATTCATATAGATCAAGAATTAGTACAAACCATTCAATGATGGTTAGGCCTACCAACGCTCATATTATACTCTATAAAGCATGATAAAAAATTGTTCAGGATACGAATATGTATATGTATGGTTTGGTATTCGTATCTGGTATGTTGGCGTTAAACATTGAGTATTGTACAATTACAATGTTGAACTTGTATTATCTACAAGCATATTATTTCAATTTATTATAATCTATAATATAGCTGAGAATGAGGCCACTATACTCTTTTTGCCTTATTTTGTAATATATTATATGATCAGTACTCGGTTCATTATTATTCAGTTCTTTTGAACTTGTGGTTATCACCCTTTAAAATATATATATACTAGTGGTATATATTTTCTGCTTTTTTACACTATGATATGCATTCACAAATAGTGACTATGGTATTGGTCTATTACCTTGTAATATGTATGTCATATAATGGCTTACTTCCAGAGCTTTGATTTTTATCTTTAAAAATATGACTTAATATCTACACCTCTGGCATTTTTATGTCACTGGTCATATGCTTTAATCAAGAATGGAACATGCACTTTGTTACTCCAGCCACTGGATGGTGCTGTAATATTGCTTCCAGGTAATCAGAGACTAGTATAAATGCAGGCTGCTTCATTTCATTCAAAAAAACTTTATTGTATTCATTGATAAAGGCTGAATAGCCGAAACCAGTCTGGATTTGAAGGAATTATAAATAAATAATCATTATTTCTTCATTACTGCGTGTTCACTATCGTTTTTTGCTGGTCGTTGGTGGTTTACAAGTGTTTACTTACCTCTCGGAAAACATCAGCTTTATGAATAGCGGTGATCTGAAGTGTCAGTAAACTACGTGTCGGGGAAGTGGACATTCTGTAAACTGAAGGTAATCCATATATATATATATATATATATATATATAGAGAGAGAGAGAGAGAGAGAGAGAGATACAGGTCTGCTTTGTTTTGTTGAATTTCGTTTCATCATGACCACTTCGCTGAAAACTCAAATTACTGAAAACTCATTTCACTGAACTACAGTTAGTATATATGGCAATGTGTAGAGCACTGTAAGGCAAGTAAAACATATATACCCTTCTCCCCAGTGTAGTGCAATCCTGGAGTTAGTATATATAGTTTGGGGGATGTGGGTAGGTATTCTGGGGGAGATTATCTACAGATGATGAACATGGTTTAAGTAAAGAGAATAGCTTCAAACATCTGAGAATTAACCTATCTATAAACACATACAGTCACATCTCATAGAGCCTCACACTACAACACATGCAGCCACATCTCATAGAACCTAACACTACAACACATACAGCCACATCTCATGGCACCTCTCACTACAACACATACAGCCACATCTCATGGAGCCTCACACTACAATACATACGGCCACATCTCACGGAGACTCACACTACAACACATGCAGCCACATCTAATAGACCATCATGCTACAACACATACAGCCACATCTCATGGTGCCTCTCACTACAACACATACAGCCACATCTCATGGAGCCTCACACTATAACACATACAGCCACATCTCACGGAGCCTCACAATACAACACATACAGCCACATCTCATGGAGCCTCACACTATAACACATACAGCCACATCTCATGGCACCTCACACTATAACACATACAGTCACATCTCATGGAGCCTCACAATACAACACATACAGCCACATCTCATGGAGCCTCACACTATAACACATACAGCCACATCTCATTGCACCTCACACTATAACACATACAGCCACATCTCATGGAGCCTCATACTACAACACATACAGCCACGTCTCATAGTATCTCACACTGCAACACATACAGCCACATCTCATGGAGCCTCACACTACAACACATACAGCCACATCTCATGGATTCTCAACTTCTAAGCCTATAAGACAAGCCATTACACAACCCAATATTTTGGTCATAGGGGACTCTGTTGTGAGACGCACAGATGTTGCACTCATCAAGTTGATAAAGGAGAAACCCAAGGTCAGTTGCCTATCAGGAACTAGGATCATTAAAATCATGCATGCATGTACTCAGTTCACTGGATCGTAAGTACCACTATGATCCAGTCATAGTCCATGTGAGTGCAAATGACCTGAGATGTACCTCCCTGGACTATATGAAAATAGACATGATGGAATTCTTAGATTATGTGCCCCAGACTGATATGAGCCTGTCACTGAGCAGTATTCTACCTTCTCCAGTGATGATGCTAGGTTTTGGTTGTCACTCCAAGGGGGTACAACATTTCTCAGCATGGGAGGAGATGGGTAACAGACCACACTGCTTTGCCAGAGATGGTCTGCACCTGTCTCCTCAAGGCTTTTGAATATTGACTAAAACATTGTCCTCCCCCATTGTGCCTTTTTTAGGTAATGACAAACTGACAAACCTTCCAACACAGCAAAAACAGCACTAAAAAGCTTAATAGTGTTACCCCTCAATGTCAAGAGTCTAAACAAGAAACTCCATTCCCTCCAAGCTCTCCTGCTCTGGAGAATGCAGACATTTGTGCAGTTACCAAGACATGGCTTAAAGCCATGGAGAGCACCACCGAGGTACAGGGCTACAATGCCTTCCACACATTTACGCCACCTGCTGCATGGGTAGGGACTAAATGTGGGTGTGTCTCAATTTACAGCAAAAGCAAACATACCCCAAGGCTGGTCAAACAGGATTATGTGCTTGATTTTCTTCACATCCAAATTACCATAGATAAAGTCACATACCATATCTTTGTAAGCTATAGGTCCCCTTTTATGACCCAGGAAATTCATAACACACACTTAAACTTACAGGAGACACTCACCATTCAATCCAATACTATATTCATGGATGACATTAACTAACCCACTGTTAACTATGAATCATAGCATGACCCCAAACTTACAGGCATAGATTCCTGGACTGTGTCAATGCAAATATCCTGGACCAAGTTGTCCATACTCCCACTAAGATCAAAAACATTCTTGATTTGGTCCTCGTTAGCATAGCAGAATGCTGCACCTCCCAGTGTATCCTCTCTGATAAGGTCAGACCATAAAGCTGTCTCCTCTGAAATAAAAATAAAACCCATAGCCCCTGCTAACCATGGAATGTTTAAGTACTATTCTAAGGCAAACTTCCTACTAGTAAGTGATAACCTGACAAAATTTCAAGCATGCCAAATCCTGATAATACTGCTGCCTATGAAAAACTGTTCACTCAGACCCTGTACAATCATGTTAATAGATGCATAGACTCAGTTATGTTTTCTGGAATAAGCACTGAACAAACTCAAAAAAAAAGCCACCCTGGTGGAATGCCAACATCATTAAGTTGTGTAAGGAAGAATGGAATGGGAAAAATTTGATAGTTCAATGCCCAGCAGGAAAAAACTCTCTTTAATTTAAACAAGCAACTATGGGGCAAATCAAGTCTACAACAGCCAACTTTGAGATAAAAATAGCCTGCTAGGCCAAGGGCAACCATAGGTCTTTCTTTAGGTCTGTCCACAACCTCAAACACAGTATACAACAATATGCAGAACTAATTGTAAATTGACCCACCCTCACTGAGCCAAAAGATGTAGCAAATCTAGTGGATGATCAATTCAGCTCCAGTTTTACCCTTTCTGCCCCCCAGCCACACCTCAGGAAATACCACTGAGCCCCCCCCAATATCACTAGGGAGCAGGTCCTTGACTCACTCTACAAGGACAAGAATATCTCATCAATGGACCCTGATAATATCCCAGGATGACTCCTAATTAGCATGAAACACAAACTATGAGGACCACTAGACTCACTATTAAATTAAAGCCTCCAGAGAGGCTTTGTGCCACATGAATGGAGAACTGCAACAGTCATCCCTCTACACAAGAGAGGGCCATCTACAGATGCTGGAAACTACAGACTCATAAGTCTAACTAGTCTTGTATGGAAAGCCTTGGAAAGAATTGTTATGGAAATGATTAACAATGACATAGGAAATCTTCAGATACTGGATCCAACCCCATTTGGTTTCATCAAAAAGAGAGCATACCTACTCATCCTGGTGGACTTCTTCGAGAATGAAGGCAAAATTGAGCATACTGCCTACACTGACCTGGCCAAAGCATTTGATACAATTTACCACCTAGGAAATGTAGATAACCTCATGCAATTAGGTATAAACCCCTATGTCACCCACTGGAGAGCTAGGTGGCTCTAAGATTGGACTCTAGAAGTTAGGATAGGGGAGTTCACCTCCACAAAAAGGATACTCACTAGTGATGTCCCTCAGGGCTCTGTGCTGAAGTACTTCTTTTTGGCATCTACTCTCTGAAGTCAGCACCAATGTCAAAAGCCCATAGCTGATCAAGTTTGGCAGGTGAATTCAAACTAGCTTCAGTCACAGAATACCCATACTAACACTAATGTTCTCCAAAAATAGCTGTCTTGGAGGAATAAGTGGTGCCAGAACCATGATCTAAAACTCAAAGCCAAGAAATGCATATTAGTATCCTTCAGGAAGCTAGCTATCCCTGGAAACATACTCACTGATAACACAACCAGTAACTGCAGACCCAATAGTCAGGGATTTGGGGATGCATGTAGACAGTAACCTGGCCTCCAACCATCATGTGCAAGGAAATCATACTATATTGCACAATTTAAAAAGCAAGAATATGGAAATAAGTCAACAGAAGTCCCCATTCCACTGTATCCGACCCTCATCAGACCAATTAATGAGTACAATGCCCCCTTTGGTATATATCTGACCTGGCACATGCAACAACTGGAATATCCACATAGATTACTCACAAAAAGGATGCAGGGCATAAAGAACATGTCATACGCAGATTTTCTAAAAGTCCTATCCCTGCACTCTGTCTCCCACAGAAGGGCAATCTGTGCCAGATATACAAGGCATCCTTGGATCCATCTCTGCTTGACCTTCTACACATCTATAAAACAAATAACATCAGAATTACCCGATCAAGAGACTTAAACCTTATTTTCAACCTAAATAGGACATGTTGGATGGACAGATACTGTATGTGTCTGAGGATTACTGCTTCTCTGGAACAGGCTTCCCTTCCATGAGAAGCTCAGATGGCTTAGTGGTAAATTGTTGTGGCTATGGTGCCCAACATCCTGGGTTCAAGACTTGAAAGGGATGATTATTGTGGTGGGAGTTTGGCATAATGGCTAAGGTGTTTACCTTACAAAACAAGGTGCATGGTTTGATTCTCACATGGAGTAATTGGCTAGGCTTAAAATGGTCCAGAAGAACAGTAAGCCTAGTACTAATCTATGAACCTATGAACCTAACCCAATTCAAGCAAATTTGGACAGTAGTTGGGGACTCAGAAATTCACCCTTGGTCTGGCATGTATGTCCCTATTGCTAGAGCACCTAAATCCTAACCTACACATACCCCTTAAAAGAATGTTAAGTTTGATAAAATTTCTCAGATATATTTGGGATGTATGGCTAGACTTAGAAAGACCCTTGTAGTCATTAGATTAGTATACCTGTATGAACCTATGAACCGATGACATCGTCAGTACATTCAAAGTCTTTCCATAAATAATATAATGTATTTTAATTCACAGAATCCAGAATTATATTTTTGCCAAACTTTCACCAACAATTAGTCATATGTTGGAAACTGTACAACCTAGTGATACTGGTAAAACACTTCTGTAATCAGATATAAGCTTTCACATGACAATGAATTCCTCTCCAATTGTTTGTTTATTGAGATATTTACAGAAATATGAAAATATGTGCTTAAGTATATACTTAGCAATATAAATATCATTGAATATCTTCAAAATGTGCAACTTACAGTACAAATACCAATGACAGTTTTCTTCAACAACATCTAAGGTTTTCTCTGATGCTTTGCAATTAGTTTGTAAGTCACTTGTTTTTGAAATGTTAAGTGCATATGGAATTATTGTTCATTTTCATAATTACTTAAAAACAACTAATAATATCTCCAATACAGTGTGATATAAATGGACACTGACAATTATTTTTTCCTCTCACCCACCATGGCATATCACACTATAACTCTTAATAGATTGTAGGTCTCTTAGTTATGAAAATATGAACATAAATATGAAAATATGAACAATAACTGGCAAACTGTGATTCATTTCTGCACTACAGGACACTGTAGATTAGCAATCTTATTTTCATTTTGTTAAAAAAGACTCCTTGCCTTTTCTAAAACTACCTATTATTCGCTGGTAAGTCACATTGTTAAGGAAGCCAGACCCAAAATAGGTGCGGATGCCATAAGAATATATGGATATTAACTGAAAGTATTTGGAAAAGGCACTATAGGCTTGAATGAGTTAAGATGATATTTTTTTTCAGTTTAACTTTAAAGCTGGTCAAATTCCTGATATTTCTTTACTCCTGTTGGGAGACAATTCAACCTAGATGGGCTCATACTGAACAGAGGCCTTTCAGCTAATGATGATTTGAGGCATGATTAGACGAAGGTAAAGACTTCCTCTTGAATGCATTTATGTGAATATGCTTGCTGTCTAACAGGTAGTTTAGTTACCTTTAGCTAGGTAGTTTAGTTTTTTAGTGCAAGCAATGTCCCAAGTTTGTCTTTTTTGAATAACATTGTGTTTAATTGTAGAGTAGCCCTGCTAATCTGTGACAGCCATATGAAGCCCTTCAAGAGTTTGTGCATCAGATAGGACAAGTCTACATCTTTTATTTTAAACCACCTGAAACCTTCATGCGTTGTGGCTAGAATAAAGGTTAACAATGGAAGGCTATATTCAGTTTTGGAATGAGAGCATTTGTTGCTAAAGCCTGACAGGCAAGGAGATGGGAAATCCTGTAACCTAATTTTAGCTGATTTATTACAAACAATCCTACTGGTTGAGATAGGATCCATTGTCAGACCAAAATATCTATTCTATAACATTTGGGATTGTGCTGTGCCTTTGATTAGTTTAGTCTATAATCATAAGGTTCTATTCAAATGACTGAGCTATCACTTGAAATATATTTACAGTATCAGGGTTCTGTACTGAAGCAACGTATTTCTAAGTTTTGTACTTTCTGGGCAGTGCCAACAGAAATGTTTCAGTTTTTATTTCTGCACAAGAACATGTTCAGTATGTTTCAGCATCAAAGAATAATGTCCTTGGTAACAAATATATGCAGTGCATTGTCTTGAAAGTTTCTGTGCATGACAATATGAATACCAGGACCTCTTATGTAACAGAAAACATCATTGTCTGCTGTGACCAGCTTTAAAAAGGCATTGTTAATTTTGCTGATGAACTGTATTCTCTGACTGTCTTCTACTTGTCTGATTGAATCAGACTCTATATCAAGGTGACCTTGAAGGCTCAGCTATTCATTGTACTCAAGCATGACAAATCAGGAGTTCTGCAGGCAGTTTATATTTTTATTTTTGCATTTTATTCTGCCAAGTTGTAGATATTTTTCTACTGTCTGAGACTTAGAAGTGTGTGTGCAAACACATATAACACAAACACACACTTTTAATATACATAAGTTTAAAATGGGAAACATTGTAATCTGTGTGCATTTATTTACCAGGAAAGTCCGACTTGGAACAAAGTCAATTTTCAGTGGAGGCTGAGGAAGAAACGCTCCAGATGCATGTCTGTACAATGTGGGAGGAAACTGGAGTACCTGGAGGAAACCCACACAAATACAGTGAGGACATGCAGACTCTGCACAGAAGGCACTCCAACCTAGAACTGAACCTGAAAACCTCTTTCTGAGAGGTGACAATGCTACCACTGTACCACTGCACCATTCATTCATAATTGCACTCTGAGTGGGAATAAACAATTGCCTAACAGCAATTTAAAACTTCCTCGGTAGTGTTGTGAAAACTGTTGGTACTGTAGGTGTTGATACTGCAAACAGCTTTTGTACTTTCTCTTAACGGTAACATAAATAAATACAAAGAAATTGAAGAAGGAACATATACCTCACATTCCATGTGCCCTACATATCTATATCTATATCTATATATATATCTATATATATATATATATACATATCTATCTATATATATATATATATATGTATATATATACATATATATATATATATATATACATATATATATATATACATACATACACACACACACACACATATGCATATATATATATATATATATATATATATATATATATATATATATATATATATATATATATACATATATATATATAGTAGAGAAATCTGCCTGAGTTAGTCTTCAGAGAGTTTCTCGTTTCAATATTCTCTTTCTCCTTGCCTTCTTTTCGGATTTAATCATTGATTTGCATGGTAGGTTTTAACTGAAAACAAAGGTAGTCAGTTATTCTCTTGCCTCAACCAGTACAGTAATTACTTGTAGCTATGTACACCCTACAGGCTACCTAACTCTCCTTCAAAAAATGTTTACAGTTTGCATTTTGTTTCCAGTATAATAATTAACTGCTCCACAGGAGGTCCTTAAGAAAAAAATATTAGCTAGAAGTTATTGCTTAAGCATGATATTAGAAAGCTCAGAGCCTAGAGTTTCTTGGGTATAACATCATTAACCTCCAACTAGTAAAAATGCTGATAAAACAATTGAGAGGACAAAGGAAAATGACTTACTGCATTTCCTTTATGCATTTGACTTCGTGTGTCAGTAGCTTAGTATAAGTATCTTGTAAATAACAACTAGAGTGCACAAATTGTCATAGCATATAACTCAAGCTTGCTATCTTACAAGCAAAACACAAAGAGAAAAAGAGCATTTTGCCCCTCCACTCCTCCTTTTACCCCAGTGCGGTGGACTTTCCTCTCATAGTCCCTTGTATTCTTACCCTGAGGTAACTGCACTTCAGAGACAGAGAGAGTGATCATTGACTGGCAGTGTAAAACCTGTTTTTCTCTTTTTTTTCCAGGAGACTGTGAGATTAAATCACCGATTAACACTAACATATGAGCACCATGATTTCATTCAATGCAATAAGGTAACAATAGTATATGAATGGCCACCTCAAGCTATTATGTCCAAGCAATTGTGCCTCATACTTGGTTGAGCCTAGTAAGTAACTGTACAATCAGTGGTTCACAACAAAAGGTCCTTATGGGATAATAGGGCAATTTTTACTACAGACCTGCCTGGAATACTGTTAGCTTTCTTACATGTGAGTATTGGCTGATGGGGTACCCATGCAACTTACCCAGGCCTAAACTGAAAGGACTATATGGAAATATACTGGCAACACACCACTTACAGGATGATGAGTGAGGGGCAGGCAAAATTATTGCTGTGTAATAGGCATGTGTACTGATGGAAACAAGAAACATGTACTTTGGCAATGGAAAATTATTTTAGGCACAGGTCAGTTTATAGGTGAGGAAGGAGTCTTAACTAAATCAGGAGGTAGGCAATTACTGGCTGGATACAGTCAAACTCATCTCTGTCCACAGTATAAGCTTTGGAACTACAGTTTTTATTTAGAGTTCAGGCGTGCAGTCAATCCACATGAGATGTCTTGATCAGGTGTGTCAGTACTCACAAGACACCAGCTAAAGGGACAGAGGAAATCACTGCCTAGTTGCTATCCTTGAATCTGATAGTCAAAAGATGAAAATGCATTTGATTGTCCTTAAATGCCAGACATCTGTACACAACATAAATCATTAGTTCAGATTGCATCCTTAAACACCACACATCAGTTATCATCATCATCTTTTGGCTGTTCCCATTAGGAGTCGCCAAGCGGAGCATCTGTTTCCATTTCTTCCTGTCCTCTGCATCTTGCTCTGTCACACCAGCCTCCTGCATGTCCTCTCTCACCACATCCATAAACCTTATCTTAGGCCTTCCTCTTTTCCAGTTACCTGGTAGCTTCATCCTTAGCATCCTTTTCCCAATATACTCAGCATCCCTCCTCAGCACATGTCCAAACCAACGTAATCTTGCCTCTCTGGCTTTGTCTCCAAACCTTCCAACCTGGGCTGACTCTCTAATATACTTATTCCTAATCTTGTCCACCCTCGTCATACCCAGTGCAAATCTTAACATCTTTAACTCTGCCACATCTAGCTCTAACTCCTGCCTTTTTGTCAGTGCCACTGTCTCCAGCCCATATAACATAGCTGGTCTCACTACCCTCTTGTAGACCTTCCCTTTCACTCTTACTTGTACTCGTCTGTCAGAAATCACTCCTGACACTCTTCTCCACCCACTCCATCCTGCCTGTACTCTCTTGTTCACCTCTCTTCCACACTCACCATTACTCTGAACTACTGATCCCAAGTATTTAAACTCATCCACCTTCACCACCTCTACTCCTTGCATCCTCACCATTCCTCTATCCTCCCTCTCATTCACACACGAATATATTCTGTCTTAGTCCTGCTGATCTTCATTCCTCTTCTCTCATGAGCATATCTCCATCTCTCCAGGGTCTCCTCCATCTGTTCCCTTCTCTCACTACAGATCACAACGTCACCTGCAAACATCATAGTCCACGGGGACTCCTGTCTGATCTCGTCTGTCAACCTGTCCATCACCATTGCAAATAAGAAAGGGCTCAGAGTTGATCCCTGATGTAATCCCACCTCCACCTTAAATGCATCTGTCACTGCCACCGCAGACCTCACCGTTGTCAGACTACCCTCTTACATATCCTGTACCACTCTTACATACTTCTCTGACACTCCCGACTTCCTCATAGATTACCACAACTCCTCTCTAGGCACCCTGTCATATGCATTCTCTAAATCTACAGAAACACAATGCAACTCCTTCTAACCTTCTCTATACTTCTCCATCAACACTCTCAGCACAAACATCACATCTGTAGTGCTCTTTCCCGGCATGAAACCATACTGCTGATCACTAATCATCATGTCCCTTCTTAACCTAGCTTCCACTACTCTTTCCCATAACTTCATGCTGTGACTGATCAATTTAATCCCTCTGTAGTTACTACAGCTCTGCACATCACCCTTATTCTTAAAAATCTGTACACAATATAAATCATTAGGTCAGATTGCATCTAGAATGCTGTCTATCTATATGATGTGTGCATGTTTTTCTGTGCTCTCAATGGTTTCTGCCAGCATATCTTACTACAATACCTGTTCTTCAGCATTCCCACAAAGGAGATGAACAGAGGTACTAACAGAATGCAAATACTTTCAAATACTGATAACCTAAATCTAATCCATAATGCAAAATTGCTAGAAGCACTCATAACTCGAATGCAAAATGTATTAAATATGCTATTCCACTGTCTTCACTAAAGGCAAACTGATTTTTAATGAAAAAATATTTAGGAAAAATAATGACATTCATATCTCTTATGACAACAGACATGTTCTTAAAGGAGAAACTGGTAGTAGACAGCTCATCAAACAATATATGTACCAGGAATTATCCTTTGATGACAAATTATTGTGTGATGAGGAAGGAAGAAAGAATATAGAAGATGGGTGAGTTGCTTGAGAAGTTGTGTCCCTGAGTTTTTATTCTTGCTATGATAATAGACTGGTCATGTGGTGTTGATATAGGTATATGATATATATCATTTCATATAAAAAATGTGTTTTGCAGTGGGCAAGCCCCCTTGCACCCTGTTGCTCCATAAGAGAAAGAGAGAGACAGACAGTGATTGTTAACCAGGTAAATTCACAATGGACCTACAGGGACAACTCACTGCAACATAGAAGTCCCACATTCGAACCCAAAGAAATTCTGTCACTCAATAAACAAATTACTATCTCCAGGAAACCCCTCTTCCCCAAACCCCATTCCCTAACAAACCTTCTAATGAAACTGCAACTCAACTTAACAACTTTTTCATCAAAACAATAGAAAAGCTTGCTAAACCAGAAACTCTTGATGTGAAGTCTCCACCTCCCACCTCATCTCTGCCCTAGTTCTCCGTAGCAACAGTAGCAAATTCCTTCATTAGATCTTTTCTTAACAAACTCAAACTCTGTTCTCCATCAGCCGACAAACTCCCTCCATTATTTCTCAAACATGCAGCCAGATCCATATCATACCCTGTCTCTATACTTATCAATAGATCCATCCAAGAAAATACAGTACCAGATATCTGGAAAAAAATTCTCATAATACTCCTTCACAAAGGAGGAAATTCTACAGACCCTCAAATTACAGGACTATTGCCATAGTATCCCCCTTATCCAAGATACTGGAAAAATGTATACATAGAAAATACTAAACCATGTCTTACAGGCAAACCTAATTACACCCACACAGCACAGTTTCTGACCCTCACACAATACTACCACTGCCCTCCTATCTTTCACACACAACACTGCCCAATCCAGAGAAAATAATAAACTTGTATCAGCTCTATTCCTCGACCTATCCAAAGCATTTTATGCTGTTTCCCATCCCATCCTCCTAAACAAAGTTTCCAACCTACAACTCTCTACCTCCACTACCTCCTGGTTTAACAACTACTTCTCAAACAGATATCAATCTGTCATGTGGCAAAACAACCTTCTTCCCTTTCCGTCTTGTTAAGACCAGGGTTTCCCAGGGCTCTATCCTGGGTCCCCTACTTTTTAATATATTTACAAATGACCTTCATGTCTCCTGCCCCCACTCTACCTTAATACAGTATGCAGATGATTCCACAATTATTAACACCTCCAACAATATACAAAATCTCCACATTGTCACTCAACAATCTCTGCACCTAGTAGAACAATGGCTAACTGAAAACAACCTGTTTCTCAACTCCAAAAAGACCAAGCTTCTTCTTTTCCTACCAAAAAAACTCATTCCAACTAAAGAAAACTTCACCATCTCATCCTTAGATAATACAATTAGCCACCGACGCAAACACCAAATTGCTTGGTGTTACTATAGACAACCAATTAAAATTCAACCTACATATCTTAAACTGTATCAAAAAGTTCAATCAAAATCTAGGTCTTCTATACCACAACAACAAATATAAACCTAACAAATCTAGACCTATACTGGCTCAAACATTTATTCTACCATCCCTGCTGTATGCTGCTCCCGTACTTACTAACCTCCAAAATAATCTGTTAACCAAACTAGAAACCACCTATAACAAGATAGCCAGATTCACAGCCAGTAATAGCTACAAATCCCATCATTGTATATCCCTGAAAAGCTTAAGATGGCCTGAGCTCCCACATGCTTAAAATATCACAACTACAAATTGCACATAGCATCTTAAATTGCCCCAACTCCTGCCCTGCCCTTACTTTCATAATTACACCCTACACACCTAATCGTGACCTCAGAAGCACACAACAAAACTGACTTCAGGTGACCAATCCAAACAAAAATATTTGAAAAATACCTTACAGTCATTCAATTGCATACTCTTGGAACAAACTTCTATTGTCCTTTTGCTCCACTACCAAAAGTGGTGAATTCAAAAAGCAACTAAAAATTTATTTCCAACATGCACAGATCTGTACTTGTTAGGAAATAACCTAATGGATTTTTCTTCTTCTCTCAATCAACATATTTGCCTGGTATCTGCTATCTAAACTGTCTACACATATTACTCTCTTTGCAGTTAGTACCTATGCTATTAAACACACATTTGTTGTACTACGTCATGATGTTACTCAACTGTATATTACATATTTTTTTTTATTTTAGGCATTGCTATATTACTTGTATATAACAATGCTAGCCAAATTTCTCGAACATATTACTACTGCATTCTCAAAGTACTGTACTTTTGCTTTGTATATACTCCTGTTGTATATTTCTCTTTCTCTGTTCTTTTGTATTGCTAAGTATCTTACAACTTGAATTGTTGTTTTTTTTTTTCTTATTTTTGCTAATTACTTTTCTGGAGCTTTTCTCCTCAGGTCTGCACTGAAAAAGAGTTTGTTCTCTGGGCCCAGTCAGACAAATCCGGTTAACAAATGTAAAAATAAATAAAGTCTGTTTAGCTGAACTTTTCTGCAGTGTTTTTGAAAAGATAAAAATATAAGAAATCTAAGCTTTTAAAAGCTAATCCTAATTACAAGCAAGGAAAACAGGTAGAGTCTTACAAACAATGAAAAATAAAAGGCAGCTGTTGCAAGACAAAAGTGACGCTTGGTAGGTGGTAAATCCTTTATAAGCAGAAAACTCCAAATCCAGAAAAATACAGACAATATTCATTCAAGATAAACAGTGCAAGCAAACACAGCAGTATTAAGCACTTTCGTCTGGTAGATGACTTTCTCAGAATACAAAATACTGAAATTAGCACCTGTTTAAATACATTGCTTAGCCAATCACAAATAAACTGACATCATTTCCCCATTAACAAGGCTGCAAATACTTAATGCAAGCCAAATATAAAACAATAATACATATAAAAAGTTTAAAACATCCCTAAACAATATATATAACTAAATAAAAAACATAGCTTTTAATTTCAACAGAGAAGATAAAGAAATTCTATCATTTAACCCAGGAGCATGATAAGCATCAAGCCTAATTTGCCATTTGAGTTCTACAAATTCCAAATACTTATTCAAGGGTCCCCCACGAGGTCCCAGATCTACCTGTTCCAAAATAAAGAACAGGAAGGAATGGGTAGGTTCACTCACCAAATGTTTATATAATGCATTCTTTTCATTTTTATTCCTGATATCATATAAATGTTGATAAATCCTTAACCTTAGGGCATTCTTAGTTTTACCTACATAGAAACTTGCACAGAATCTACACAAGGCCAAATACACAACCCCTTTAGTGTAACAGTACATCCTTTTTGAACTGGAAATATATCCAAAGTTTTTGAGCTTGATTTTTTCTCTGTCCATAACATAAGGGCATTGGGCACACCTCCCACACTTAAAGGTACCACCATTGTGGGTGTCAAATTTTTGCCTTTCGAACAGTCCTTTAAGGGAAGTGTCTCTTTTGTAAACCACTTGTGGTTCAATACCAAATTTCCCTGATAATTCAAGGTCAACATCAAATATTTTCCAATATTTGGAAATAATGTTTTTAATGGCATAAAAATTGGATGTGTAAGTAAGAGTAAGCACCCATCCAAAATTTAAAGGTTTACAGTCATTATGACTTTTGGTGGACACCTGCCCTAGTAGTGCAAGAAAATGACCATTCATTCTTTTAATCTTAACTTCATTAAAAATATCTATGACAAAGGTTTCAGGGTACCCCCTCTTACAAAACATGTTTTTTAATATTTCACATTCACTAAGAAAATCCGCAAAGTCAGACACCATTCTGGCCAGTCTTACATATTGGCCCTTAACTAGGACTTTTTTCTGGTGCAATGGGTGTGCGCTTGTATAATGCAATAGTGAATTTGAATAGGTATGTTTCCTATATAGTTGTGAAACAAAACAATTGTGTTCAAAGTCTTTCTTGATGGTAACATCTAAGTAATTAATCAGTTCTACATTGCTATTCATAGTAAACTTAATCCTAATTACAAGCAAGCATAGCTTGAACTGCTTCATAATCTAGTTCAGCAGAGCAACCAGAAAAAAGTAAACCAGGGGTTGTTTGTGGCACTGGCTGCTGGGCTGCAGCCCCACCCCAATTAAAAACAATAGCAAACCAACAAAAAAGTAGTTTAACAAGATCCAGAATGCCCAATATTACTTTTCATTTAATAATGATTTTCAAATCAGGAAGCAAATGGCAGGTTGCGAGTCTCGCTACCTGCTGTAACCACGGGTGTCCCCTGTACTATTCCTACATATAAGGTTATCGATCCTCCGGTCATAGTGAGGACATCTGAAGATACCCTCTCCCGGGCATAACAAACACCTCCCAAAGTGGAAAAGGCACAACTCAAATCATACAGAGACAACTCAGTCTGTAACCACGGGTGTCCCCTGTACTATTCCTACATATAAGGTTAGTACTTTGGTCAGGAATCCCTCCTGTCATAGTGAGGATGTCTGAAGATACCCTGCTCCCAGGCATAACAAACACCTCCCAAAGTGGAAAAGGCACAACTCAAATCATACAGGGACAACTCAGTATATGTAGCTCAAAGGGCAATATTATAACAGCATTCTACTATTATCCAGCATCCTACCAGTGTATGTGATAGTAGCCTGCTGCAAGCCCCCTGAATCCATAGTTATCCCCCATCTGGTCCTAATAACCCCATAAAGCACTACAAGTGTTGTGCAGAATCCTAGTGCTGGAAATCACCCCCCTTTTCGCCACCAGGTGGCAGCATTTTTGCCATAAAAAGGTCCTGCTAAACCCACTCTTATTAGACCTGAAGGCTTACCAAATAGGATTTATCTCTGCCCCTAACAGAGTTTTTCTACTTAACAACTTCTCTTTCTCCCTAGTTTTTTTCCTTTTTTTTTGAAGGAATTACAATAGTTCCTGAACACATTACTAGTACAGAAACCACAAAAGATGCAATCCCACTCCCTGGCTTTACCTGCAGTTGTAATCCTGTTCACTGATTGGTTCTCCTGAGCCACCTCACCTCTTGGCTCTTCTCGCTCCGTTCGCCCTACGGGCTCACTCCACTCCCCTACCCTACCCCCAAATCCCACCCACCCCCAGTGCATCTACATTTATAGCTAACCCTGACAACCAATCCAATCTCCACACCAATCACCACCTCCCTTCAATTACACTCAGACACACCCAAGCCAAATACCCCACCCAGTAGCCAAACTAAAGATCTAGCACCCAGCCACTAACACACCCATCTTACTTCCTATCTAAATATCTCTAGTAGCTACACTAACCATGAAATTCATACCACTAGCTCTAATTCTAACTCTCACCACACTAACATTCACCACATCCACACCCACTAACATACCATTAAACAATTCATTCCACACAACACATTCTTACACACACACACACACACACACACACACACACACACAAACACATATATTTCACAATCTGTTCTACGCTATTTAGTGACAGCTCATTATTCTACATATATAAAACCCCTACCACTCAGACTCTTAAAAAACAAGCACTACCTAAAACAAATATAGATCTAGCACATGCTCTAAAACTCAAACTAATGTACAAAAAATGTTTACTAATCTCAGGAGACATACACCCCAACCCAGGTCCATACAACAACATCCTCTCACACAAACAAACATCAGACCTACTTATTATAAACCTAAACTCAAGAAGTATATCAAACAAACTGCATGACCTACACACATTCATAGCCCAATACTCCCCAGATTTATTAACTATTACTGAAGCCTGGCTAAAACCCTCCACCCAGAATGAAGAAATTCTTCCACCAGGCTATAACATCCTAAGACTAGACAGAAATGCTAAAAAGGGAGGCGGAGTTGCTATTCTATTTTAAAACACACTCACCCTCCAGCCTCTGCAAACCCCACTTCCCAAATTCCAAAATGCTGAAACATTAGGTTCAGTTCTATCTCTAAACAACAAAAAGAGAATTAACATTCTTTGTAGTTATATCCCTCCAAGAAATAACTCAGCAACAATAGAAGAAATCTTACAATGGGCTACAACCAACCTGCCACAAGAAACCATACTGTTAGGAGACCTAAATCTAGACTGGCAATCCTGTAATTCTAGCAATCCCACAAACCACATTAACTTATTCGGGTTCTCTCAACTAATTCAACAACCTACCAGAGTGGATAAAAAATCCAAGAAACAGTCAACTCTTGATTGGACTTTAGTAAACTTCCCTAGTCAAAATTATCTCACGGGCTGTCTACCTGACTCACTCAGCGATCACTGCCCCACTTTCCTTCTTCGTAAAAAGTTAAACATAGCCAAACCCATACTGTATAAGGAAACTAGAAATGAGCACAAGGTAAATCCACAAATTCTCAATAGTATATTACGACAATGTAATTGGCAGCCATTACATACTCTGGAACTAGACCAGGCAGTTAAACTATTTAATAGTACTTTTATGAATGTTTTGAATACAGTAGCTCCCATTAGAAAACTTATAACCAAAGTAAACTATGCCCCTTGGCTAACTAGGACCACAAAAGGCTTACTACAAGCCGGAGATAATGCCTGGAAGATCTGGAAAAAGAACAATACTAGCTTAAATAGACAGAACTATCAACAACTTCGTAATCAAGCCAAAAGACAAACAAAGCTAGACAAACAAAGCTACTTCCTAAATCTCCAAAACAAACATTCTAAAAAACCCCAAAAGTTCTGGCATGCTATTAACTCCCTTCTAAAACCTGGTAAAACTACTACCCCCGCGCCCAACACAAATACCACTAATGACAGCTTAGCCTCTCAATTCAACCATCATTTCATAGACTCTATTCTATCACTATCTACTCAGCTATCTAGCAATAACCCTATATCCACCCCCACTAAGGAACATAGGAATATACCATCTTTTACTCTCTCTCCCATACCAACCTCCATAGTCAAAAAGCTACTCTCAAAACTAAAACCTACCACTCTTGCAGCTGATGGCCTACCCACTAATTTCCTAAAACTAGCAGATGAATCTCTAGCCTACCCTGTCTCAATTCTGATTAACCGCTCCATCAAAGAAGCTTACATCCCTCAACTATGGAAGGTATCACATATTATCCCCCTACACAAAGGTGGAAACTCCTATGAGCTATCAAACTACCGCCCCATTGCTATCCTATCCCCCCTGTCTAAACTCCTTGAAAAATGTATTCATACCCAAGTGATGCATTTCTTAACCTCACATAATCTCCTCTCCTCAACCCAGCACAGCTTCCGCCCAAACCACAGTACAACCACTGCTCTTCTGTCTTTCACTAACCAGGTTAACCAACTCAGGAATAACAACAACTTTGTATCTGCCATATTCTTAGATCTCTCTAAGGCATTTGACATGGTTTCACATAACCTACTACTAGACACGCTATCATCAATATCCTTTGCCCCCTCTACAACTGCTTGGTTCAAAAACTATCTCTCTGATAGGAAACAATCAGTCAAATGGCAAGGAGCACTATCACCTTTACTATCATGCACCATAGGTGTTCCACAAGGCTCAATACTAGGTCCATTACTATTCACTATTTTCACTAATAAACTACACACCTCCACACTGCATGCATCACTCATACAGTATGCTGATGACTCCACCTTAATCTGCTCAGCCTCATCCCTTACCACTCTTCAAAACCTTACCCAGGAATCCTTCAACTCCATTGAAAAATGGATTACTGATATCCACCTGATTCTTAACCCCAACAAGACAAAACTACTACTATTCACCCCAACCAAATACAAACACACCCCCCCCCTTTTTTTCACTATCACTTCCAAAAATGGCACCACAATTTCCCCCTCCCTCCATACAAAACTCCTTGGCATTGAAATAGATAAAGATCTTCACTTCGATGTCCATATCTCTCAAACCATTAAGAAAGTACATAAAAAATTAGGAACACTGTATAAACACAAACACTTCCTAACAGACCAAGCACGAATCACCCTAGCCCAAACTCACCTTCTATCTACCCTAATGTATGCATCTCCAATCCTAACCCACATTAGGAAAACAGACATGAACAAACTAGAGTCATGTTACAATAAGATTGCTAAATTCGCCAATAACTCTGCTTTTCAGCCATCATTGCATTGCTCTAAAAGAGCTACATTGGTTAGAACTTCCTCATTTAATTAGTTACCACCAACTTGTCCTCACCTATAACATCCTAAAGAATCCCCACAAGACTCCTGCCCTGAACCAACTACTTAACCAATACTCAGCAAACCGTCCACTCCGCTCATCCAACAAAACCCTTCTGCATATAACTCAAGCCAACAACACTGCAGGTAAAGCTCTTTTTGCTCATACCATAGCAAAGATATGGAATAACCTCCCCCAGAATATTTCCTCAGCAACTTCTATCACACTCTTCAAAAAATCACTCAAATCACACCTCTTGCATTCCTGGCTCAGTCCTTGCATCACATAAATGCTTCCCTGCTCTCCTCAAATACTTCCTACCTTATTCTATATTCTGCTTACTATTTCTATATTACAGTACTAACTTCTCCTCAAAACTGCCATACAGGGCCTTCCTGTGCTCACACTCAAAACTGCTCAGCAAAAATATGGTCTTGTAGAAAACGAAACTTCCGACTCTCCACGTTACTTAAAAAACTTTTTTATTTGTTTAAACAGACAAAACGGTTAGCGCTTTCACGTATATTACTATACGCTTCTTCAGACAGTTTAATATGAAATTCAACCACTTATTTATAGGGAGGCATAGCCCAAGATAATTCAATGAAATTAATCAATAAATCAATTAGCTGTGATTTTAATCATAGAGACCTGTTCTAAATGCATTTCTCTTAAAGGTAAAGTGCTGGCTGGATACTAAGCATTCAATGAACTAAACAAAATGCATAAAGTATAAACAGTTTTTTCTGAAACAATAGTTTATATATATATATTTATATCTTTACATATTAGGCTATAAATTCACTTTTATTTATTAATTAAAATATTTGAAATAATCTAAGGTTATAGTATATGTTAGGCTTTAGTTTCTACTGGAAGGTACTATGTTTTCTGTCTTTAAGATAGATTTATAGACAGTTAATCTCAAAGTTGCTTGCAAATATTTAGATATAGAATTAAATGTTTTACATTTATAATGAAATTAGATGCTACTGATGCCTTTGATTTTACATTATTAAGAAATGATAAGAATTTAAGGTCTTTTTGAGTGAGTACACATACATTATTAAGTGTTCAAGATATTATATAAATTTACTTTTATATTTCTATATTTTTATATATCATATACTTTTTGAAAGTTGTTTATATATCTATATATTTATATGTTTATATTAATTTATCTGTTTATTTATACATATTTATATATTTAAATTTATATTTATATATTTATAATATTAAAAGTTCATTATTTATTGTATTTGATTTTTAAAAATTTTTAAAAAATTTCTTAAAAGTTTTTTAATGTTAAAGCATTAAGAATGATCTTTAGAAAAGTCCTTGGTGAATAGTTAACTATGATAAATATGATTTTATATAAGTATCTTATAGTAAAAGAGTATGCATTTGGTTCTAAACTATTGTTTCAGAAAAAACTGTTTATACTTTATGCATTTTGTTTAGTTCATTGAATGCTTAGTATCCAGCCAGCACTTTACCTTTAAGAGAAATGCATTTAGAACAGGTCTCTATGATTAAAATCACAGCTAATTGATTTATTGATTAATTTCATTGAATTATCTTGGGCTATGCCTCCCTATAAATAAGTGGTTGAATTTCATATTAAACTGTCTGAAGAAGCGTATAGTAATATACGTGAAAGCGCTAACCGTTTTGTCTGTTTAAACAAATAAAAAAGTTTTTTAAGTAACGTGGAGAGTCGGAAGTTTCGTTTTCTACAATTATATTCCTGGATTTAACTACTGGCTCTTTAGCAGCTCAGAGATCCGTATTTTACATTTCTTTTGTTCTGTACCTTTTGGGATCTCCACTGCACACGTTCGGATCAAAATGGAACTTGAACTGGATTACAACCCGGAACCGAGGCGTTTTAATAACGAACAGCAATGGACTGCAATTACTTCTTGTAAGTCTAACCCTTTATTGGCTCTGGATTTGAACATTCCAGTTATAAATACAACAGACACTATTATTGACAATATTGAACTCTTTAATTCTAATATGAAAGTACTTGAAAATGAGCTGTACAAGTTACAAAGACTAATATGGCAACGTAAACACCTAGAGGCGTGTCTACATTACAAACTGATCCCGAGAGGGATGCGCATTCTAGTAATGCCAACCTACGGTGAAACGCACCCTATACTTTTAAAAAAATGGCAAGATATCAATATAGAAGCGAGTTTTAAACATATGCAGCTCTTAATAGAATACTTTGAGCCACTCGAGAGAGATCTAATATCTAAAGTAAATGACATTAACTCAGAGCTCAAAAAGAATTTTCTTGATCCTTTTTGTGTAACTAAACTTGAAAATCTGTATAATCAAGTTAATAATTATGCTACGAAGCTTCAACAAATTAAGCTTAAAAAGCTTCAGCGAGATTTTAGAGATTTCTCTACAAGCTGTGTTTTTGTTTGGCCAAGGAGACCAGACAATCAATCTGCAGGAGATTATTCTGCTTTGAACCAAACGCCCTTGGATCGCACGCTGATAGCTCCCATAGTACCCCCTCCTATTGGTCCACAGACGAATGCATCTGATGGTGACAAAGATACGTCAGTTGAAAACTTTACTACGCCGCCAGAGACTTTCGCTTCAGTAACTGCTACAGGAGCAATGTCCACGCCGCTTCCAAACCAGGAAGCAAACAAAGCAGCCAAATTGCTTCAATATAACACCGGAGCTATTAGTAAAAGACGTGAGGACAATGCTCCTTTTTTACCCTTACCGATAAGAAAGTCGTCGTTTGTGAAAGGAAGAAGGAACAGCTGGGAAAGCAGAAAGAGAAAGCTATCGGGCGAAATGAATACATACCAAACCAGAAGAATGAGACAGTAAGAGCACTTTATTTTAATTTATCTAGTCACAATTTGAACACCAGTGACATTGAATTGTTAAATAAAGGCCTCTCATTTATTCCCTCCCGGGGAAGCCAATTATCAGACATTTTAATTGACTTACGTCTCTTTGCACGTTCAGTTTGTTTGAAATTGCTTTTTACTAAAGATGATAGTATTGTTGCTAATACTGCAGCCAGCATTCCTACTTATAAGAAGAAGAGTTCGTTTACACCTATTATACCAGCGCATATAGACTCTTTTATTAAGTTATGTGAAACTGAGTTCTATGAGTATTTTTACAATGGTACAAAGAAATGTATGTTTTATAATATGACAAGTGACAATATGAAATCACTATCTAATTTTAGTAATGATCATTCATTAATTTTTAGGCCTGTAGATAAACGTGGAGGCATAGCCGTATTTGATGCTGTTGATTATAATACACTTATGAATGACATGTTGAAAGCTGACACTAAGTATTTTTTAATTGATAATATGAGATTGAATCAAATTATTAAAACTGTTCAAATGGACTTATATGATCTGCTTATGTGCTATCAAATACCAAATAGTTTATATGAATATTTTTCTATTGATAACCCAGTAGTTCCTATAATCAAAGGACTACCGAAATTACACAAAGGAGTTTTACCCCCACCAATGAGACCGATAGTGTCAGGAGCTAAATGGATTACAGAGAACATATCTAACTACTTGGAAGCAACTTTGAGACCGGTAGTGGAAGCCATCCCCACAATTCTCAAAGATACATACCAGCTTATTGAATATCTACAATCTTTGAATATTGAATTTAATCAAAATAAGCATCTTTTAATTACAATGGATGTACAAAGTCTTTTTACATCAATTTCTAATGACATAGGAATAGATGCTATACGCGATTTACTACAACATAATCAGACTATGAGTGGAAATACCAACATTTTAGTTTGCCAACTATTAGATTTAGTACTTAACAACAATGTGTTTGCATTTGGGGGTCAGCTTTTTTTGCAAACTTGTGGTGTTGCCATGGGGACCCCCTGTGCAAACACATATGCTAACCTAGTTGTGCATCATTGGGAGACTAATTTTGTCTTCCAACACACTTTATTTCAAAAAGTTCTGATTTATAAAAGATTTGTAGACGATATACTAATAGTGTGGGATGGCTCAGCTGAAGAATTTTTTAATTTTAAAGACTATTTAGAGACTACTACTACGTTCCTTAGGTTTTCAGTTGAAACTTCACATTCTTCTGTAAACTTTTTGGATGTTAGCCTAAATATAAGGAGAGGTAAGTTAATAACTACATTGTTTAAAAAAGAATGCTGGAGAAATACAATTTTAAAATATGACAGCATGCATCCGCGCCATATATTTAAAGGCATATTAAAAAGCCAATTTATTAGGATAAGCAAGATTTGCATGGATAAAGAAGACTTAGATATAGAAGTTGATAAAATGGTAGCAATGTTTTTAGAAAGAGGGTATGACCTGGATTTGATAATGAAAGTTAGAAACGAGGTTTTACCCTTTGAAAGTTTGATACAACTTGAAACTAAAAGTAATTATGGCTCTTCTTCCCTCAAAAATGATAGGTATAACTATAATGACCAAGTATCTTTCATTACGACTTATACCAATGACTTTATGAATATTAAGAAAATATTAACTAAAAATTGGAAGATTTTATTATTGGATGAGCCTACAAAGAAGTTAGTAGGCAATAGTCCACACATTGTCTACAGGAGTAATAGGAATCTAAAATCTTTATTATGTGACAGAACACCTAAATTGATGCGAAATCAACAGCTTTCAAATGATTTTTTTGGAACGCACCCCTGTCAACACTGTAATTATTGTAAATTTATTACTAAACATCAAACTTTTTTACATTCTGAGTTTAATTATAGTTTCAAACCGAGATTTAGAGCCACATGCGACACTACAGGATTAATTTATTTGCCTACATGTGAATGCTGCAATGCGTTCTATGTAGGGCTTACCAAACGGAAACTCAAGAATAGAATATACAACCATCAATATGATATAAAAAAGAAAAATGAGTTAAATGCCCTAGCCAAGCATGTAATGTGTAATCCATCACACTTTTTTGTTTTTAGGGTGCTGCAGATAGTGGAGATTACGGACAGGGGAGGTGACTATTTAAATTTACTTGAGTTGACTGAATTACGCTGGATTCTTAAACTTAGAGGTCATTGTTATCCAGGTTTAAATAGTTATATTACTATAAAGCCTTTCCTTAATAATCGAAGATAACAGGGTGATGTGGAAGCCTATTTAGACTTTTTTTTATATATATATTTATATCTTTACATATTAGGCTATAAATTCACTTTTATTTATTAATTAAAATATTTGAAATAATCTAAGGTTATAGTATATGTTAGGCTTTAGTTTCTACTGGAAGGTACTATGTTTTCTGTCTTTAAGATAGATTTATAGACAGTTAATCTCAAAGTTGCTTGCAAATATTTAGATATAGAATTAAATGTTTTACATTTATAATGAAATTAGATGCTACTGATGCCTTTGATTTTACATTATTAAGAAATGATAAGAATTTAAGGTCTTTTTGAGTGAGTACACATACATTATTAAGTGTTCAAGATATTATATAAATTTACTTTTATATTTCTATATTTTTATATATCATATACTTTTTGAAAGTTGTTTATATATCTATATATTTATATGTTTATATTTATTTGTTTATTTATACATATTTATATATTTAAATATATATTCATATATTTATAATATTAAAAGTTCATTATTTATTGTATTTGATTTTAAAAAAATTTTTTAAAGAAATTTCTTAAAAGTTTTTTAATGTTAAAGCATTAAGAACGATCTTTAGAAAAGTCCTTGGTGAATAGTTAACTATGATAAACATGATTTTTTATATAAGTATCTTATAGTAAAAGAGTATGCATTTGGTTCTAAACTATTGTTTCAGAAAAAACTGTTTACACTTTATGCATTTTGTTTAGTTCATTGAATGCTTAGTATCCAGCCAGCACTTTATCTTTAAGAGAAATGCATTTAGAACAGGTCCCTATGATTAAAATCACAGCTAATTGATTTATTGATTAATTTCATTGAATTATCTTGGGCTATGCCTCCCTATAAATAAGTGGTTGAATTTCATATTAAACTGTCTGAAGAAGCGTATAGTAATATACGTGAAAGCGCTAACCGTTTTGTCTGTTTAAACAAATAAAAAAGTTTTTTAAGTAACGTGGAGAGTCGGAAGTTTCGTTTTCTACAATTATATTCCTGGATTTAACTACTGGCTCT
>NC_056735.1:428434621-428599621 GCF_019279795.1 Protopterus annectens
CCAATGGATGGGAGATCGCAGATATACTCCAGGGATTACCTCGGTGTCACTGCTAGACAGAGGCACAGCAAAATAATGGGTATAGTCCCCCATACTAAAGGGGTGGCGTAAGCCACAAAACTATGGGCTAGGCTTATAAATGCCCTCGGGCAGATAGCCTAGTATGAACCTATGAACCTATGAACCTAAATCTCTGACATGTTCTGGTACCCTTGATAAATGTAAGCAGGGGCTTGAGAGATGTAACATTTACAGCCTGCCTGTGTCCGTTACATTCATAGGTGCCAACAGGGATGAATTTCCTGCTCCTCATCCACTTGTTCAAGTTACATTTGAATTGGGTTAGGAAGGAACAGTACTTCACATGGATGGATAGCCTGTTCAAGAGATGGAGTAGTCCCTGGGATAAATACCTGCGTCTCCAATAGGTCCTATTTATATCAAAGGCAAGGTTTAAGTTTTGGTGCTGTTTGTTTTGTGGATATGCAGGCGGTCCATCACAGTGGGGTCTGACAATGCCCTATGTGCCACACATTGATCTCCCCTCAACAGCCTGTAGGAGACAGAATACAGGGATAGGGTTTTTCAGGTGGTCCACATAGGACATTTTACTTCAGTCCTGTATTATTTTAGTAAGAAACCCCAGTGGACATTCCATTTGCTGGATATGCCTGGTTAGGTACATAACAAGGGGGGCATTGTACCCAATGATAGGTCTGATGAATGCCAAATAAAGTGGAACAATGATTTCCTTGGATTTAGATGCCATACCTTTGTTTATAAGTTGCATAACATAGAATGATTTCCTTACTACTGTAGACACATGATGGTCAAAGGCTAGAGTACTGTCTATGTATGTCCCTAAGTCCCTGACAACTTAGTCAACTCTAAGGGATGTGTTGTCAATATGATAGTCACCAGGGGTGCATGACTTCCCAAGGGATACTACTATGCATTTCTTGGCATTTAGTTTTGGTCCATGGCTCTGACACCAGTTGTCTGTGTTAGCCCTTCCTGGAGAACATTTGTGTTAGTGTGGCATTCAATGACAGCTCCTAATTTGCAATCATCTGCAAATTTAGTCAGCCAGAGACCATTGACATTTTCCATGACTTCAGTGAATTAAATACAAAAAAAGAGCAATCCCAGGACCAATCCCTGAGGACTCCACTTATGACTGGCCTCTTTGTAGAGGTGGACTCCCCAGTTCTAACTTTCTGGATCCTGTCTGTGAGTCAGTTGGCTATCCACCAGGTGACATATGGGTTTGTACCTAACCTCCTGAGTTTGTCAACAATGCCCGAGTGGGGTATTGTGTCAAATGCCTTGGCCAGGTTAGGGTAAGCAATATGAACGATTTTGCCTTCATCCATTGCTTTGGTGACATTCTCAAAGAAGTCCACCAGACTGAGTAGGCATGACCTGCCTTTGATAAAACCAAACTGGATTGGGTCCAGCAACTGGAGGTTTACTATGCCATTATTAATCATTTCCATGATAATTCTTTCCATGGCTTTACATATAAGACTAATAAGACTTATGAGTCTGTAGTTTCTAGCATCTGTAGATGACCCACCTTTGTGCAGAGGGTTGACTGTTGCTGTTCTCCATTCATGAGGTGCAAAGCCTGTTTGGAGGCTACAGTTAAATAAAATTCAAGAGGGCCTGACATGTCATGTTTCATGCTATTTAAAAGGCATCCTGGGATATTGTCTGGGCCCATTGATGCAGTGTTCTTGGTCTTAGAGAGAGAGAGAGAGAGAGAGAGAGAGAGAGAGAGACAGAGCATTAAGGGCCTGTTACCTAGTGATAGCCAGGGGGAATTATATTTGATATTATTTCCTAAGGGAAGGCTGAGGGGGAGAGAGAGGTAAGGCTGGAGATGAATTTGTCAGCCAGTGGGTTTGTTATATCTTCTGGTTCAGTATAAGTGGCTCCATTTACAATGAGCTCTGCACACAGCTGTGTATTGCCTGTGAGGTTGCAGACATAGCTAAAGAATACCTTGTGGTTGTCCTTGGCCTGGGAGGCCAAATTTACCTCAAATCTGGCTTTGGTAGACTTTATTTGGCCTGTGAGTTGTTTGTTTAGTTTGATGAGTCAAGAGGAGAAGGGAATTACTCGCATCATACCACCAGTCTCACATAGACCTATGAAACCAGCACTGGCAAAAAACACACATAAATACATGAAAACATACTCGGAGAATCTAAATAAAAATCTGCAAAAGCAACAGAGACCTCCAAAGCAGACATCCAAGCAACCTCCACCCCCAACACAAACCATGAAACACATACTTCACAAAACCAGTGTGCCATGCAATCACAGCCCTTAAGGCAAAATAACATACCCAACACACTAGTAATAGGTGACTCTCTAGTCAGGCACACTGATATCCCACTCACTAGACTGAACAAGGAGAAGGCTACTGTTAGCTGTCTGTCAGGTGCCAGGATCCGCCACATAACACAAGTACTCAGGTCACTTCAGAACAAGTACAAATATGACTCTGTTATTTTCCATGTAGGTGTGAATGACATGAGCCATACCTCCCTGGATTACATGAAAAGAGACATGGAGGAGCTCTTTGATCATGTAGCCCAGGCCGGTATGACCCTGACCCTGAGTAGCATCCTGCTTTCACCAAGAAAGATACCACGGTATAGAGAAAAAATTATCAATTTCAACAATTGGCTAAGCTTCTGGTGTCATTCAAAGGGGATCCAGTGTCTGTTAGCCTGGGATGACATGCTCAACAAGCCATGCTGCTTCGCTAGAGACAGCTTGTACCTGTCACCCTTAGGCTTTAGAATACCGGCTAAGGCTCTTGCCATCCCCATAGTGCCTTTTTTTAGGCAAGGCTCAAAAGACAAACCCACCACCATAAATAGCACAAGTAACAAAAAACTGAGGCTAATGCTACTCAATGCCAGAAGTCTAAACCTCAAAATGCACGCACTCAAGGCATTCCTCAGTATGGAGAAAATCAATATATGTGCAGTAACAGAAACCTGGTTTAAAGCTCCAGAGAGCACCCCAGCACTACCAGGCTACAACTCATACCATACATTTCGGCCACAAAACCTTGACCGAAATACAAAAGGCGGGGGAGTATCCATATTCATCAAGGATACCCACACCTCCAGGTTAATGGCATAGCACGATGCTTCAGAGATCATCCACGTGCAACTAACAACAAGCAAAACTTCTATTCAAATTATAGCTTGCTACAGATCACCCACCATGTCCCAGGACCCCCACTCCACATTCCTGGAAACACTGGGAAACATAACCGTCCTACCAAACACCCTGATATTGGGTGATTTCAATTACCCAAACATTAACTGGGAGAACTACTCAAGTACAAACTCCCTTGCCCAACATTTCCTAGAATTTATAAACTCAAACACCCTGGATCAACTGGTCAGCACCCCCACCAGAGGTGACAATGTATTGTTCCTGGTCATCACCAACATCGGCGACCGGTGTTCCACATCGGACGTCAGCCCCTCATTGGCTAGATATGACCATAAACTAATCACTCTGGATATCCACATTCTGCCACCACCCCCGGTCAAAGAAACCACTGTGAAAAACTTTTCAAAAGCAAACTTCACGTTATTTAAGACCGAGGTGGGAAGTTTCAAAGGCCCCATGCTAAAGGATAACACTGTCCAAGCTGCAAAATCCTTTACTAATGCACTCTACAGGCACCTACAAGAATGCATAGCTCATGCTATCCCAAACAAAACCAAGACTCACTCCTCCAAGAAAAGGAAACCAGTCCGGTGGACCCCTGCCATAAACAAGCTATACAATAGAAGGGGGAAACTAGTACAGAAAAGAGTAAAATCCCAAGAAGGGAAGACACCCCTGATCAGTATCAGCAAGAAACTACATTCCCTCATAAAATCATCCAAGGCTAGCTTCGAAAGAAAAATTGCCATGGACTCCAAAGATAACCACAAGGCATTCTTTAACTATATCAAGAATCTAAGTGGCAATTCTCAGATCTGATCAGAGTTAGTACAGAATGGCACAAAATATACTGAGCCGACCATTTTGCCAACATTCTGGCAGACAGGTTCAGTGCAAACTTCACCCCCTCTCACCCACAAAAGAGCCCATAACTATACCAGAAGAATGTAGTTCCCCTGAAATCACAGACACTCAGGTTAAAACAATCCTCTCCAAAGTCAAAAACACAGCATCAATGGGACTGGATGATGTCCCAGGCTGCATCCTACATGAGCTCGAAGATGAACTAACCCCTCACCTAAACACACTGTTTAAACTCAGCCTCTCCAAAGGCTATGTGCCCACAGAGTGGCGCACAGCAACGGTTATTCCGCTCCACAAAGGTGGAGCCACAATGGACCCAGGGAGCTATCGCCCTATAAGCCTGACTAGCTTGGTCTGCAAAGCTATGGAGTGCATCATCATGGATCTCATTAACAGAGACATTGGGAACCTCCAAACACTGGACCCTACCCAGTTCGGCTTTGTTAAGGGCAGATCATGCTTCCTAAACCTGGTGGACTTCTTTGAGACAGTTACCAAGGCTATAGACGAAGGAAAGCTGGTCCACACAACCTACCTAGGCCTCGCAAAGGCCTTTGACACCATTCCCCACTCAGGAATTAAAGACAAGCTCATCAGCCTGAACATAAACCCCTACGTCACAAGATGGGTTGCCAACTGGCTCACGGACAGAACCCGCATGGTAAGAGTTGTGGGAGCTAGGTCTGACTCTAAACCGGTTACAAATGACATTCCCCAGGGCTAAGTCCTAGGACCCCTCCTGTTCGGCATATACTTCTCAGAGGTACAGGCAAGCACAGGAGGACTATGGCTGACCAAGTTTGCAGACGACTGCAAACTAGGGGCTATAATTGACTCTCTGGCTGACACAGACATCCTCCAAAAGGGTCTCACTGAGACAGATACCTGGTGTCAAAACCATGGCCTCAAGCTAAATGCCAAAAAGTGCATAGTCATCCCCTTTGGAAAAAA
This sequence comes from Protopterus annectens, assembly GCF_019279795.1. Lineage (NCBI taxonomy): Eukaryota > Metazoa > Chordata > Ceratodontiformes > Protopteridae > Protopterus > Protopterus annectens. The sequence continues at coordinate 428,439,635 of NC_056735.1, forward strand.
CAAAGTACCCACAAACTATCACATAGGTGGTAGCCTCCTATATACAGAATACATAATAAGGGATCTGAGGACCCAAGTAGATAGTAACCTCTCCTTTGATAATCACATTGCCAAAGTGGTTAAAAAATCCTTCTATGTGGCCAACCTAATCACAAAAGGGTTTGCATCCAGATCAAAAGAGGTCATTGGGCCCCTCTACACATCACTCATCAGATCCATCATAGAGTACAATGCCCCACTTGGGATGTACCTTACAAGACACCTGCAACAACTGGAAATACCACAGAAGTACCTCACCAAGAGGAATACTGGCCTCAAGCAGATGCCCTATGCAGCTCGACTGAAGAAAGTCCAGCTGTACTCGTTTGCATACCGCCTACTCAGAGGTGATCTCTGCCTGACATACAAGGCCATGTGCAACCCAGAATTGACGGACATGCTCCACCTAAAGAAAACCATATCCCCTTATGTGGACCAGCAACTGATATATGAGCAGGTGTTTTTAAATATTATTTTCATTTTAGTTAAAGTTGCATACTTTGCTGTGCTTTCCTTACACCATGAGGATAAAGCTCTTTATTTGTCTTATGGATTTTTTTTTTATGGACTGCTTAGCACAGTTGTAAATTGTATCATGTGGATCTGGGTCAAAGGCTTCTGATTAATTTGAATCATCTGTCTCTGTGGCAGCTGTGGAACTTGCACTGTGCACTTGTGTAAGAAGTGAGGCATCAGGTTATGATGAATGGATGGCACTACATACTGAATATGTGGTGCAAGCCTGCAGTGTGTTGTAAACAGAGAGCATTTACATAAGCATATATTGTATTGTCAGCACTAGCACTGGCAGGCAGTGTACTGTCTGATTCACTGCATTTAAATATATTACTAGTCTGTTTCATGTTCCTTGCAATTGAGCATCATCTGACAATGACATCAGAAGCAGACATACATTCAGAAAATGTGTTTTTTGTGTTAGGGTATTATGCAGAGCTATAACCTTTGTGCAAGCTGTTAAGGGCATGAGTAACAGGTGATGAGCAGGTGGAAGTACAATATGTGAGGATATTAGGTCTTTGTCGAAGAATGGTGATATTGTACTCATGTTGTTGTGAAACTCGGTGTGCGCTAATTTTGTAGCAAGGTCCTGAAAGCAGCTTGCTGCAGTTACACAGGTATGGAAGACTTTTTTGGGCCTTTCCTCAACTTAATGGTTACCTGTCTAGGGAAGTACCCAGGGTGCTAGATAGCCAAGCTGTGGTACTGCTACTGTGCATGAAAGCAAAGGGCAATTAAGTTATTATTATTTTGAGGCAGTGGAGTAGTGTATGGCAGTGTATGTCTCTAAGAACAAGAACCTGATCCTGAGGATATTAGTATTGCCATAAGTAACATTTCATATTGTGACTTCTACTCAGTCAAAGGTGCTATATTTTCATAGAAGGGACAGATTCCACCAGGGACCAAAACTGCAGCCAGGTTATCTAACATGCTAGCATCAGGTGTAAGGTGGACAGCAGGCATCCCATGAGCACCCTGACCAACCCTCCTATGTGACACCTCGCTGCCATTTTGTCTACAGCCAGAGTCAACTGGCACTGAAGCCACAGTACCCACATTAGCATGATCAAATGTATCAGCTCCAACCTGTCCACTCTCTGAGGGCTCAGTGGAATGGGTATGCATAGGCATACTGACTGTCTGACAGAAATCTAGGGGATGTGAGTCACAACCTCAGTGACAGATTCAACCTCTGCACCTCCCAAGTGTACCTCTGTTTGGCCACCATCATCATCATCAGAGACTACCGATACTTTGACATCAGGTGGTAGGAGTCCTACACTTCTACTGTAAGGATCACTTGTGTTAATAAGAACAAACACAAGAATTAAATTAGCACTAAACTAAATATTAAATCAATTTATATGATAAAGTAACATTGGTCACACAATCACAGATGGTACAGCAATGGAGACACTCATTGCACCCTGCTCACACAGATAATTACATATCTAAAGAATGGTCATTAATAGGCAAATACTCATTTGTTTATCATGTGCAGATGGTTCCATACTTTGTAGGGAGGATAGTCCTGGAATAAATGAAGCAAAGAAAGGGCAGCAATTAACCATCACAATGGGAATAACACAGGGGGACAGTGAATACACAATCACCTACATGTTCTGTAAGAAACAGCTGAAATGAAACTTGTCTGAGATATTCACCTGCACCCATTACCAAGTAACTTTCTTGCATAACTCTATTAACTTAACAGTAGGTACAGAAACAAATTCACAGGAAGTATTAGTCAAATGATATATTTCAGTATACAAGCAAATGTAAAACTTGCCATATGTAAGCTTACCTTGAAGCTGCTTATGGGACACACTCGTCCTCCCAGCCACATCAGCACCAGCATCAAACACACAGTGTGCAGTTTCCACTGAGCTATCTGGATCACTAACAGTGAACAGGAACTCTTCATTTAGTGTCACTGGGGGCTCGGTAGCAGGACCCCCCCCCCCATAACCAGCTGTTCTTAGGCAACTGCAGCTGCTCTTCTCTGGGCTGATGAAATCATAACAGTTGCCCAATGACACACCTGATCATAATTCCTGCTGCAACTTCCTACTGCATTGACATCATTGACTAACTGGTTCCAAATCTCCTTTCTGGCAGCCGTATCATCTCTCAAGCAGAAAGGCTCCATGGCACCTCAAAGCTTGAATTATCACTTCATTTTCTGAGTCACTGAAAGGGAGTTTATATGGATTCCTAGGCTTGGGTGCCATAATCCTATGTAACTTAAAACAGAGAAGGATGAACCACATAAATATCACATAACTAATGTCTTACTTACACATTTGCCAACATTAAGCACTGGAAACACACTTTTCATTTAGTAAAATAGAAGGTTATGTGGTTGTTCCACCTCTCACTCACACACAAACCAAGGTTTGTATAAACCAAGAAATACCTCATAAGTAATGTCTTAAGTTTCACATTGAAATATCCGAATGCCTACACATTTTCAACAAGAAAGCAATTGAAACATACTTTTATTCTTAGAATCCATAATGGTAGGTGGCTCCCCAACCCCCAAAACAACAAATAAATGAAGGTTCATACAAACAAAGGAATATCACAGAATTAATTGTTTATATGCTTTCCACACAATTAGCAGGATGTGTACACATTTACAACAGAAAAGTCAATTTATGAGTGCCAGTCACTTCTCATTGTGCTCACCACTCCCATGGAAGTGGTCTTGGGCCATTTCAGAAGCACACCCATGTCAGTGACACATACATTACATTTCTCTCCAATAACATAGACTATTGTAAAATCAAATTTTAAAAATAATAGTTATGCTGAAAGTATAACTTGTCTATCTTAGAAATGTAAATGCCTGCCAAAATGCCTCTGCTAACAGTGAAGTATAAGAAGTGCATACAGATACAAATATATTTGTAACATTTTTCAAAATGTAGAATGCACTTGAAAAATACAAGAATACCTTAGCCCAATTATAAGCCTTCTCTACTGATAAATCTCATTCAAAGGAATACCAAACTTCTGTTTTGTCAAAATACACAAGTCTCCATACCTTCAAGTTCCCTAGCTACACAATTACCTTTTTTATTACAGTACAGATTCAGCCCTCTGAACACTGTGAAGATGCAAATGAGGTGTGAACTCATTCGAACTGCTGACTACCAAACTTCTGACTTTGTGTTGCAGATATAACCATAGTGTAGGCTCTACACCATTATTAGTTGCTAATCACTTGCAACTCTGAATGATCAGTGCGAAACAGAAGGAAAAGACAACAGCAATTCAGGCAACCTTTCCTGCAGTGGTTGTGTCAGTGAGGATACACTTCCAGAGTGTGGAACTAACTTCAGTAAGCTTTTAAATGAAACAAAACAGCACACATTTATCATTTTTGTTCACTAATAGCCAAACTCTCCTGCCTTTGCTGAAAAATGTTTTTCACTGTCATGTATTTTTATCATACATTTAAAGGACAATTATACAAAATGCACTATAGGATGCATGTCTGAAATTACAGCAGAGATAAGGAAAGAATGAACACAATACAAGGAGAAGACAGAGCTGCATATATGCAAGCATACACATAAATGGTTGTGTGATCACTCATTGTACTAAATATGTAAGCCACACATGTACAACCGAGAATATACAACTGTATGTCCTGTTAATGCTCTAGACAAAACATGAATTGCTTGCATGCACATGATTTGATTGCTGTTGCAAAGTTGTTTCTGTGGTAAAGAGAGATAACACACTCTACTTATGTTTTGTAATGTTATTACTCTGGTAGTTCAGATCTAGAGCTGTGTAATTGTTTGACATGTGTTTAACTTTTTTTTCTACTCAGATTAACATTTGCATGGCTTAGAGCAAACACGGTCAAATGCATAAATATTTAAAAATTAATGTCAGTTACCTTAGAAAGCGCAATCACTCTTAGTGGCACTGTGTGGCAGCTCAAACCTTAGATGATAATGACAGCATAAATTACACTTGTCATAGGATCATAGGGTCATAGGAAGCTACTATGCTATTGACCCTGAAGCCCTTACAAGCTTAGCCAAGGATTTAGCCCATGTTCTGACAAGTCAGCACCAGATGCGCCTGTCCAGCAGGGGCACAGGTGGAATCCCAGGGGTGTATTTTCTTTTCTCCATCCAGTTATCCAGGTTGTGCTTAAAAAGGGTTAATGAGGTACTCTACTTGAGATGGAGAGGGAGTCTATTCCACAGAAGGGGGAGTCTCTGGGACACAAGTCTGTCCTGCTAACAAGTTTTATTGCTGTCACAGACCAGGTTGAGATCACGTGTGTGCGTTACTCGAGTGGAGCTTGACTTGCTGATATACATCAATGTGGGGTCTGAGATTGCTTTTTATACCAGACAAAGGTCACCCCTGAGGAGTCTGTATGAGACTGAGTAGAAGGACAGGGCTTTTAAGGTATATATTAGTAAATGAACTGTGTGTGTGACACCACTTTTGCCTGTATCATTTGTGCATTACTCACCTGTGCATAAACAGGATTCATTGCTGCAGAAATAAAAGAAACATTGTTACTTGCCAAAAGAAACATCATTATTTGCTTCTCCTTCCATCACGCAAACAGACGAAGCAGCATTAGGCTCTGGACAGTTTTGCCTTGAAAAAAGTACACCTGATATCTAGCTTTCCTTGTGGCACTAGGTGTATGTTCATGGCCAGAAATAAGCTGAGCTAGGATTGTAATCCAGCATACTATACTTTTTATTAATGGTGTCCCACTTAAATGTATAACAAAAATAACAAAATAAGGATAATTATATGTAATAAATATGTATAGCAGGTTGATTGAGCATACACATGCTATCATATGTATTATGTGTAACTGGTGTAGCATGACAATTATGGTTCTGTAATTAAAAATGTATTTTCTGACTTGGAATGGACTTCATAGTTTACTGACAGTCATCTACACACCTACACAAGTATAGCTGTAAAACAGAATGTATTGTGTGAGCTGAACCAGAACTCAAAAATCTACTCTGAAAGTAATACAAGTATATGCATTACTAGTATATTGTCACACATTACTCCTGCATCACATTTGAAAATGCATAAACCAGGAACTTGTCATGTGACATACATACATGGTTAATTGAAATATAGCACCACTCACTCTTTAAGGTAAATATTAGTAATGACCATGTTTAACAAACACTTTTTCTATGGCAATGGGGAAAATCACCTATATAGAAATATATGTATTCTCTGCTTCACATAGGTTTGAATCCCTAATTGTACACATTACTTTTATCATCATGTAAGGCCTCACAAAATATGTGTCAAATTATCAAACTGATGCCCCAGTTCAGGTCTTAAAAGCCAAGTCACATTACCTTAACTATTTCTTAAACTGCCTTCTCTTTGTTTGGCAATGTTGCTGTCTGCTTAATATCATGCAAAAGCGGTTGGCATGGTTGTGCGAGATTGCGCACTGGACATAAAATGCAATATCATGAATTGGCAATAAAACACTTTAACTGTTGTTTGAGGACCTGTGGAGACATGGCAGGAGCTGGGAAGGATGTTGACAATTCACGGTTCAAAGATGGAGTGTGGAGGAGTCAAAAATATTCATTGTACTCCTCATAAAGCACTACAGCTGTAGGCTTCGACGGGGAATATACTGGGTCTCAGCATTAGTCTGAGACCTGAAACAGTCTAGCCCAGGCTGCCTCCAATGCAAGTGTCATCCCACACACTGGAAGTAATGTAGGCATCATTACAATGATGACCTGAAACAGCGCAAGCAGGCACAACTCAAGCACTGACTAGATGAGTTTAGGACTGCTGACATCCCACAGTTGTGTAAGTATACAGATAAAGCAACTGTAACTGATCTGGAAAGCTGTAGATTGCCAACACTGCTATGCACAATGCTTTCCTGTCCTTTTTTCTCACCTTCTTTACTTTCCAGCTGCTCAGGAAATTTCAGCGAACAAGCAGGTGCATGCTGAATGGTTAGAAAGACTCAGAGAGGCAAGGGGTATGTATGTAGGACAAATGAACATGATATTATTAAAATTATTTCTCTTCCATGCATTAATAGCAACTTCAGCATGCAGATCTTAACTGTGAAAGCAAGCATGCATACTTTCTTCTGCAGCTCTTGGTAATTGTATTATGCAAGTGTAATAGTGCATTCAGGTTTGGTGGGTTCCATTCTTAGAAGTAACAAATACATTCTAATTACAATAATATCATTATTTAATATTAATTTAATCAAAATTGACTTTAAAACCATGTTGTTAATATGTATTATCTTTAAAAGCATGCATGCAATGTATGTATATTGCAAGAATTACTTGTTACAATTTACAATCCTATTTTGGATTTTGAAAGCTCTTATAGTTAATATAATAATAAAAGTATATTTAATTGTAAAAAAGAATTTATGAGCCATATAATGCTTCTGATCATCTGTTTTCTTTTTTTACGTTATCTCAACCCAACCCTTATGTCTCTCTTTCTCATTTTTTTATAATTGTGAATACACTGTTTTGCTGTCATATACTTTTCTGCCAACAAACAAAATGCTTTTCAGCACAGCGAGGTATGCCATCTACAGCAGCTCAGCCTGCCACCCCTCCGCTTGCTGCCACAACAACACCCAGCACATCTGGGATGCAGCCTGGCAATACTGCCTCTGCAGCCCCTCCACTATATAGGACATCAACATCAGGTAGCATTTCCCGGCAGCTACTGCACTGGTATCCTCCAGAAGTATTGGTGGAGGTGGGGATTATGACACCCGCCAAGAGCTGCCAGGGATGGTGCATGAGGTATTTGAAAGTAGCATTGGTACATGCCTCAACCATCTGAAGAAGTTGTTCCTTTGAATGCAGAAAAAAAATATGTCAAGCAATCCCACACATATATGAGAAAGGGGACAGTGATGACAGTTCGGAGGGTGAGGACTAGATCAGCACTGTTCTCATGCTTGATGGGCATGTGCCTCCAATGTCCCTAAGCTATCCCCAATCATGGTGTTCCCCAACCTTTTGTATCCTTCACCATTCCTGCGTCTGTCTTGTTTGTCCTGTTTGTCTGCACCTGCCTCCTCACCTTCCCTACCTACTTGACCCTCATATCCCTATGTCCTGTCCCAACATTCCTCTCTTTTTTTAAATCCAAAAATATGGGCACCTATTCCACAAAAAAATATCATCCTATACATAGCTCCCCACTTTACATATATGATTTTTTGACACACTTGATTTTGTCCTATTGGCTGTACAGCACAACTGCGTTATTGTCGCCCATCTGTGTTTTGGTAATGGTCCATATTCATCCAAATTTATATGCATGTTCACATTACACTGTTAAAATAATGGATAGCTATGGTTCTTTCCTAATTCCCTTTGCAAAAATCATTTATTCCTTCTACTTTGTTCTTCCCCCTGTTTGCCCCCCATTTTACCACTTTCCTATCTACCCCATTTTCACACTCTTAATCTGGTCAAAAAGTCGAATCACACACTACACACATGGCCAGTGATGGCCCCTAATAAGGCCTTAACTTCTTGTCCTCCATTTGTGCAGTTTCTCATCAAGCACCAATGCTGAGTGAAGGTGAATGACTCTTCATATTCTATGGCAAAACCTAGGGAGTTTTTTTCCATCAGTCGTGCTAGTCCAGTTATCTCTTCGCAATGTTGCTTAAATTCTTTGTACTAAATGAACACAGAGTTAAACCAGAGTAAAGGGACTAATTTTAAACAGTTGCTTTGACAGTTATTTCGATTACTAAATGTAGCTAAATGCAGATTACTATGTTGAGTGCTGACATAAATCACTTAACTGATGGTTTTTTTTTTTATATAATAGCTTCAAGGGGTTCGATCCTAAATGCATCTCTCATCATTTATCAGTGTGATGATATATGTACCTTATATATTTAATCACACACATATTAAAATTTTCCAAAGTTATGATTTTTCATGGAGATATATTGAGTACTTCCCAAAAATGAATATCTGAAGTGACATCCATCCCCACTATGATCACATATTTAGCTAACATTGTTCTGCTTGTCATAAGCCTGTTGCCCCTCACCTAAGCCTTCTCTGCCACTATGTCACTCACTTCATGTTACAAAGCACACAATAGTAATAATGAAGATACTGTGTTGATGGATAAAACTAACATGTTACTTGAATTCAGTGTTTCATCATTGCTCGTGTACTATGGATTTTTTTAAAATCATCTGTAAGATTCTGTTAGTGATATGTTCAGGTGATGATGGATGAAATCTTCATCTAAAGTCATGTGCTAACTGTCCTTACTGTATCAAAGCGTATAGCACACACCTTTTAAAATATATTGCTAGACACATGTAGTTAGAATATCTGTTAAGTCAGAAATAATCATTTCAAAACATGTACCACCCCTTGTGATTTCTAGAAAGCTGTATACACAATTAAACTGTGATTTGCAGTGAGGCCTACAAAACAGCTAATAGTTGTACAACTGTATAGATGTAGGTATTAATGACAAAAATTGTGGAAGACACATACTTTACTGGACTCACTGCTTGTCATATTTGTAGTAATTATCACATTTACTTAGGTAATGCCATCCTGACATCATCTATAAAAAAATTGAATGAGGTGGATTTGAACCCTGTGTTATTTGTGCTCTGACTATAAACTCATTGCTTTTACACCTGTTGCCACAGAGAAAGGTATATTTTCACACTCAGTACTGTCCAGTGTGCTGACAGCCATGCAGTGTTACTTAGACTGTTTGCGCGAAGGAAGCCAAACCAATACAAATTTTATTGTTTTTCATTTAAGCAAAGACCTACATTTGTTCATCGCTTAGCACTGTGCAAACAAGGAAGGCAATAGCAACAGTTCTTAATGTCATAAAGGTTATGACACAGTTCCAATATAAACTGCAGCATGAGCAGCATCAAATCTGCCAATTATCTCTCACAAAGCATATATTCACAACTAGTTTTCAAGTTCAGGTTGTACTTATTAAATGTGAATCACGCATGCACAAGCACTTAGCCTTCATTCGCACAAATCAGTTTCTCAGCAATGCAGTATGTAAAGAGGTGTTTGGCATGTATTAATGTGATTATTGTCCAGTTATTCTCCATCCCATCAAAATGTATTTAAAACACAACAGAAGCTAAGGGCTTGTTATTCACTGAACACATATTTACTCAAACGTATGTGTGCCCTGCACCAATGCACTTGAAAATGATATCTCAGTAATAGGACTAATGTGAAGTACAATACAGAAATAGAGTACAACTCCATTGTTGCATTTGCTAAATCTTTATACTGACACTAGACATTGAGATTGTCTGATAAATATATTACTGTGGACATCAACTCATCAGAATATGAGCACTAACTCACCAACACTTGTGTTCCTACTGTTTCCAAACTGCGTGTGTGTGTGTGTGTGTGTGTGTGTGTGTGTGTGTGTGTGTGTGTGTGTGTGTGTGTGTGTGTGTGTCTGAGTGTGTTATGTACACAACATTTTGAGAAACAGTTACATGTATGTCTCAGTTCTACAATATGCATTCATGACAACTTATTTCATAGGTTAAGAAGCTGTTTTTATAGTATTTTTGCACATTGCAAGCATAAAAGCAAATCCAAAGTCCATACTTTGCATGCAGGTTTCATAACAGTATATGTTACCTGCAACACAATTATGATGTCATCCTCTATAAAGACCACTATGACAGTGAAATAAAATCAGACTTCTGTGATGGCATGAAAGTTAAGTACTGTGTTCTGCAGGTGGATTAAATTGTTAGGTAGGGAGTTCAAATTGCACAACAAGCAACTTGTGCATGTGCCTGTATGTGTAACTGTGTGTGTGTGTGTGTAGTCAGAAGAACATCAGACTGTGCCCTAGTTTCATCACTCAAGTCTCACTAATAACAAAGTTTTACAGTCATACATGACTATGCAGCAGTTTCATACAGCCCTCCCCAAATCTTCTTTCAAACATACACTGAGGATATAATTTCCTATAAAGTGTTCTGGAACACTATAAAAGCCAGACGTGTGCTGTTGTGCTTGTGTTAAGTACTGTGCTCACTAACATAGAGTAACAAGGTTGGAAGGGACTCTAATCTCACTACAGTCAACTTGTTTGTGTCTTTGTGTTCAATTAGCTGGCATTCTGTATATAATTTTAGAGCAGCATGTGAGACACTCCAACTAACAACTTTTTCTCAACAAATACTGATGTCATCTGCTATAAAGTGTTATCTGACAGTGTGCAAGTCAGACTTCTGCTCCGGCACTAGCAGTAAGTACTCTGTTCTGCATCTAGTACAGATAACCTACTCAGGGGTTCTTATCTCCCTGCAGTAAACTTGTGTGTGTTTGTGTTTGGTTAACTGTCATTCTGTATACCATTTTAGAGTAGCATGTGAGACACTCATACTAATATCTTCTTCTCACCAGATATTGACAATGTCATCTGCTATAAAATGTTGTCTGACAGGATGAAAGGCAGACTTGTGCTGTGGTTCTAGCATTAAGTGTTGTGTTCTTTTGCTTATAACTGATTAGGTAGAGGTTCTAATCTCACTACAGGCAACTTGTGTGCTTGTGTTCAGTTAGTTGTCATTCTGTATACCATTTAAGAGCAGTATGTGAGACACTCCTACTAACATCTTCACCTCACCAGCTGATGATTTCATCTGCAAAAAGTGTTGTCTGACAGCATAAAAGTCAGAGTTGTGCCATGGTACTACTATTAAGTACTATGTTCTGCAGCTAATGTTTATAGCTAAGTAGGGATTCTAATCTCACTACAGTCAATGTGTGTGTTTGTGTTCAGTTAGCTGTCATTCTGTATACCATTTAGAGCAGCATGTGAGACACTCATACCAACATAATTTTCTCAACAGACACTGATGTCATCTGCTATAAAGTGTCTGACAAAATGAAAGTGAGCCTTGTGCCACAGTGCTAGTGTTAAGTATTGCGCTATCTTAGAGTAACTAGTTCAGTAGGGGGTTCGGTCTCACTGTATGTTTATATTCATACTAGTATCGGTCTGAATTTTAAAACTATGTCATGCACTCCTGCCCATTTCTTATCAACATACACTTATGATGTGATCACCTCTAAAGTTTATTCTAAAGTATTGCACTCAGATATCTATATTGGCATGAGCATTAACTACTGTGTTCTCTAGCTTGTGTAGCTAGACAGTTTGTAGTTAATCTCAAAACAGACATGTGTGTTCATTTGAATTAGAGTGGGTAGACAATTTTATACCAAAATATGATTCCACATTTAAGTAACACACTCCTCTCAGCATCTTCTTTTCAGCATACAATGATACTGTAATCCTACACAAGTCTACTATTCAAATCTGACCTCATTCAACTACTGAGTGCATGTAGTTAGTGGTATATTACTGTCAGTATATGATCGTATGAATTTGCTTTCATTTTAATCCCACTCAGGAGAAGCTTTAAGATAGCCCTATTAATCCAAGATCCCCTAATTCCCTTTACCAACATAACATGCTTTCTGCAGAACACTGGATGATGTCATCATCTCAAGGATGCATCCATACATTGTGAAGCACAGCCCTTCCATGACCCTCATCAGGCTATCTGCACACCACTGGATTTGTGATTGCTAATTCTGTCATGGGTAGTGCACATGTCACATATGGGCAGGTGCAGAATATAATACAATCAAACACATACACACATATGCACTTACCCCTACTATCTTACATCATATATATATATTAAGTTTGGTTTACAGCCTAGAATAATGGCTAGGATTTTATGTGATATTGGCCGTTATCCTACTAATGTCCTATGGCCATATGAAGTATACATGTCAATGTTGCTGTCACCCATATGTGATGTGTAGAGGTGTGGATGTACATAAGCTCTACACCAGTGTATTCCAATCTGAGATTTGATATAATATATTGAAGACCACTGTTGCCAATTTATTACATGTTCCTTACATAAGAGCAATAAGAGTAATAGGCCTCCTGAGGACTGCTGCCATGGGATGATGCCATGCATATTGTTCCTTAATAAAGTATGTGTTCTTGTAGTGGAGTATATTAACATTCTACACATTTATCATTCAACCATCACAGTGACACTTGCAGTATGGCATATGTGTGCATGTGTATAATTACCATAATGAAATGCTGTGTGTTTTACAGCAATAGTACGTCATATTAATTACATAGGCACATATGCCTTTTTACATCTACATATTGTCATGCTGGTATAGACACAAACATATAACCAGTTCAGATTTGCTTACAACTGTGGTGAATTTGTTGTATGCCCAATTGTGTTAATATTCACAAGATGTTTCAGATCTTGGCCTACAGCATTGTGTGACTGTCACAATTTGTGTCATTATCTGCCTTGCATGAAACACATCCACCTCATATGTAATGTGCCCATATATGGTATCAGAGCCATCAAGCACCCTTCCAATACTAAACATATAGCCATATGATGTACAAGTGATACAATTATGTGAAATAGGTCGAGCTGTACAACTGTGTTAACAGTTCCACTGTCTGCCATGTGAGGTATACCCAAGGTTGTATTTGGAGGTGTTCACAGAAATCTTTTTTTAAGTAATTACAAACTTTTATGGCGCATACATAGCTCAGTGCACAGATGGTGGTGGAAGGCACCACCAATACTCACCCAGAGGCAATAGGCAACTTGCTAGCTGACAGATTTGGACCAAACTTCAACCCTCAGTCCCCAGTGCTCATCATCCAAAGTATACATGTGAACATTATTCAGCATATTTCCTCAAGAAAGCAGCTCATCTGTGTGCTCTCTAAGGCTAAGAACATGGCAGGAGTGAGCCCTGACAACATCCCACATTGGATTATCAATAAATTAAAACATGATCTAGCAGACACAGTTGAATCCCTATGTAATTACAGATCCAGACAGGCTATTTTCTGGCACAATGGTGAACAGCAACAGTCATTTGTCTGAACAAGGGGACCATCACCCAACATAGGTAATTACAGACCCATAAGCCTGACCAGCCTCATCTGTAAGCCAATGGAAGGACTCATCATGGACCTTATGACTAGGAACATCGGTAATCTCCAGACTGTGTAACCAAACCATTTTTTGATTTTTTAGGGCTAGATCATGTCTGATATATCTGTTAGACTTCATTGAGAAGTTCACTGGTGTTTTTGATGAGCGTAGTGACATTTATTTGTGGAGGGAAGTGCTAATGTACTACATAAACGAAGTGAAGTTTGCGATTTAAATGTTCAGCAAATGCCATGTGTTAGGTGATTTAACTCTGTTATAAACTTCAAGCTGGCGTTATCAAAGGCTATTACCTGCATTTTTGATGAAGTGTATTGGCTAATGTGATATACAATGCCGTGGAAGTTTGCTGGCTAAATTATTTGCTATAGAAACGCCAACTTCCACGTGCTTATTATATAGATTTCATTTGCCCTGTCTATTTTTGGAAGTGCTTCTAATTGCTACATAATGTGCGATGTCTTTTATTTTAATACAGACTTAGTAACTGTCTTTTACTGCTATTAGGAAACAAGGTGTGTTTAAATAGTACTAAACACTATTTTTCTCTTAACTCTCTCTCTCCTGTTTTATAGCTTTCTGCCCCGAGTTACCCCTGTGAGGACACCTCAAACCTACCTTAATAATACAGCTATCTTAATTGCTCAAGCAAAAGCAACCTACTCTGCTGCCTCATCCCCTTTTTTCTGGACATTGAACCAAGAAGAAGCTAAGGAAGTATGTGTAACTGCTGCTGAACCCTTACTACCTTACTGTTTCAGCCTTGATAGCTGCTTTTAGTACACTCCCTGCCAGGATAGCCAGCAGCCTTAAACCCCCTTATTCTAGTTTCTATGTTCTTCCCCCCCTGATCTACACTAGCTGCCCTCTTCTTTAGTTCAACTTGGCCCCGAGGATATCCTAGTGGAGTAAGGCATATTTCTGTACCTATCCACTCAGTGACACCCTACCCCATATAGACCTCACTGCATGAACTTCAGGTATTCTCTCAAAGCTCTAACCTTCCTCCTTCTCACTCTATCTCCTAAAATCTTTTAGTCCACTCTAGCTGTAACATCTCTTTTCCTACTCACTCTCTCTAGTTTCTCAAAGTTCACTGTCACCCAACACACCCAGGTCTTACTTCCATTCTAACTTACCCCTCTGCAAACAATGCTTCACTGATAAACTCCCGAACCTCTCCGGACCTCTTTGGTTCTGCCCACTCCATTCGTCCTGCGGGCTCACTCCGCTCCCCTACCCTACCCCCAATTTCCACCCACGCCCAGTGCATCTACCTTTATTTCCCCCATAGGCACACCCACAGAAATTCTTATCCAACCAACCACATAATCCCTAAATCTACCACTCCCTCTTTCTGCCCATAAAATCTTTACTTACCCACCACAGCTATCCCACCTAACCAGTAGGATTCCTCTCTATTTTCACTACACACCACCCCACTCCCAAACCACACCCACTCCAATCCCAACTCTATTTCCCACTTCTACTCTTATACTCCTAAACTTACCTACTCCTATACAAACATAACTCTCTTATATTCATAAATATTTTATCAACAGCATATCAACTCTACATATTCCACATTCCATCATGTCTTCAAAATCCTCATTCATTTCCTTTTTATTTCTACTTCTCCTGAATTTATCCTATCTTTACTACCTCACCCAACCCCTTAACTTTCACCATGCACAATCTCTCCATGTCACCAACCACCTTGACTCTACACTACCATACTCGCACACTCCTATTTCGCCACATCTATATCCTATAAATAAACTCCTACTTTTCCCATACAAATACATTACCCTTCAAAAACATTTTTCTCCCATAGTTACTAGCAGATTCCTTAAATCCACAATATAATCCAATCTATCTAACAAACTGTCCATCTACCTCTCTAAGCCACTCTTATATCTAATTTCCACTCTACTATCCGGCAATATCCATCCCAACCCTGTCCCCTCCACAGTTTCTTCTACAGACAAGTCCATTTTATTTACTTCCTTTAACTCCCAAAGTATAGTAAACAAAGTTGCAAACCTTCATGCCTGGCTCATTCACAATAAACCAGATATCCTAACAATCTCAGAAACTTGGTTAAAACCCCATATAAAAGACTCTGAAATAATTCCAACAAACTATTCAATCATTAGAAAAGACAGGCCCCATAAAAAAGGAGGTGGAGTAGCTCTCCTATATTCATCCTCATTGTCAGTTACCCCCTATAACAAACCCATTCCACACTTCAAAAATGCTGAACTACTCCTCACATCTCTCCAAATTAACTCACATAAACACATTTATATAGCCTCACTCTATATCCCCCCAGGAGAGAATATTTCTACACTTGAAGACCTCTCCTGGCTCTCTAACAGCATTAGCAAAGAAAAAATAATCCTTGGTGATATGAATATTAACTGGGCCTGCATTCAGTCTCCTAAAAACCCTCTTAATATCAACCTTTACAACTTTTCACAGCTTATCAACTCCACAACATACCCCTCTAAAAACCCCTCTAACGGCAGCATTCTAGACTGGATTCTAGTCTCTCGCCCCCACTATTTCTCTGACAGTGGTACTCTACCTGATCCCCTTAGTGACCACATACCCATCTTCACACATCGACTCCCATTACTCCTGCACCGCACCCATAATTTTATTACTATCCGTAACCAAAAAAACTTTCATCCAACAAGCTTCTTAAAGTCTCTAAAATCCATAAATTGGAACTGCCTAAAAACATTATCTCTAGATAACGCAGTTGCCCACTTCAACTCAATATTCCTACAAATACTTGATTCTCATGCACCCTTAAGGACTAAGAGAATTAAAACTAAAACAGCCCCCTGGCTATCCAAAAATACACTAGCATCCATGCGACACAGAGATAAAGTCTGGGCACATTACCAGAAAAACAGATCCCCCCTAGTCCAAAATGAATATAAAATTCTTTGAAACAGGGTAAAAAAACTCATAATTTCCGATCGACAAAATTACTTCTCCACACTCCAAAATAGCAATAAATCAAACCCCCAGAAATTCTGGAAAGGTATCACTACTCTCCTCAACCCTAGCAAACAAAATACCCCTACCCCAGACCCAAACGCTACTGACCTAGATCTGGCTACACAATTTAATTCCTTTTTCATTGAATCCATTTCCAAATTAACATCATCTTTCTCTAACACCACTGCACTCTCAAATCCCCCCCACCCTCTCTCCCCAGCACTCCACCTGGCACCGCCACTACTCCCACATCTCCATTTACTAACTCTTCTCCCTTCACATTTTCTCCTACTCTAACTACTTCATTATCTTCATCTGCCCCTAACTCCCCCCCTCACACTCTCCCTCTTTCTCATTAAAACCAATACCCACTTCCACTATAAAGAAATTCCTTCTGAAACTGAAGCCATGTACTAATGCTCCTGATAACATCCCTTCTTACTTTCTTAGCATAGCTGCTGATGCAATTGCCTACCCTATTAACATTTTAATCAACCGCTCTATCCTAGAAAGTACAGTACCCCAAATCTGGAAAAAGGCCTACATCATCCCTTTGCACAAAGGGGGCAACAATAACAATGTTACTAATTTCCGCCCCATTGCTATTCTGTCTCCCATCTCTAAAATCTTAGAAAAATGTATTCATCTTCAACTCCTTCCTTACCTTTTAGAAAATCACCTACTAACTCCCACACAACATGGATTCAGACCTAATCACAGCACTATGACTGCCCTCCTCTCCTTCCTTGAAACTGTTAACAAAGCACGCGACTCTGGCCAAATTGTTTCTACCCTACTACTCGACCTCTCTAAGGCCTTTGACACTATCTCTCATAACCTGCTACTAACCAAACTCTCAAGACGTAACCTATCTCCCTCCTCCTTGAACTGGTTCTCCAACTGCTTATCTAACAGATAACAAGCAGTAATATGGAAAAAGGCCACTTCCTCATTTCTAAACACCCCTACTGGGGTACCCCAGGGGTCCATACTGGGTCCCCTTCTCTTTAATATATTTATAAATGATTTCCGCAACTCTAGCCCATTCTCAGACATCATCCAATATGCAGATGATTCCACTATTATATGCTCTGCCTCTTCTGTCCCCTCACTCCTAAAATTGACCCAAGAAGCTTTCACAACCACTGAGCAGTGGATGAAAAGAAATCACCTTGCTCTCAATGCCTCCAAAACCAAATTAATGCTATTTTCCCCCTCTAAAGCTGTCTCTTTCGACACAAACACATTCTCTATCACTAGTCAAAATAATTCACCTCTGGAACTAGTGTCAGAGACCAAGCTACCTGGGGTCCAAATTGATAACCAACTCAAATTTAACTCTCACCTACAGCTAAATATAAAAAAAAAACACCAAAAACTTGGTATGCTGTACCAGCAAAATAAATACCTCACACCTGCTGCCAAAATCACTCTCTCTACTTCATTTCTTATCCCCTCCCTTCTCTACAGAGCACCACTCCTAACTAATCTACAGTCCTCCCTAAAAACCCAACTTTCATCTTGCTATAACAAAATTGCCAAGTTCGCTACCAATCACAAGTCCTCCTCACACCACTGTTCCTCTCTCCATATACTAAAATGGCTAGAGCTTCCCAACTATCTCACATACACTCAACTGACTCTTGCTCACAAACTCATTTTCAACTCCTCTCTCTGTCCCTCCCTTTCATCAGCTTTTAAAATGCACCTTCCTGATAGAATATTGAGGTCCAACAATCAAAATCTATTAGAAATCTATAAACCCACTTGTCCCCCAGGGAAAAATCTTCTATCTTTTGCCCTTGCCCGCCTTTGGAACTCTCTACCATCATCCATCCGCACCACCCCCAACCACTTTATTTTTAAAAGATCTCTTCATTCCCACCTAGTATCCAAGTGGGAATGCTCTTGCTCCCACCCCACATAGCCAATTTATTTGCAATTGCCATCTTCCTTCTTTGCCTTGATTCCTCGTGCATTCTTCCTGATTATTTACCCATAACTAATATACATTATCATTTCATATTATAGGGAAAACTGCACTAGGCCTCACCTCCTAAGTGCTTCCTTCATAAATTTCTGTTATTTCTCAGAAGTTTCATTCAGTATTTCAGAATATGATACAAACTCAAAATATTTTTTCATGCAATATTCTTTACTATCTATAATCTATTAATTTTATCTATTGTTCTTTCATAGTTATTTCTTCTGTATTTACTTAAAATAGTTTTCTGGTGTCAAAATATTTTGTATTATTATGTAATTTGTAATTTGTTATAGTTTTGTATAACTAGTATGAATTACTTTTTTGTAACATACTTAGTTCTGGAGCTTTTCTCCCCAGGACTCCATTGAAAACGGGTTATTTGGCCCAATGGACTATCCTGGTAAACCAACTGCAAATAAATAAATAAATAAAAGTGAATGAGGGAAACAATGTGCATCCCACATAACTTGAACTTGCCAAGGCACTGGACACAATTCCACACTCTGGCATTACAGAGAAACTGTCTCAACTGACCATAAGTCACTACATCACCAAGTGGGTAGCCGAATGGATTGCCACCAAGACACATACTGTCATACTGATTTAATTCACCTCTATCAAGAAGCCAGTGAGCAGTGCATTAACACAGAGTTCTGTACTACGCCCTTTCCTATTTAATATGTAATTCACAGAAGTCAAGCCAAACTTAAGACAGCCTTTGTGCAACCATCTTTATGGATGATTGCAAATTGTGGGCATTCCATGAATCTAGTAACAGTACTGATATACTGCAAAAAGTATTAACATACACAAATGAATGGTGCCAGAGCCATAGAGACACACCTAATGTCCAAAAAAGCATAATTATTTTTTTTTGAAAATCAAGTACCCAACATACTTAAAATATAGACAGCACACACCAATGAGCAGACATAGTGGTACATTATCTGCCTACTCAGGTAGATAGTAATTGTAAGTTAAACACATATACAACAGCTAGAGCAACACCAGAGATTTTGGCCAAGAAATATACATGGTGTACTAGAAAAGTCCTACGTGGAAAGACTGAAATCCATAACAATAAAGATAGGTTAAAATTCACCACCAACAGCTATTTAAAATGTAACTTTTATTAGCAATAGCAGCTGTTCAAAGTAAATTTCACACAGAATAAAACTTAGCTTTACGTCCCTCTCAAACGATAAGTGCTTTCAAATAATCTTCATCAGATCATTGTATGGGTGGGAACTAGGGAAACCTTATCATTTGAGAGGGATGTCCACCTAAGTTTTATTCTATGCAAATTTTACTTTGAACAGCTGCTATTGCTAATAAAAGTTACATTTTAAATAGCCGGTGGTGAATTTTAACCTATCTTTCTTGTTGCAACAATTTTAAGATTCACCTTTGGTAGCGAGGGAGTTTTTTCTTTTATTTGAAATCCATAACAATGTATGCTGTCCCCTACAGACTAATAATGGCTGATTTGTGTCTGGCCTACAGATTAGTCTCCTATCCAGCCCTGATGAAAATTTCACACACTGGTGAAGCAAACTGCACGACGGTCACTCTTTCAAAGGATGATATAGTCTCTGACCTAATAAATCATATTGGAAGCTTCCCATTCAAATAGAGCAAAGGCCTTTCCTGACTGTATTCAAGTGCAACCTTCATCAAGTGATGGTTAATGTTAATTTTAATCCTGGCATTGCACCCGTGCCCCTCATGGATAGAGGCAGTTGGTCTTAGATAACATAGCAGAGGTTCATAACTATGTGAGCTTTGTTCACATAGATATGTAAAAGTGTGAAACCTGTGTTAAATATGACTAGGCTTTTATGTAATCTTGGAACATTAACCTAGTGCTATCCTATGAACCTATGAACTCCAATTGTATCCTAGGTTCATCTATAGTGCGACTGTACAGCATCACAGACATAACAGTACATCATGTCAGTACTATCACTTGATATTTTGCATGGACACATATATGCATGCATGCCACGATTCCATGCCAGTGTAACACTTTCAGCAGCAATTTCAGGGAGACAGTGATCATGTGGCACATGTCTTGAGAACTTGACATATCCTATCTTAGATATATTGGCATATTGTACATTCACACTTCTTCTTTCTCTGTTCCTATCATTCATTTCTGTGGCCATTTTAATTAGCACACTTTCTGTGCCTAGTGTATTAATGTTGTGTTGTATTTACCCTTGTTGATGATCACAACATACACTATTTCAGCAAGAAAAAAAATGTTGTATTGCAGATTGCACTGAGTACACTTTTCTATATTGTGTTAATACTGCAGTTGTTTCAGTTATTTTAACCCCTGGTAATCATTGTGGCTGTCAGCTCAGTCTTGCAGAGCAGGTTTGCCCATAGGCAAACTTGTATGTATGCTGTGCATGGTTTCCTTGCTGGCCATGAAATGTTGCTTGTATCCGTGTAAGCACGATGCGTAGCATCCATATGCAATTAGCGCTGCTGCTCATCGAGCAAACATGCAAACTCTAGGTGTGTTTTTATAAGTCATGTTGATTTAATTTTTCTATCAGCTTAACAAATGTATTCTGAGCAGTAAACTAATATGTATGCATTCCAAATACAAAATGTTATTCAGAATACCAACGTTTCCAAGTGGCTGTAGCAGTGTGTATTCTTAATGTAAATTCTCAATAATAATGTAAATAATAAGTGGCTACAGTAACTTCGTTCAGTTAAATGCACTGTTTAACAATTGAGATTGGTTAGCATAAAAAGCTTAAACTATGAGTATACGATTATACACAAGGGATATAAATCATCAAGCAGACCCAAGGCTGATTTCAATAAACCCTACATGGCTCACTAAAACCATGTGTGTGCCTCAGCTCAATGCACACATGGTAACATGCTGATTTGTATTCAGTAAGTGGCTCTATACAATGTGTAGAGCCGTACAAACATGGTAAATATAGTGGAATGCTAATTACAGCATAAGCAGCTGAACTGTATGCTAATCAACCAATCCAAAATGGCAGAGATATTCAACAAGCTATAAAGCAATCATGTACACTTAGTGTAGCCTTTTGTGTTGTACTTCAAAACCTATCGGAATACAGCCACAGTAACTACACTACAGGGAATGAATGCTAGGAGCTGCTGCTCCTCTTCTGAATGTGTATGTGCAACAGACTCACATATATGCTGCTGCTGCTGCCCTTCTGAATGTGTATGTGCAACAGGCTCAAGTCTACGCTGCTGCTGCTGCTGCTAACAGAACTCAGCGAAGGGTATTTAGACCCCTTTTAACTCTTCATAGATAGCTTGAGATGAAAATAGTAGAGCACTACAGGGTGGATAGAGACACACTCCAGGAACTATGCAACCTCTGTAGTACACAACTGAGAACAAGGGCAAACCAAGGGGAACCAATACCTGTCGAGACTAAGGTATGTGTAGCACGTAGAATATTAACTACAAGAACCTTTCAGATGACCTACAGAGGACATGCTGCAGGTGTTACAGGCATCAGCATCTGGGATCCTACATCAGTTATTGAATGCTATGCTACAGCATGCCAGTGACTATGTATATTTTCCCCGTACCCCCGAGAACAGAGCTACAACTATGCAGGATTTCTACCCCCATAGCACACTTTCCTGAAGTCTTGGGTGCCATAGACTGCATGCACATTGAGGTCAAAGCACTACCTGTGGAACAGGGTAGGGTCTACATTAACTGAAAGGGGTTCCACTCCATTAACTGCCAGGTTGTGTGTAATGCTAAGATCATCCTGAATGTGTGCTGGCAACCCCAGCATTTACCACAACTTACTTCTCTACCAGAGATTTTCCAGGGGTGATATACCACAAGGCCATTTACTGGGGGATGCAGGGGATGCACTCAAACAATGGCTGATGACACCCATCAGAAATGCAAACACACACCCATGAAAGAATGCTATAATGAGCACACTCTCAGACAAGAAATATCATAGAGCATGTGTTTGGGCTGCTTAAGTCACAGTTTTGGTGCCTAGATACATCAGGGGGTGCTCTGCAGTATGATCCCAGTACTTGTGCTGAAATTGCCACAGTCTGTGCTATCTTACACAACATCACCGTGCAAAAACAGCTGCAACAGGAACACAGAGAGATAGGACCAAACATTCCACCACCACTGGCAAGGTCAAAACAGCCACACACAGGTAAGGAATCAGAGGGGGAACCACCAGTTTCTATGGGTGGAGGTAGATGTAGGCATGCACAATATGCCCTCACCCTGGCCAAGAGGCAACAGACAGTGCACATGCTGACCACCTAAGGCATAGAAATTTCATCCTATGAACATACATACAGTAAAACTGATGTCAGGCAACACTCACAACCTTTACTTACCCTGGTGACTGCTAGCATCAGACACAGTCAGCCCCGAATGACAGCATTTGTAACTGAGGGACTATCAAGATAAGTGCTGAACCTGTAACAGGAAAATAAATGTGTAATAACATGAATGAATGGCAGATAGATACCTCCTCACTATTACTTGAAAATGTACTTAAGTAGAATGCGTGTGAGTAGTCCAGCAATGTCATCAATGTGGCAGGACTGATTTATGTACATATAAATATAAATATACAGTGTACCAGCTAACATGCCTCATGCATCTAAAATACCCAGAATAAAAAAAGCAGACCGAAGTCTAATTATCCCAACATTCTCACAAGTGGATCAATAAGCCTGACTGACATATCAACGATTTCAAGGTGGTAATCGCAACACTAAAATGCTGTAAGAAATCTGAAATAATTTCCAAATGACATCACCAATGCATATCCTAAGCACTTATTTAGCTACGCACCCTATGCATCAGGCAATATACATATGTAACCTTGAATCCAGAAGATAGAAGCAAGGTGATGTCACAGTTACATAATTTCAACAGGTTGGGGTTTGGGGAGGGTGGTCAGGAGATGAAGGCTGATACAAAAGTAGTGAGTGTGCATGATTATGAAAGACAGGCAGGCAGAAATGTAACTAATTATCAAATGACCACTGAGACAGAATGACCTGCAACCCTCATGAAAGTCTTGTGTACCTGTTATGTGTGTGTCTGTATGGACACTCCATGTCAAATGTGTATATGTGTGTCTGCATGAACACAACCAAGTGCTGTGCTAGCTCTAAATCCCGCCATGTCAGAGAGGTGTGAGCCGAGCATGGTACAGGTATCAATTCATCGTCGTCACCCCTGACCATGAGAACTGGCTCTGCCAGGAGTCTCACTGGCATGTCCATGCCCATGATCAGATGTGGTAGTGCTACCTGAACATGAGCAATGTCTGCAAAAGGAGCTCTTTTCACAACTATACCCAGGATCATGACCCTATGGCCTGCTACATCTCAGTGTGGAAACCCGAGCCACTGACAGAGCAGTGGAACTACTGCCACTATGGGAGGGTGATCAGGCATGGCCACATTGGCTAATACCAGATGATGCTGAAGATTTATGGCCCACATGGATGCTGCCCCCTCCCAGCAGACATTCTACCACAGACACTGTCCATTCCATTGTGTCATTCATCTGATCCATTGCATCAGACACACGGTGGAGGCAGTCATGGACGTCAGTTTGTGTCACAACTAGAACCTTAGGCATGTCCTAGGAGGCCTTAGTGGAATGTGCCTGTGCCTCCATGATGGCCTTAAACATATTTTCGAATGGCAAGTAACGACACACCAACATCAGATGGACGGCAGACAACAGGCCTCCTTCGAGCACCCCTGCCAACCTTCCTGCGTGTCACCATGTCTACATTTTGGCTATGGCCAGAGTTAACCTGCAGTGAAACCACAATTATCTCTCTACCCTGATAAACTGTGTCAACCTCATGGGATCATAGGAGATTACTAGTCTATCGACCCAGGGCTCATTTTAAGCCTAGCCATTGCAACCCAATGTAATACTGTAGAAGTACTAGTCAATACCCAAGACTGCATTTAGTGATGACTGCCCATGTCCAGGAGGGTTGTGAGCACTATCCCTGGTAAGAATTTATGGTGCCCCATCCGCTCATCCAGGTTCTTTTTGAACAGTGTAATAGAGGTGCTCTGTTTCACATGAATTGGTAGCCTGTTCCAAAGACGTGGCAGTCTCTGGGAGATAAATCTGTCCCTCCAGCATGTCCTATTTAAGTCACAGGCTATATTTAAGTCCCTTGAATGCGTAGCACTAGACCCATCTGATTTACAGATATGCAGTAAGTTCATTAGGTTTGGGTCTTGGATTGCTCTGTAGGCATACTTCTCAACTGTACAGATTTTTGCAGAAGGCCCAGATTTTGGCCTTACATTTTTGGTCCATTTTTCATAAAATTCTGCTCTTCTGAAAACTGGTGGCAAATCATTAAAGTCTGAAGTTTGAAAATAATGACAGACATTTGAGTTTCAGACTTCATATTCTTCAGAAAATTCATGCTAATGCAAAACCTGTTATTCTGTCAACCTTCTAAGTTTGTAAGAGCAATATTTAAAAAATTGTTCCTGTTTTTGGGCCTTTGTCACACTTTTGTTTATGGCTTTATCAAGCTTCCTCTAAGAGGTTGAGAGGTATGTCTGTAGGCCAGGCATAAGTCTCCCCTGAGAAGTCTATACAATACAGAGTATAGTGACAGGGACTTTAGTTGATCTGTGTAAGGCACATGCTGGAGACCCTTGATCTTTTTTGTTAGAAGCCTCTGAGCTCTCTAATTGCTGCAGGTGCTTAGCATGGTACATACTCAATGGGATGTTACACTCAATTATGGGGGGGGGATTATAACTTCTTTTGCTCTTGAGGTGATGCCTTTACTAATCAAGTGAGCTACATGGAAAGCTTTCCTTACAATGGTAGACACATGGTGGTCAAAGTTCAGGTTGCAGTCAACCTGTGATTCCAGGTTCCTTACCACTTCATGGGAACTTAAGGTATTGTTGTTGATTTGACAGTGTGAAGGGACATTGTTTGTGCTGAAGGGAATGATGATGTATTTCTCTGCATTCAGTTTGATACTGTGACTAATACACCAGTCACTGATCTGTGTGAGACCCTCATGGAGAATACTGACATCATTTGGGGATTCAATGATTGTACCTAGTTTGCAGCAGTCTGCAAACTTGGTCAGCCACAACCTTATAGGTTCATAGGTTCAACTTACAGGTACATAGATTACTACTAGACTAACTGCCCTTGTGAGCCATTTTAAGCCTAGCCAATTATTCCTTGTGAGACTCAAACCCTGCACCTTGTGTTTGTAAGGCAAACACCTTAACCATTAGGCCACCCTCCCAAACCCTTTAGTTTTGCCCTGAACTTCTGAGAAGTATATTCCAAACAGTAGGGGGCCCAGCACTGACCACTGTAGCACCCTGCTGGTAACAGGTCTGCTGGTTGATGTGGAGTCACCCACTTTGATAGTGTGTGTCTGGTTTGTGAACATTCAGGCATTACCATCTTACAACAACCCATCTTACAACAAAGGGGTTTACATTCAGTTTGCTAAGTTTGTTGGTAATGCCTGAATGTGGGATTGTGTCAAAAGCCTTTGCTAAGTTGAGGTATGCTGTGTACACATATTTGCCCTCATAAATGGCCCTGGTCACATTTTCAAAGAACTCCACCAAATTTAACAGGCAGGATCTGCTCTTCAAGAAGCCGAATTGGGTAGGATCCAGGATTTGAAGATTACCTATGTCTTTATTTATGAGGTACATAATAATATGTTCCATGGCCTTAAAGATGAGGCTGGTCAGGTCTATGGGTCTGTAATTCCCTAGGTCTGTTGCTAGGCCACCTTTCTGGAGGGGAATAACTGTAAATGTTCTCCATTCCACAGGAACAAAGCCTGTGGTTAGGTTATGATTGAAAAGTGCACTTTGTGGTGATTATAATTCATGTTTTAGCCTGTTTAGAAGACAGCCTAGGATGTCATTTATTCCCATGGAGGCCATGTCCTTTGCCTTGGACAGAGCTTTGATGACCTGTTCTTCAGATATGTATGGTGGGAGAGAAGTTTGGAGGGAGGTTTTGGTGTAAGTTAGGAGGGGATAAGGGAGTGAATTTTTCACCAAATCTATCCGCTAGCAGGTTCACTATCTCTGTGGGGTCAGTGTGTGTGATACTGTTAACCACCAGTTCTGCACATGCTTGAGTCCTTCCCTTTAGGTTACGTATGTAGCTGTAAAGGGCTTATGGTTATCCTTGGCAGTACTTGGTAGGTTTCTCTCAAAGGAGCTCTTGGAGGATTTGATATGTTGTCTTATTTGCCTGTTAAGGCTGAGGAGGGTGTTTTTCCATTGTAGGCTCCTTGTCTTTGTTTTCCTGGACAGCAACTTTTTGTGTTTATTGCAGAGTTTGTTGATGCTGGAAGTCCACTATGGCAGCTTGATTTTACTTGGGGCTCTGGCTTTGATTCTACCTGGTACAGCCAAGTTTATACACTTATGCAAGTGATGGTACAGGGCATTAGTGTAAGCTTCAGCATAGTTACCACTTTCAGCTTGAGGTGGAGCTTGGAATGCATTTATACCATCACCTAGAAGGGTATAGTTTAATATGGTGACGTTTTTTAGTCTGATTTCACCCATTGTGAGTTCTGGTGTCAGTGTCAGTTCAAAGGTGATTGATTTGTGGTCTGTTTTAACTAATGAGAGTCCAACAGTTGCAGCAGTGCAACTTTTTGACATGTTGGTGAGGACCAGATCTAGAATGTTTGTTCTTCTTGTCAGGGTATGGGCAGGTTGCACCAGAGCATTTAAATTCACAAGGTCAAGGAACTTTTGTGCTAGCGAGTTTGGACTACAGTAGTTTTCCAGTTGATGGGAAAATTGAAATCCCCCATAGCCAGTATACTCAGAAGCCTCTAGTCATCTGGTATCTCAGCTTAGGGTTGTGGCTAGTAGCCCACCTTAGTTCAGCTTGGTACAAACAAGCAGAAACCTGCTCAGATCCAGGGCCTAAATCCCAGAAGCTAAAACTTAAAAAAAAAAACTCTAACAAAATTCAAAAGGACCAATGAGGATGCTTATTCCAAGACCTAGACCAGCATCCCTTTACTAGTCAGGTTCCAATCAACATAATTCTCTCACAAAAGTGCAGATAGGCCCCTTCCAATCCAAGATTGCCTGGAAAACTTACTCAGAACAAACAAACTACTACAAACAGTTCCAGAAGCAGCAGACCTGGATCTGAACTATGCTACAGCTACTAGCTACTCTAGTTTCAGTGGAAACACTAAAGAGTGCATAACACAACAGAAAAACAGCAGTGAGACACTGGAAAAATGTTTAAAACAGCCGAAAATCAGCCTTCTAAAGAATGATTTTAAACACTTAACAGATCAGTTAATTAAGTACTGCTTGGTGGGAAAACCAGAGCAGGCAAAACAGATAGTTTTAAAACAGTGCAAAAATACCAGTAAATACTTCACAAACAGTTTAAACAACAAAAAAATTGCTAAATAGTGAAAACAGCAATAATGTCTGATTTTACAGTTAAAGTGTGCAGGCAATTGCAGTATAACAGTCTAGTTTTGTACAGAGTAAAGAAAAACAGTATAAAAGCAGGTGGCATGCAATAAAAGAAGTGCAGTAAATAGTATAAATAAGCAAAAAAAAAAAACAGGCAACGTATGGTTTTTTGGAAGCTCAAAAGCCTCTAGTTATCTGGTATCTCACCTCAGAGTTGTGGCTGGTAGCTCACCTCAGTTCAGCTCGGTACAAACAAGCAGAAACCTGCTCAGATACAGGGCCTAAATACCAGAAGCTAAAATTGAAAACAACTCTAACAAATTTCAGAAGGACCAGTGAGGATGCTTATTCCAAGCCCTAGACCATCCTTCCTTTGTTAGTCAAGTCCGAGTCAATACAATTCTCTCAGAAAAGTGCAGCTAGGCCTCTTCCAATCCAAGATGGCCTGGAAAAGATTCTCAGAACAAACAAGCCACTACAAACAGTTCCAAAAGCAGCAGGCCTGGATCTGGACTATGCCACAGCTACTAGCTACCCTTGTTTCAGTGGAAAACACTAGAGAATGTTTAACACAGCAGAAAAATAACAGTGAGGCACTGAAGAAATGTTTAAAACAGCAGGAAATCAGCCAGGAGGCTCTAAAGAATGATTTAAACAGTTAACAGGTCAACTAATTAAGCACTGCTTGGAAGAAAAAACAGAGCAGGCAAAATAGATAGCTTTAAACCAGCGAAAAATATGAGTAAATACTTAACAAACAGTGGAAACAACAAAAAACCTTGCTAAACAGTGAAAACAGAATCAAATTAAATTTTACACATACAGTGTAGCAGGCAATTGCAGTATAACAGTGTAGATTAGTACACAGTAAATAAATACAGTATAAAAGTAGGCATCAGGCAATAAAAAAGTGCAATAAATAGTATAAATAAGCAAAAAAAAACAGACAACTTATGTCTTTTGGAAGCTCAGAAGCCTCTAGTCATCTGGTATCCCAGCTCAGAGTTGTGGCTAGTAGCCCACCTCAGTTCAGCTCGGTACAAACAAATGACTGCCTGAGGGCTCAGAATGAGTATGCATATGCATACTGACTGTGTCTGAAGGAAATCCAGGGTATGTGTGAGTCACAACCTCAGTAACAAATTCAACCTCTGCACCCCCATGACTGTGCTTCTGTTTAGCCACTATCATCATCATCATCATCATCATCATCAGAGCCTACTGATACCCTAACATCAAGTGGTAGGAGTCTTACACTTCTACTGTCAGGATCACCTGTGATAATAAGCAACAAACACAGGAATGAAATTATGGCTCCCCTAAATATTAACACAAAACATATGAACAAAAAGTAACAATGATCACACAATCGCAAATACTACATCAATACAGATGCTCATTACATCCTCCTCACACATACATATAATATATCTAAATAATGTTTAGTAATAAGCAAAGAAACATTTACTTACCATGTGCAGATGTCTCATCACTTTGTAGGGAGGATGGGCCTAGAAGAAATGAAGCAAGGAAAGGATGGCAATTAAGCATCGCAATAAAAATAATACAGGTGACAGTGAACACACACTAGCCTATATGCCCTGTCGGAAATACTTGTAACTGAAACTTGTCTGAGTCATCCACCCACACCCATGTCTACTGAACAACTTTCTGAAAGAACATGCATCACAGTAAGAAGCTGTCAAATTATTATTTTAGTCTACAAGGCAGTATAAATGTTGCCATATGTAAGCTTTCCTGGAATCTGTTCCTGGGACACTTTTGTCGTCCCTGCCACATCAACACTGACATCAACCACACTCAGTCTCCACTGAGCTGTCAGCATTTCTAACAGTGGACAGGAACTCCTCATTTGGTGTCAGTGGTGGGTTGGTAGCAGGACCACTCCCTGTCGCCAGCTGTTCACATGAAACTGCATCCTTCTTTCTCCTTGTTGATGAAATCATATCAGTGGCTTGATGCTGTACCTGATCATAATAGCTGCCACAACCACCAAATTTAAGTCTGAAGAAGCGTCCTGTGTAGACGTGAAAGCGCTTACTATTTTCTTCACTGAATAAAGGTGTTTATTCTACTTTTATTGAGACTGGTTGGCTTCGATTGTTGTGGGGTACCTGCACCTATTATTCTGCAGTTGAAACTATTTTGGGTTTTTGCAGGTACATTATCCTTACAGAACTCTTTTTTTGGACAACCACCAAATGCATTTACATCATCAACTAACTGGTTCCAAAACTCCATTCTGGCAGACATATCCCCACTACCTCTCTCAAGCTGAAAGGCTCCATGCTGCCTCAGAGACTTGATTATGACTTCATTCTCAGAGCCATGGAAGGGGGGTTGTGGATTTGTAGGCTTGGCTCTCATAATCCTATATGACATAAAATAGAGAAGGGTAAAAACATTACTATCACATAAGTGATGTATTTGTTCACAAAAATAATCAGTCTGTGTACCCTTTGACAACATAAAGCACTTGAAACACACTTCTCATTTAGTACAACCAAATGTTAGTTGACTCCCCCACACACAAACAAAGGTTTGTACAGACCAAAGAATACTACCTAAGTAACGTATATGTTTTCAACAAAGTTATCAGGCTTTCTACACATTGTGAAGATAAAGTACTTGAAATACACTTCTAATTTTGGACAACATAATGGTAGGTGGCTCCCCCCAGCACACATAAACTTACCACATAAGTAATGGATATATGTTTTCCACAGAATTATCATGATGTCTACACTTTTGAACAGAAAAGTCAATTTATGAATGCCAGTCACTCTTCAGTGTGTCCACCACACCTGTGGAGGTTGCCCTGGACCATCTCAGAAGCAAAACACTAGTGTCAGTGACATGTACATTACATTTCTCATTAATAACACAGGACAGTGTAAAAACAAATGTTAATAACATAGTTGTGCTGAAAGTATAACATGTCTATCTCACAAATGTAAATATCTGCCAAAACTGCCTATGCGAACAGTGAGGTACAAGAAGTGCACAGATAAAAGTTTAATTTTCTCCTGGATATATAAATACATTTGTTAAAGTTTACAAAATCTAAAATGTCCTTGAATAATACAAGCATACTTTACAAAAATTAAGCCTTCCCTGCAGAAAAATCACCTTAAAAGGAATACCAACCTACTGTTTTGTTCAAATACATAAGTCGCCACACCTTCAAGTTCATTAATTACACAGTTACCTTTTTATAGTGTAGATCCAGCCCTCTGAGCACTGCAAAGATGCAAATGTGGTATGAACTCATTAGAATTTCTGAATACCAAACTTCTGGCTTAGTGTAGCTGATGTAAACATAGTGTAGCCTCAGCACCATTTTGTTAGGTGCTAATGGCTTGCAGCTGCTAATAATTAGTGTGAGTGAAGGAAAACACAACAGCAATTCATACATCATTCCCTGCAGTGAATGTGTCAGTAAGGACACACATTCGAAGTGTGGAATTAACTTCAGTGAGCTTTTAAATAAAGCAAAACACCACACATGTATGATTTTTGTCCATAATAGCATAAGCATCCTGCCTTTGATGAAAACTGCTGTTTAATGATATGTAATTTTATCACACTTTGAAAGGAAAATGATAGAAAATGCACTAGAGGCTGCATGTCTGGTATTAAATCACAGATAAGGGAAGAATGACCAGAATATGAAAAGACAAAGCTGCATTTCTGCAAACATACTCATAAATTCTTGTGTGATCACTCATTGCACTAAATATGTTAGCCAGACATGTACAACCAACTGAGAATGTCCAAATGTATGAATTGTTAATACTGGAGATGAAATGTGAATTGCTTGTATGCACATGATTTAATTGCTGTTGCAAAGCTGTCTGTATGGCAAAGAGAGCTAGCACACTCCAGCTGTGATTTCTAAATGCATTAGTCTGATGGTTCAAATCCAGAGCTGTATAATTGTTTAACCTTTGTTTAACATTTTTTATCTTTTCTTTTTTTCATCTTTACCATTTCTGCAGCATATGGCTTTGAGCAAACATGGTTAACTGCACAAAAATTTAAAATTTACTGACAGTTGCCCTATGAAACACAAACATGCATAGCAGCAGTACGCTGTGATCAATAACATGGATGGCAATGACTGTGAAATTACACCTGTAACCCAACTGTGTGGCACAAGGTGTAAATATGTTGAGGTGCACAATAGATAAGCTAAGTACAGCGGGGTTGTAGTTCCATAATAGTTATTTTCATTGAGGAATGGTCATATTGAGTAGTAACACAAGGAGTATATGTTCACTATTGCCTGTTACATTTGTGTGCTGCCTACATGTGTGCAAACAAGGTTCACCTCTTAACGAAAATAGTAAACATTTTTATTTGGTTTGCCTTCCTTCACACAAACAGGCTAAGTGGCTATGCATGGTTGTCAGCATTCTGGATAGTACTAAGTGTATAAAATGCACCTGGTGTCTAGCTTTCCCTGTGGCACCAGGTGTAAGTTCATAACTAAAACACAGGTAAACCACGGTTCTAATCAAGTACACTCTACCTTTTAGGTAAGGGTGCCCACTGCAAATTTTCGCAAAACTTTGAATATAAAGGTAATACCACACACAGATAGCTATGTATAGCAGGTTGACTGAGCATGAATATGGTATCTTATGTATTATATATGTAACTGGTTTAATATGACAATGATGATTATGAAGTACAAAAGATGTATTTTCATACCTGTGATGGACTACATAGTTTACTGACATTCATCAGAACTCCAAAATCTATTGCTAAACTAATACAAGTATATTGATTTTCAGTATATTTTCAGCCATTAGTCCTGCATCACACCTGAGAATGCAAAAGCCAGGACACTGTAATGTCACACATATACAGGCTTAATTGAAGTATAGCACCACTCACTCTTTAACATATATATTTGTAATGACCATGGTTGACAAACACTTCTTCTGTGGTGTGACTCCCCACCACTGGCCCAGTAATCAAGGAGCCTCAATCTTCACCACTGGCAACAGTGGGAGGGTATACACACTGGGAGGATGACAGGTACATACACAGTTTTTCCAGATGCAGCTCTCTACATCAAGTGCAATTTCTCTTAATAGCACACAGAGACCACAGTCAGTCTGGGGCTGGTTTCTCTCTCCTTCTCCAGATCCCAGTTAGACTCCCCACTGGCACAGCTATACAGCTGAGATATCAGCTGAGTGACCAAGCCAAGACCTCCAGCACCATCTCTGTCCAACCAGTGCTTTGTGTCCCTGCCCAAGTAGCCAACACACACACTCTTTGAGGTTTGATTTACACACACACACACACACACACACACACACACACACACACACACACACACACAGCTGGTAAAGGCTGGCACAGGTTTACTAGCTATGCCCCCTCTTCTGCCCATACTATAAGGTAGTTATTACTGGAACCAGTCGCTCCTTATCAACTACTTTAAGGCCCTTAACAAAGGGTTCCAATCTTACTGTGTAATGTTACTATCAATACAAATAGTAGTTTGACCAAGAGCAAGGCTATTAGGAGTGGCCCACAGTGTCACCAAATAAATATGCAAGTACTCTCAGAACTTAAATATGTCTCAAAAATATCAGCTACAATAAAAGGTTTAAATATATTTAATAATAAATAATAAAAGAACAATAAAATACTCAGTAAACAATCACAGGTACATCAGAGTTCAAAATCACAGGAAATATTTAAAACATTTCAGAACAGTCCCAAATACATGAAAAAAATCTAAATTAAGCTCAGCTATATTCCTGACAATATCTAAAAGAAATTACTGTACCCTAGTTAACTTACTTACAGAGTAAGGCTAGTGTGTTGAGTGGATTTTCTTGCTGATGTTGCTGTCAGATGAAGGACAAATACAGAATACACTGTCTCTCTCAGAGAGTTCTTTAATTAATATCTCAAATATTACTGCTGGGTTAGCTTGCAGGATGACATCACTTCTTGTCATCTGACTTTAGCTCCCAAGCTCAACCCCCATTGCTAGAAACTGCCAGTCTTTAGCATCTACTTGTGAAAAATGCATAGCCCTCAAATCTTTGCAGCTGCTGGAAGACATAAAACAATAAAACACTTACAAAACAATACAGCAGGCTCTCTAGTTTTAGACATCATGTCTCCTTGCTGCATTGAAACCACCTTTTATGGTGCAGTTATAAAATAATATAATTTCCACTATTTTTCTGAAGTTTTGCAAGTTGATCTTCTTTGTTCCAGTTTCCACTGTTACAGTATATATATATTTACACAGTTACAATAGTGTATATACATTTATGTTCTTTTCCAGTAAGGTACACTGTGGATACATCTTTAAGCTGAGTACTTTACAAACCCTTTCAACACACACTTCTGTACCAGCAGTTTATATATAGACAACATACAGTTCTAATACATTTGTAACACAAGCATATGAATCATGTTGATATTTACAAATGGCATATGATTATTTACAAAATTTCAGCTAGCTGTACTGGCAGTACCTTCTTTTCTCACATGTGGCAATGAGGAAAAAATCACCTATGTGGAAATGTATACATTCCCTTTGTAAGGTCCCACAAAATATGTGTCAAGTTGTCCCATTGATCCCTCCAAAGTTATGTCTCAAAATCCAAGTCATTTAGCATATCAGTGTTGACGACTGGACAATGTGTGACCAGGTATACCAGCACACATGCCATAAATTAATGCCAAAAATCACATTATCCTTGCTGTTTCATAAACGCCCTTCCTCTTTGGCAATGTTTCTCTTCATTTATTATCACACAAACACGGTTGGCATGGTTGTACAGGTTTGCACACTAGTCATAAAATGTAATATCATGAAATGGCAAGAAAACTCTTTTACTGTTGTTAGATTACCTGTTCAGATATGGCAGGAGATGGGAGGATGGTTCCAAATTCAAGGCATAAAGCTGGAGTGTGGAGGAGTTAAAAATATTTGTTGCTCTCCTTATGAAGTGCTGCAGCCATAGGCTTCTGCAAGGGGGATTTAGCGGGGACTCAGTATAAGGCTGAGGCTTGGAACAACCTAGCCAAGGCTGTCTCCAATGCAATTGGACTACCATATACTGGGGAGCAGAGCAAGTACCATTACAGTGACCTGAAATGGTGAAAGTGGCTGGATAAGTTTAGAACTGCTGACATTACATGGTTGTATAAGCATACCTCTCAACCCCTTAGTGCAAGAAATCTAGAAAAAGCCTGACAAAATGGGGGACAAAGGCCCAAAAAATTGTACAGATTTTAAATATTAATCTTATAAACTTAGCAAGTTGCTAAAGTAAAAGGGTTTGTGTTAACATACATTTTTCTGAAGGATTTGAAGTGTGAAACTCAAATTTAAGTCATTAGTTAGTGATTTCAGTCCTCAGATCATCCCAGTGATATGCCAGAAAACCACACATTTTATGAGAAATAGACTAAAAATATGAGGCAACAATCTGGATAGTCTTGTGAAAATCTTGACAAGTGAGAGGTATGTAAGTATATAGATAATGCAACTTTAAATGTTATAGAAAGTTGTAGATAGCCAAGACTGGTTTGCATAATGCTTTCATGTCACTTTTTCACTCTTTCTTTTCACAGCTGCTCTGGAAATTTAAGTGAACAGGGAGGCACATGCAGAGAGATTGGAGAGACTCAGAGAGGAAAGGGGGTATGTATACAGCACAAATGAACATGACTGTATGAAAGCATTGCTATTCTATAGATTACTAGCAGCTTAAGCATGCAGATCTTAACTGTAAAAGCAAGCATGTATGCTTTCTTCTGTAGCTCTTGGTGATTGTATTAGGCAAGTGTAATAGTGTATTCAGATTTGGTTGGTTCAGTTCTCACAAGTAATGTATTCATTCACATTCAAGAAATATCATTTTTAATATTAATTCCATCATTTTTTGTCTTTAAAGTCATGTTGTTAAGTTAGTCTGTAGTATCTTAAAGCATATATGGAATATCCACATATTCCAAGGATTACTTGTAACTTACTTGGATGATGCAGTGGTGTAGCAGTTAGCATTATAACCTCACATCAAGAGGTTCTCTGGTTCAATTCTTGGTTGGGGTACCTTCTGTGTGGAGTCTGCATGTCCTCCCTGCATTCATGTGGGTTTCCTCCCATCCTACAAAAACATGTTTTTGGAGTATTTCTCCCTGGGCCTCGTCTGAAAATAGGCTCTGCCCTAGTTGTAATTTCCTAGTCAACAAATGTTAAATAAAAAAAAAAAATCACAATCCTCTTTGGGATTGGGAAAGCTGTATAGCTAAGATAATAATAAAAAGTATATTTATTATAATAAAGCATGAATGTGACATATAATGGTTCTAATCATCTGTTTTCTTTTTTGTCTCACCCCACCCATTTCTTTTTTTTTTAATGGCAACACACAGAAAAATACTTTTCTCACAGAGAGGTAGTCCAACCACTGAGGATCAGCCTGCCAACCCTCTACCAGCTGCCACACCAACACTCAGCAACACTCAGCACCTCTGGGACACAACCTGGTAGTATAGCCTCTGCAGCCCCTGCACTACCTGGCTCATCCACATTAGGTAGGATTGCCCCAGCTGCTGGTGCATTGGTACCCTCAGGGAGCATTCATGGAGGCAAAGATTACATCACCACCAGGAGCTGCCAGAGATGGTGCATGATGACATAGAAACTGGAATTCGTGCCCACATGAGCCACCTGTAGAGGCAGCTCCTTAGAATGGAAAAGAGACGCCCACATCAAGCAGTCTCACAGGAAACAGAGGAAGGGGACAGTGATAACAGTTCTGAGGGAAAGGACTAGCTTCTTACTATTACCACTCTTGACAGAAACGTGTCTCCAATGTCCCCTACCTATCTCCATACATGGTGTCCTCCAACCTTTGGTGTCTATCACCATCCCTGTGTCTGTCTTGTTTGTCCTGTTTGTTTGCATTTTCTTCCTCACCTACCCTACCTACCTGACCCTCACATTCTTATGTCCCTTCCCCAATATTCCTCTCTTCTTGAAATCCAAAAAAAAAAAAAAAACGGGGACTTGTCCCATAAAAAAACGTGTTCAGCACAAATGTCTCTACTTCGCATATGTGTCTTCTTCACACACTTGATTCGGTCCAATTGGCTATACAACATTATTGCATTGTTGTCACCCATCTGTGTTGTGGTGACAGTCCAAATTCATCTAATTTTCTATACATTTTCATATTACAGTGTTGAAGAAGTACATATCTCTGGTTCTTTCCTAATTCTTCCTGCAAATTCCTTTATTGTTTCCACTTTGTTCCTTTCCCTGTTTGCACTCCGTTTCACCGCTTTCCTATCTACCCCATTTTCATACCTTTCATCTGGTTAAAAAATACAATCACACACCACACACATGGCCAGAAATGGCCCATAATAAACCCTTCAATTTTGCCCTCTGGAGTTTGGCTTTATGCACCAATGCTGAGCAGCAGTAAATGGCTTTTCATGTCCTATGGCAAACACCGATGAGCCATTGCCACACTAATCTGGTTATTGTAACACAATGTTGCTTAAACTCACTTCCCTAAAGGAAAATAGAGTTAAACCAGAGTAATGGCACTACTTTTAAACAGTTACTCTTGACAGTTATTTATACTGCTGAATGCAACAAAATGCAACTTCCTATGCGGAGTCTTGACATAAGTTACTTACTGAAGAGTTTTTTCAGTAGCTTCAAGTATTCGATTCCAGATGCATCTCTCATCATTTCTTAGTGTGATGCTATGTGTAGGAGATGTTTACTCACCCACATATTAACATTTGTCACAGTTATGAGTTCTGATGGAAATATATTGAATACTGGCCAAAAATTAATATCTGAAGTGGCATCCATCCCCATAACTATCACATACTAATTCAACCTTGTTCTGCTTGTTGTGATGATGTGAGGTATTGCCAGCTCTGCCAGGAGAAGTAGGGCACTGGCTGTGTAACATGCCAGCACAGCTAGCTGGAATTTTGTAAAGAATTATATGTCATTTGTATATCAAACTGATTTGTACAGATGCTTGTGTTAAAAAATGTATTTGTAAAGCTGCTTGTGTTAAAACTGTACCAACAGTTGGTCCTGCCTGTATTGTAACTGATTATATGTATATATTTTTTAACAGAGGATACTGGGAGAGAAGAGGTTAATTTCAGTCCAGCTAACTTTGAAAAATAGTAAGAAATTAAATTACTTAATTTAGGCCAAAAAGATTGCATCTTACAGTTCTGATTGCAGCCAGAGGCTAACTTTCTGTGCCAGAGAATGGTTTATTAGCTCCTGTAGGAATAGTGGAAGTGTTTTATGGTTTTGTAGCTTCCAAATGCTACAAAACATCTCAGCAAAGCTGTATCTGTGTGTATGTTAACACACGTGCTAAATTTTGGTTCAGTTTCTTGCAATGGGGGTAGCATGGGAACTAGAAGTCAGATGACCAGATGTATTTGATGTCATTCTGTAATCTAGGACTAAAATGATATTTTAACACTAGACAAGAGAGAAGTCTCAGAGCAGTCTGTTTTGGTGGCAGTGTAACTACCTTATAGTCTGTGCAGAAGGGGGCTAATAAATTTGTGCAACTCTTTCCCAGGTGTGTGTGTGTGTGTGTGTGTGTGTGTGTGTGTGTGTGTGTGTGTGTGTGTGTGAAAATCAAATCAGAAAGAGTGTGTGTGTCAGATATTCACAGAGCACTGTTTTCGGAGTGGTGGAGGGCTTGGCTTGGACACTCAGCTGAGGACTCAACTCTACAGCTATGCCACTGGAGAGTCTTACTGGGGATCTGGAGAGAGAGGGAAGCCCAGTCCCCCAGACTGAGTGTATTCCCTGTGTGTTCTTAAGGGAAATTGTGCATGATGCAGAGATCTGCATCTGGAAATACTGTGTGTATCTATTTTTGTTCAAAGTGAATGTCCCAGTCCAATGCCAGTGGTAAGGATTTAAGCTCCTTGATTACTGTCCCAGAGGAAGGACATCACACTTGACATAAGCCAGTTATCCCTCTCCTTACCCTTCTTTACCCTTATGTCAGTCACTTCATTCTACACAGCATGGCAGCTTAATAATGAGGACAGACCAAAAACATGTCATTGAATATTCCATTAAACAAAACATCATTGGGTGTATGTTCATCTCTCTTTGTATTCATCCCTTCACTCCCACCCTTCTTTATGTTTATGTATCTATTACTCTGATGGATGGTGCCTGCAGATTGACATGACTCTGCTGATGGATAATACAAACATGTTACCTTTATTCAATAGTTTTTATTTTATTTATTTATTTATTTATTTATTTATTTATTTATTTATTTATTTATTTATTGCATTTGTTTACTGGGAAAGTCCATTGGGCCTTAAAAGAGACAATTTCCAGTGGAGGCCCAGGATAAAAGCTCCTACAAGAACATAGATACAGAAAATATTAAACATTAATTGGTACAAAAGTAGATACAGTGTTACAGATAGTGATTACAGTAATATATACAGAATGTATACATAAAGGCAGGAATTTTGTTGGTTTCCAGATGAATTCAATCAGAGAAGTATAAACCAAGATATATTAATCAGCATTATTATACTAGTATCAATAAGTGATAAAAATAATAACTATGGAGAAAATATCATCATTCAGCAGTAGCAAAAAGCACAGGAGTTATCATATAAGGAGAAGGAGGCCATTAGGTTATAGAGCAGATACATAGCCAGAAAAGTTTAGATGATTATTCAGTATTTGTTTGAAAGTGGTGGTGCTGCCTGCATTTCTTATAGAAGGTGAACGCGAGTTGTCAGTGCTCCTGTAGTCTGTAAGGTTTTAAAATCTTCTGTAGATTCTCTTTGTGTCATATTCAGGTGATGATGGACGAAATGTTCATCTAATGTGATGTGGAAACTGTCCTTACTGTGACAAAGCATACTACACACAATTTTCAGAATATCTGGCCATACACAA
Source organism: Protopterus annectens (assembly GCF_019279795.1). Classification (NCBI taxonomy): domain Eukaryota; kingdom Metazoa; phylum Chordata; order Ceratodontiformes; family Protopteridae; genus Protopterus; species Protopterus annectens. The sequence goes on from NC_056735.1 coordinate 428,479,768, forward strand.
ATAGTCAGCGTATATGCTGAGTCATAATAATCATTTAAAAAAGATGTGTTACTCCTTGTCCTTTCTAAAAAGCTGTACATGCAACTAACTTGTGATTAGCAGTTAGGCCTACAAAACAGCTACTAGTTGTGTAACTGTATTGAGTAGGCACTGATAAATTTTGTGGAATACACATACTTTACTGTACTCATTGGTAATCACATTTGCAGTCCTGATTATATTTACTTAGATAATACCATCCTGACACCATTTGTAAAAAAAAAAAAGAAAAAAGCAGAATGATCTGGATTTGAGCTCCTTGTTAATCTGTGCTCTGATCAGAAGCTCACTGATCTTACACACTGTGCCACTGAGAAAACAAGGCAGCAGGTGTATTTTCCACACTCAATACTGTCCAGAGTACTGACGGCCACACATCACCACTTAGCCTGTTTTTATAAAGGAAGGTACACCAAATGACCTATTACTATTTTATTTTAAGCAGAGACCAATGTTTACTCAGCACTTAACTCCATGCAATGTGGATGGCAAAAGCAACAGTTATTATATAATAAAGGTTTACACCCAGCATTTCCAATATAGACTACAGTATGAAGAGCATAGTATCTGTCACCTATTTTTCCCATAATATATCTTCCAAACTACTTCACAAGTTCAAGTTAAATTCATGAAATGGGAATCATTCATGCTCTAACATTTTGCCATTGTCTGTGCAAATTCACTTCTTGGCAATGTAAAGAGGTGTTTTGCATATATTGCTACCATTACTGGCCTGTTATCTTCCATGATGTAGAAAGGTATTCATAAACACAAGAGAAAGGCAGGGATGTGTGCTTCACAGAACACATACTTTCTGAGATTCATGTGTGCCTTGCAGCAATGCACTTGCAAATGATATATCAGTACTTGGGCCACTGTCAGGTACACTACAGAAATAAAGAGCATAATTGCATTGTTACATTTGGTATGGGTTTATACTGACACTGGACATTGGTCATCCACAATCATATTACATTGATATTATCAGAAAATTCTCCTACTGTGGAAATTGCTTCATCTGAATATGAAGACATACCTCAGCCCTTGCAGTGCTGCTGTTTCCAAACTGTGTGTGTGAGAAGATTATCTAAACAACATACTGAGAAACAGGTACATATATGTCTCAGATATGCAACATGCATTCATGACAGCTTCTTTCACCTAGGGTACTAAGATGTCTATAAATATATTTTTGCACATTGCAATCACACAATCAAATCTGAAGTCCAGCCTATGCAAACAGTTCTCAGAACATTATATGTTACCTGCAACATTTGATGATGTCATCCTCTATAAAGAACACTATGACAATGATAACATGAGACTTCTAATCTCACACCAGTCGGCTTGAGAGTGTGTTTATTCAATCAATTATTTTTCGGGAGACAATTTTTGAACAGCTATGTCAGATACTCTTACCAACATCTTCTCACCATACACTGATGATGTCATCCACTATGAAGTGCAGTCTGACAGTGTGAGTGTCAGACTTGTGCTGTGGCATTAGCATTAAGTATTGTGCTCTTCAATTTGTTTAATTTGGTAGGTAGGATCTCTAATTTCACAGCAGTCAACTTGTGTGTGTTCAGTCAATTATCAGTCTGCAAGCAGTTTTAAAGCAGTATTTGAGACCACAGCTGTCATACACTCCTCCAAACATCTTCTTCATAACATACAATGATGATGATGTGATCTCATATAAAGTGCATTCTGACAGTATTACATTCAGATGTCTGTGTTGGCACAAATGTTAACTACTGTGTTCTCCAGCTTCTGTAGACATGTGAGGATTTTAATCTCACAGCAGTCAACCTGCGTGTGTTCCTTCAAATATTAGTGGGGAGACAATTTTACACTGAAATTTGACTCCACATATGTGCCAGACACTGCTCTCAACATCATCTTCTCAGCATACGATGATGCTGCTATCCTCTATAAAGTGCACTGTGACAATGCTAAACTCAGGCATCTGTGGTGGTGCTAGTCTTACATTGTATGGAATCTGTCTTGTTTACCTATGCAGATTTCATGTTTGAATCTGACCTCAGTTGACTGATGTGTGTATATTATGGTCATTGTATGATCTTTTGAATCTCTTTTCCTTTGACTCCAACTCAGGAGAACCTTTAACATAGCCCCATGACTCCAACATCCCCTTTTATCCTCTGTCCACATAGCATCCATTCTGCAGAACACTAGAGGATCTCATCATCTTAAAGATGATTTCATGACCCTCTGTAAGCCATCTTTAGATCACTGGATGTGTAATTGCTAATTCTGTCATGGGGTGGCGCACATGTTACATATGGACAGAGGTGGTATGTAGTACACTCAAACACATACACACACACACACACACACACACACACACACACACACACACACACACACACACACACACACACACACACACATATGTCTACTATCTTACAGCATATAGATATAGTTATTTTGTTTTAAATGGTATAATAATGGCTAGGATTTTATTTCCTGTTGCCCGTTAGCCTAGCAATGTCCTATGACCCTATAAATGTTGCACATGTCAATATTGTTGTTATCCACATGTGCGATGTTGAGGTGTGGATGTACAGTAGCTTTACAACAGTGTATCCCAATCTGTGATTTGAGATAATATATTGATGGGTGATGCTGCCATTTGATTACATATTCCTTCATTAACAGCTGCAGTAATATGGCTTCTGATGACTGTTGACTTGGGTTGATGCTATGTGTATTGTTGCCTTAGTAAGGTGTGTGTTCTTGCACTGGAGTATATTAACATTCTACATGCAGTATGGCAGAGGTGTGTATGTATATACCTACTATCATGAAATGTTATGTGACATACAGCAGTATTGCTTCATACTGATTATATAGCCACATACACCTTGTTTTATCCATATATTGTAATGCTGTTACATACACAAACATATAACATGTTCAGATTCACTTGCAACCTTGGGGCATTCATTGCATGCACAATTATGTTGCTATTCACAAGGATTATTTGGGTGTTCCCCAGCAGCATTGTCTGACTGTCAGCATTTGTGTCATTAACTGTTCTGCATGAACCACATCCACATCATTTGTAATGTGTCCATATATGGTATCAGAACCCTAACATACACCTTTCCTGTTATAAGCATATAGGCAATATGATGTGCAATAGATTTAACAACATGAAATAGGTAGAGTTGAATGAGTGTGCCAGCATTTCCACAGTGTGGCATGTGATGCATATCCAAGGTTGTATTTGGAGGTGTTGTCAAAAATCATTTTCTAGTTAAGTAGTAAATCTTAAGGAAAATACACAGCTATGCACAGTGCCAGTTGTGCATGGCACTACCCATACTCAACTGGTGGAAAGAGACTACATGCTAGCTGACAGATTTGGATCAAACTTCACATCCCTGTTCCCACTGATTATCGTACATGAAAAATTACTCAGCTTATTTTCTCAAGAGTGCAGCTCATCTGTGTGCTCTCTAAGTCTAAAAACATGATATCAATGGGCCCTGACAACATCCCAGGTTGCCTTTTCAGCAACTTAATACCTAACCTTTCAGACATAGTTGGATCCCTACTTAAACATAGCCTCAAGCTAGGCTATGTTCTGGCAAAATGGTGGACAGAAAAAGTCATCCATCTGAACAAGGGGTCACCATCACCCAACACAGGGAATTATACACACAAAAGCCTGACTAGCCTGATGTGTAAGGCAATGGAAAGAATCATCATGGACCTTATCAAGAAGAACATAGGTAATCTCCTGACTTTGTACCCAACCGTTTTTTGATTTGTTAAGGCTAGATCATTTCTGTTAAATCTGGTTGACTCCTTCAATAAAGTCACCAAGGCCATGGATGGTGGAAAGACTGTGCATCCCACTGAACTTGACCTGGCCAAGGCATTTGGTACAATTCCACACTTAGGGATTTCAGAGAAACTGTCTCAAATGGGTATAAACCCATACATCAGCAAGTGGGTAGCCAAATGGCTCACTGACAGGATACATACTGTCAAACTGTGTGAATTGACCTCTAGCAAGAGGTCAGTGACCAGTGCTGTAACACAAGGTTCTGTACTAAACCCTTTAGAGTTCAGTATTTGATTCTCAGAAGTCAAGGCAAACTTAACCTTTGTATGACCAACTTTGCAGATGACTGCAAATTATGGACAATCATTGAATCCATAAACGCTATTGATATACTACAGAAAGTAGTAACAAACACAACTAATTGGTGCTAGAGCCATGAAGACACACTAAATGTAAAAAAATATATATTATTTCCTATCAGAAAACAAATACCCATGCTAATTATGAAATAGACAGCACACCCCTAAGAGTAAACCTAGTGGTATGTAATCTGGATACTCAGATAGACAGGTATCAGATTTTTGACCACCATGTGTCTACAGTGGTGACAAATCTATTATGTGTGGCACAACGCATAAGTATGGGCATGCCATCCACATCAAAGGACATTATAATTCCATTGTACTCAGCCCTCATCAGACCAACAATTAAGTACAATGCACCCTTTTGCATGTATCTCACCACACATCTGCAACAAGCTGGAGCGACCCAAGAGTCTGCACACAATAAAGATACAGGATGTAGAAAACAAATCCTACACAGAAAGATTGAAATCCCTATCTCTGTATTCTATCTATTAAAAACTATGTTTGTCTTACCCTTTAGAGCAGTCTCCAATCCAGCCATGATGGAAATATTACACATTGGTGAAGCAAACTGCACAAGGATCACTTGTTCCAAGGATGTTAACCTAACTTCTGACATAAATCATGTTAGAGAGAGATATGTCTCCCACACACTACCCCTTCTCTGGATCAAGCTTCTCATTCATGTACAGCAAAGGCCTTTCCTGACCCTCTTCAAGTACAACCTAGCTCAATGGATGGTTAGTCATAATTGTACTCCTGATGTTGTGCTCATGTCCTAATGGATAGAGAACGTTAGTATTAGATAACATGACATAGGCTCATACCTGTGTGAACATCATTCACCTAGCTATTGAAAATTGTGAAGCTTGTGTTAAATTTGGCTAGGCTTTTATGGGATCTTGGGAAATTACTCTAGTACTCTTCTATGAACCTATGATTCTATGAAGTCCAATTGTATCATAGGTACAGCTATAGTGTGTACAGCATCACGAGCATAACAGTACATCACATCGGTATAGGTAGTTTGCATGGACACATATGCATGCATATCAGAATTTCATGGTAGTATAATATTTTCAGTGGCAATGTCAGGGGGCAGTGATCATGTGGCAAATGTCTTGATGTTTGACTTGTGCTTATAGAGTGTGCTGAATGTATTGTTTGGTAAGTGAACAATATCACTGTGACAGCTTCCTCAGTCATTGATGCTAGACTTTGCACTGCTGTAGATTCTGTGCACATGGGCATTGTTGATGCATTGTCATCAGCTGCCACTATTCACTATGATGGATAACTTCTTAATTCACACATCAATTGTAAATGATTCAGACAATATGCATTGCTATTATATGTGATAGATGCATGCAATACACAGCTGTGTGTAGGGACTCCACTCATAATAGTGTGTTGTTTGTATGTGCTGTTATCCATGTGGCTGATACCTATGTCAGCCAGGGATGCTTTAGTCAAGAGTATCACATTTGTCACAGTGACCTCCCACATGTTTTGTTGTCCATAGAGATCCATTACTTGGGATGCATACCCATCAGGATTTGACATTGCAGACTTCCATTCAAGGTGTTCTACAAGATATATGTGTGACACATATTTCTGTGTTGCACCCAGTACAGACACAGCTCACTGACATTGATGGCAAGGGTTTGATTCTTGCAGGTGTAGCTTGTGGCTCATGCAGACCTCTCAACTGGCCACAGTTGCACCTGATTTCAACTCCAGATTTAACACTGCTCCTCTTAACCCCTCCAAAAACTGGTCATTTTGGGGTAAGGGATAGTGAACTCCCTTTATAAAATACTGGCAATCATTACAGTTGTACACATCAGTTCCTGCAGAACATGCATAATAACTTACACTCATATATTCTTTCAACATCTCAGATTAATGGTGGTAATATTTTAAAATTGTCCATGATTGTGGCTGCTTCTGTCTACAGTTCTCCATGAGTCTGTTGCTATGTGTCCATGATTGGTTGAGGGCTATGGTGACACGTCAGTCATATTCACGCAAGTCATTTTGCAGATCTTCACAAATATGAGCATACCCCCATTGTATATATTGTCTTTGCTAAATGTCCTCTCCAGTGACCAAGTCATGACATTTATATCACGACCATTCTTCTCAACTGGTATGTAACTTTCTCTGACTGTGTGATGATAAAAATATACTAATACAGGAGGTGTAAACAGTAGTATGTTTTGTGCTATCTACATACATGCTTAATGTTATACTACTGACTTGTCTTGGAAGTGCACATACCTTTACATATCCTATCTTGGATACATTGCCATATTTAATATGTCCTCTTCCTCTTTCTTCATTCCTGTCATTCACGTCTGGGCCCATTTTTATCAGCACACTTTCCCTGCCTAGTGTATGTTTCTTTGTATTTGCCCTTGGTGTTCATCCTACCATCTATTATTTCATTCTGCAAATAATTGTTTTAGTATACACTGCACTGAGTACATTTTCATGTGTTAATACTGCTGTTACTGCAGTATTTTCACTCCTAGTAGTCATTGTGGCTGCCCACGCAATCACTCCGAACAGGTTTACCTGTAGGCAAAATCTTATGCATTTTCTTTCTGTATTCATGCTGCTCTGCATGGTTTCCTGGTCAGCAAAACATCACATGTATTTGTGTAAGCACAATGCTCAGCATGCATGTATGATTAGCGCTGCTGCTCATTGTACTAACACGTAAACTCCATGTAGGCTTCGCCTCTGTCCCCATTTCAAAGATACACTCAAGTCTACCGAAGGTATTAAGAATATAGCGAAAGTGAAATAAAATGTTTAGAAAGTACTGGGTATTCAAACTCATTCAGCTGAATTAAAACATCAAAATATTCTGTTGAGACTTGTCAGTTAATTATGCTGGGTTGAAAAAATATTGCTTGTCAAAATAAATGAAAATATCTTAAGATACTGTACTTTCATTTATTTGCAAAGCTTGAAATTGCCTACTAGTATAAATAACAAGCCAACTTAAAAAAGTAAAATGTTGCTTGCTGTGTCATAACATGGGACCTCACTGCTGGAATTATCAATTTACCTCTTTGTGACACGTTGTATTCTTGAAGCCAGAATATCTACTTCCTTTATTTTGGAAATAAACTGTACTTACAGAATAACCTGGAATAATTCATTTTTTACCAGTTTGCAAAGATGTAAATCAAAAGGATACATTATGTCTCCCTGTATAATTCTGTAAATCAACAATATCATAGTTCAAAAATTTAAATTATGTCTTCATTTAATGGTGATACATTTTTAACAATATTGGAGCTGCGATGTAAGTTCAGACAATTGTAACAATCATTCCATATAATTTCAACGCTGCTTGTGTGCTTTTATGTGTTGTGCCTGTTAAAAAAAACTTTATTTTATCATATTCATTTTTTAAAAAATACATGGACTGCATTCAGCCACCATGTTGCATATTGAGCTGTCATGACTGCAAACAGAGAGCATAATTATAAAACCACAGACTGCTTTGAATGTGTGTACTTCCTTCCCATCTAGAGTAATAACCTGCTCCAAAATGGTCAAGGTCTGCAAGAAACTGCCAATGTGGTCAATTATTTTACTTCTAGCATGGTTGCTATAGTTATAATGTAACCGTCTTCCTTTTTTAATGTACACATCTTATTGCATATGATTTTTACAAATTCTTCACTCCAAATATTTTATCTGTTTAGCATATTTTCTGCCTCATTTAAGGTATCAAAATCAGTCATGCTTGGAAATTCATTTTGGATCAGTTTACAGTGTAAACATCTGGCAAAGTTAATCTCCACTATACAGACTCTAAACATATTATGACATGTTGTAACCTGTCGTAATGCCAGTAAAACAATTAAACATTACACGTTCCAGCTCTAACAGAAGGTGCAAGTGGTTTCTTGCTGCTGTGCTTCAACCAAGACTTATTTCAATAAATAAATTAATGAAATACATGTGGCAAAGGCATTACAAACAAAATCTGCAAATTAACTAAAGAGAAACTAAAACAGGGTAATTGCATAATGGTTTTCTTCTGTTGAAAATTATTGACAAAAGAAAATATTACAATTAATTCAATTTTAACTCACATGCATACAGCCGAACAATCGTTGTGTTTATACATTACTATTTTTTAATTTGCATATAATCAAAAAAAATACCTTTTCCAGTTCACTTGTCTCCTAAACATTTACTGCATTTATAATGTGCAACCTACATAAAATATGCAAACCCAGTGTTACAGCTATGGTGTAAAGTATTCTCGCAGCAATAATGCAACATCTGGCCATGGTGCCAACAAGACAATAAGTATGCAAGGGCATGTATATAACCATACCCAAGTGTACAACAAAATATATTAATTGCAAAGTGTCATGTCTTAACTACCATTTCTAAGTATGGTACAAATTACATGTAAAATATTCTTATTTGATTGAGACAGTTGCAGTTAAACATAAATAAGCTATTTTTTCCCTCAAGTGCAACAATATTATTTACTGTCTGATATGCCACACATATGACACATCTAATGAGATATAAAATGCATTTTTTGCTATTATTAATTGTATTATTTACTGTGATTGGGTGTCAGTTAATACAACTAATAATACTTGGCCCAAGAACCAATGTAATGTTTGGCTAATGGAGACAAAAATGAAAAAATGTAAGATGCAGATGTGTTCCTTAGAACAGCATGTTGTAGGATCAATGTGATTGGATTTTTTTTCCAGTACCAGAAAAATTACCTGCAAAATATAGCTGACAGAAAACCCAGGGATGTTTACTAATTAGTGACTTAGTCCTAACACAGGGGCACTGGTCTTTATGGAGTAGGTAGTTAAGGAGACAGAGATTATGCACAGGTATAGTTATACTACATGGATCAGGTGATTCCCACCTTCCTATCTTGACTCAGAATTTGCCAAGTATAAGGCAATTAGTCTTGGGAATCCTGCTAATACAGCTGTGCAGAGTACTTTGTACTGAAATTAGAGGTCTTACAGATTGGGAGTTATCTTTTTTCAGCATGGCAAGTGACATACAACAATGCTGCCTGTATTCTGTGTTACTGAGTTCTAACTGTGGAGAAGTCAGTGCAGGCATCATGCACTGCCTGGTACATCTTAAGGCTGATCTGTTGCTGTCCTCTTCTAATGTGAGGTCCTTTCATGTGGTTTATAAACTAGTTTTACCGTGCGCAGAACTAACTCCTGTCAATATTCTTCGTATGCCTTAAGTGACATTTCCCATCCTCCTGTCTTACTGAGGTGGTTCTTTTATTTCTCCTATAAGCCCTTCCTACCTCACATACCTTGTAGTCATTCTGTGTATCATACACAGAGTACAGCAGTACAAAAGGATTGAAATTAAAACCTTCCCAAGAACTATGCAAAACTAATAACAGAATAAATAAATAAAATCAAAGATTAGCTACCTTTAAGGCTAGTTTTGATAACTGGATATGTGCACATACATTTACACTGGGGTTATCGTGCACAGCAAGTAAGTTTATGTAATGCACTGCTATGCAAGATGAATCAGGGAGTAATTATGCAACTAAGGTGTCACTTAGAAACAGATAATGCAAACACATTCAAATTTACACTTGTATTTGTTGAGTTGAGCAAGGACAGGTAGTATGGCAATAAGAAAAAAAACTCAGAGGGGGGTGGAGAGGAGTGACAGCAGAATAGAGCTAAAGAACAATGCCATTAATTCACAAAGGTTCCTGTACAGAGTTAACAAACAGGGTAAAGCTGTGGTCTTTCCCGAGGGAAAACATTTTACACGTCTACTTGATATTTGTCTGAAACATAATTAGTAAACAGCCATTAGTACAATTTATACAGTCCATTCTCCTGTTCATATACGTCATTCTTATCAACTTCAAAGAGTGCCTATAGAAATGTATCCACATGGAGACTGCTTGGAGTAATTTTAAATAATACATATTATTCTGATATTAAAACATAGTGAAAATAACTATTTCTGTAGTAAAATCTCATTTTGCTCCTTTGAAAATGCAATGTCTGTTAGTTTCAACAAATGAAAATGTTACTTATGAAAATAATAAAAATATTTACTTGAATGCACCCATACAAAACTCTTTGAATATGTTATGTTATAGATATGCCTAGGACAGTGGCATGGAGGCCGTAGAACACAGAATAATCAACATTTATAAAATGGGTAAGGAAATTGACCAATCATTATTTATTTTATTTAGTTATTTTACATTTGTTGACTGGGCTAGTCCAGCTGGATATATGTCCATTTTCAGTGGAGGCCCGGGGAGAAAAGCTCCATTGGTTAAAACAAGATTAGAGAATACAAATACATAACAAATAAAAGCATTAAGCATACAAGATATGAAGATTTTAGTAAAAATAATACACATGTAGGAGTAAAAAATCCATAACAAGATCATAAATTCTCTTGAAATGTTTTTTTTTTTTTTTTTTTTAATAATTATTATAGTTATATCTACAAAGATATGATGTCAAATGAAGTCAGTCAGGATACTGTAGTAGAGAAGGAGGTATTGAGGTAGAGGAAAGGAAGAAGGAAGGTTAGTCAGGGATGGTACAGGAGCAAAGCCAGTGTTTACTGAGATGAATTTCAAGTTGTTTTTTAAAGAGTAGAAATGTCGGCAAAGAGGAGATATTTGATGGAAGGTTGTTCCATATCTTGCCAACTGAGTTGGAAAAAAGGCTATAACCTGCAGAGTTAATGGGTTTGGTAGTATTAACTAGTAGTTTGTCTGAAGAACGAAGTTGTTTTAGATTGTTGGAGGGAGTCAAGAGATTACTGAGTATAGGTGTTTTAGATGGTTGATATAGAATTTTGTGAGCTATTAAGAGCTGTTGATAGCTGAGTTTGTTTGGAAGTTCAAGCCAGCCTAGTTCCTTTAAGTTTAGACAGTGATGAGTTCTAGACTGGGATCCTGTAGCAAATCGAGCAATATTATGGTAAGATGTAGCTAGTTTCTTAAGGTTACATTTAGAGAGATTAGTGAAAATAAGGGAAGCATATAGAAGGGTAGAAATAAGGTGAGATTGTGCTAAGGTGGTCCGGGCTTCAGGTGTAAGGAAGGGTTTGAATCTGTACAGGGATCCAATCCAATCCAATCATATTTCTAGCCAACAATATATCAGATCTGTTCCATGCATAGGAAAAAGCTAGTGCAGACCACCTGGGTACTATACTTAGTCACAAATCCCTACCTATTAGTATTCAGACTCTGACAAACTGCTACCATATTATAAAAAATAGCAGGAAAAATCTGTCAAACACAGAAACATTCCAAAAAATGGTATATCAATAAAAAAAAGCAAACACCAGAAATATATATCCCAACTGACATGCTGTATATGGCAAGTCTGCATAAGAAAATAATAATAAAATTTCAAAAGAACGCAGAAGAAATCAGGTCTATGACACAAATTAAACACATTTAACACTATCAAAATGCAATGAAAATCAAAATCATGTATATCATTTAGTTAGGAATAGCTAAAGACAACCAATCTAGAAACAAATCTTGTAAAGAAAGTGCTAAAAAGTAATCTCCTGAAGAAAGAGAAAGCATAGAAATGTAACAGCAGAAAATAAAGCAGCGTAGAAAGATACAGGAAGTAAATAACATTAAACAAAATAATGCAGCTACTCTAACATAGACGTCAAATTAGATGAACACACAAATTCAGTAAAAAAGACTCTGCCAGACAAATTTCCAAAAACTTGAACAAACACAAAAATCTATCTATGTGTAGTTACACCCCCAAATGCTTTATTTCTCTTATAAAATAAGAAAATGTATTTTTCTTTTTCAGTTTGAATTTTACATTTAACAGGTTATGTACGAAAATAATATGGTTTGTAGTATTAATGTAAAATAGTTGCTGTGCACTTTTAACTAATTGATAACTGTGAACAGCTATAACTTTTTAACCTCCTACTACTTATACATACCAACTCTCATATCGCACAATATAGGGGAAAAGGCATATTCCCCTGCTCTGGTACTTCAGTGATCTTATATCACTGATGACAGCTGTCTGCCAACAAAATGTACACCCAGGAAAGCTCTCAACAGAATGACTATTCAATTGACTTACGTCTTTCTTGTCTGTATAGGGAACACAACCAATTATTGCATAGTGGAATTCTGAAAAGTATAACACTGAATGCAAAATCATGAAATGTCAGAAAGCAGAAACTTTACATTGTTCAACTCAAAATAACTACTAAAAGCATACACGTACTTCATACGTACACTGTGCTCATACACAGCCAGTCACCAAACAATATCACTCCTCTTTTAGTGAAACTCAGAAACAAGCTCTAATATGGGTCCTGCAAGGAGTGGGGGAGTTCAGCTCTCTTCACATGTACAGAAGTAGGTATTTTGATTCCAACATTTTAACATTTCAGCATTTTGAAATTTCAGCATTATAGATTCAGCATTATGACCTTCAGTATATTTCTTTCTCAGAAAGTTGACATGGACCTTCTGTCTTTTTCTCTCCCTACACCCCCTATATATATATATATATATATATATATATATATATATATATATATATATATATATATATATATATATATATATATATATATATATATATATATATATATATATATATATATATATAAAATATATGAATATATATATATATATATATATATATATATATATATATATATATATAAAAAATATATATATATATATATATATATATATATATATATATATATATATATAAAATGATGAATGAGAATGCATCTGATCAAATATGTCCCAATGTCTTGAATGGATGAGTGGTGAAAAACAGCACAGTTCATCGAAAAGGAATAAAAGAAAATGAATATAACTGTGAAATATTTATATCTGATAACTAATATTGATGTCTTAAGACAAAGGGCGTATATTGCTACAGTTAGATTGTTAATTTGCAGTTCAAGGTGAAGGCTTGAAACTAGACATTTATCAGAAATTAGCCAAACGCCTATATTACATTTTGAAATAGAAGTAGAACACATGTCAGTTCCTTAATGAACTGAAATTAAATGGTAGGAAAAGTACTTCTGACTCCTGTGTGTGGGTTTCAGTTACACTAGAAGTTATTAGGGGACAGCTAGAGAGTGGATTCAGTTACACAGGATTACACCATACTTTAAATGCAGCTTTAAAAGAGAAGCATAAGTAAGGAGGACACAGGAAAGGTACAAAACAGGGCAATGCATAAGACAACAGTTTGGGTCTTGGCACACAGAATCAATTATCAATTTGTTATTGTCTTAAAATATACCTGCTGATCAGTCATAAGTAAAAATGCTAGAATTCATTGACCTGTTCTCAAAATATGCAAACATTTAAAATAGATGTTGATAGACTAGACAACAAGATCATTGAAAGATTTTGGAAATATACCGGGCATATTAGCTTTACCACCAGTAGACATGAACGATATTATAGCACCGCATTTGTGGTAACTATAACATGTGTAGGCAAACTGATCCCTGCAATAAATCTAAAGTCTTAGCAGGTGCCACATATACATATGATGCAAAAGAAGTTGTATTTTGCCTTTTTTGTCTTTGTGAAATCTATTACATAGAGCCGTCTACTGGTCATGTGAGAACAAATATTTATGAACAAAAATATCACTTTATAATATGAATGGTGCTATACGATGACTCTTAATTTTTCCACACTGTCATAAATCTGATGATAAATGTTGAAGATGTAAAATTATTACCTGGATTATAATGACTAGAGGGGAAATTTTTAGAAATAATACTACAGTTATAATCCTTGCATATTTCAAATTATGAAAAGCTGGTACCTAAGGGTTCTGCTAATGAAATGAATGGAAATATCTAATTTGAATATTTGATGTGACATGAACAACTACTTTTTATTCATTGGCTAATTAGTCTAAATTGAAATGAATATGTTTTTCAGTAAATAAAGTGTTTGCAAACAGTTATTTCCCCTGGAAGGCTGACAGCCAAGGCCTTAGTGAGTTTATGTTGCTTGTTACCTGGTCCTTGAAAACAATGGAAACCTTGTGCATTGAATCTTTATTTTCCATGTTAATCTGATGATTTGATTTGTGCAGTTACTTCCATGATTGTAATATATATTGTAGGAATCCATGTAGGCATTAATAATCTGTGTGCTGTTCATGAACAACAAATGTCTGTACTGATTAGCACACCACAGTGTCCTGAAATATGTATAATTTTTAAATACAGTGGTGAAAGAAGGCAAATTATGTGGTACAACTCATATGATAGACAGGTGGTGACTCTATAACCTGACGTGTTTAAGGAAAGCGTGCCTAATATGGCCACATCATTGCTAGTAGACTGAAAAGCATGTCATTATGGTAATTTATTAAGAGCTCATTAGTCAGCACTGAGTAGTTAGGGAAATGCTGCACATCACTTTTGAGACAGATGAAGTGTACACCTCACACTAACCTATATGTGACTTTGGCCTATTCTAGTCATCAACAGGGTCAGTGATGGAATCCATTCATGGGTAACAGAATATTTCAGTGTTCTACAGGTCATACCCTGGGTACATTCTAGTTTTATACATCAGGAACCTGTGTTAAGGGAACCAGAACATTTCAGCATTCTACAGGTCATACCCCAGGTATATTCCAGTTTTATACATTGAGACCCATGTCATGAGTACCAGAATATTTCAGTATTCTACAGATCATACCCTAGGTATATTCCAATTTTATAGATCAGAACCCATGTCATGAGTACCAGAATATTTCAGTGTTCTGCAGAGCATATCCTAGGTATATTCCAGTTTTGTTCATCAGGAATGCTGTGTACTGTGTGTACCTGCCTAATGCATCACACAGAAGAGCACATCAAATTCAGTGATACCTTCAGAATCACAAACTACCATGCAAATATTGCTCAGAGTAGCAGGATTGTCTATGGTGCCAGCCATGATAGACTGCATCCACATTGCTATAAGTGCCCTTCTGGGTGATTGCACATATTAACTTCAAAGACGTCCATTCAACAGATGGCATCATCACTGGTGTATTTGTCCATGGTACCTACCTATGGCAGAACAAAGCCTGTGTTGGATATTCACCCAGAATATCTACCACAAGGTCATCTTACTGTTAAATGCACATGCAAACCAAACTGGTCACATGAATGAAAGAATATCATAAAGCAAAAGAAACAAAGAACACTCCAACATTAACAGTTGTACTCTATATCACTTGAAGTCCTACATACATTCTGCAGTACTGGATGATGGTTCATCTCTGATATACACAAGGATTTGCTAAGGAGAGGTATAACTGGGCTCAAATCAAGAGATGTGCAGTATTGGATCATATGTTTTGTAACCTGAAGGGACAGTCCAAGTGCCTTGGTTCCTCAAACGATAATATCCATTATTCAGTGGAAACAACATTATGGATATTTGTAGCCTGAGCCATACTGCACAATGTGTGACTACAGTAGAGGCTGACAGCTAGACAGCACATGACATTGGTGCAGGCTGACCAAATAATGTAACAGAATGAAGTGGACAAAGACACAAAATACTGCTACCAGTACACACAACACAGTGCTGTTGCATTTCGCCAGCATTTGATGGGCCTCTATACTGTCCAGCCTCAGGTGGATGCCACTGCAATATGCATTACACTAGAGTTGCATGATGTGTCCAAGATCACAGAGCGCAGAATGAAATAATGTAGAAATCTGGCTGGTCAATTTCTGTGAAAGAGGTACAACATAATGCAAGCTGTTCATTGCATACGCTATATTATCTGCACATTAGGCATCCTTTCAAGCAAGCATCAGCTTCTTGGACTACCATATTCTGCAAAAAACAGTTAGCACAGCTGCAAATGAACATACACACATATCACATGACATGTAAAATGATCACTTGCACACATCAAGGACGCATGTGCCTGTTGATGCCCCATTTATGGACAGTCTTAATGGAGACAAAACCAGCATATAACCATGCATGAGAGTAGCATACCAACATGTCATATGATCTAAAAGCTGGTAATGTAGATGCCAAGCTGGTGCTAGCAGCAGTGAAAGACATCTATACATGTAAATGTTCAGCACAGGTCATTGCAACTGTGGTTGTATAACATTGCATAACAGCCTCATGTACTGGATCCACAAAGCCACACATGGCTGTGTCAATTCCATAATAGTCTCTGTATGCTCCTGCACAATCAGTGTGTGATCAACTGTCATCATGGATGCCATCTGTAGAGGCCGGCCTCTGCAATGTTCCAAATAAGGCCAAATAGTTGTGCAACATCTGACTATCCCACATCTTGCAGTATACTAACAGGTCTGTTTGCATGGTGATGCTTGTGGTAGATTACGTGGTGCAGAAACCTGACATACTGAGGTGTGGCTTGGTCAGGTACCAGAAGTGTGGGTGAGGATTATGACATGACACAGTATCATCAGAGAAAAGCAGTGAAGTAAATGCCCTCATGACATACACGATCTTGCCTCCAGACAGGGCTTTAGAATATTTCTCATATCTCCTCTAACTTATAATGGACATTGTAAGTGATGCTTACATGACATAGCTAAACAGTCACAACCCTCCACCTGCTTTTCCATTCTATCTGTATTTCTGTCTGTCTATATCTCCATCTATCAGTGTGTATATAGCTACATATATGTCTCAGTCATTCACATTCTGGTTACACAGTCTACAATATGTATCAGAAACTTCACCAAACTACTTTACATCTATAGTACAAAAGAAAAAGAGACAATAAAAGTGCGATGCAAGAAAAATCTTGTATGAATGTTTAGAAATACAGACAATAACCCACCGTATGTAAAATCAAATGTACTGCAGACAAAACAGTTGCAGTTTGATATGTCTTGGTAAATTATTTTATAGTCAAATTGGATAAATGTATTTTAATACAATGCTGCAGTGAATATGTAGTCTCAGAATGTGTTGACTAGTTTTTAATTTTTCACATTTTTGACATTTTTTTTTTGTTCTAGGGCATTGTGTTTTTTGATACATAGCATAGAAGGCAGAAATGCAGAGAGGATGCCAAGCGAAATTTCTTTCTGCCATTTTAAACCGGTAGTATATTTGTTATAGAGCAAAAAAAATTAAAACATTTGGAAGAAATGTGTGCCTTTTTTTCCCACTGGAATCCGTGTTTAACAATATAGTCCCCTAAATGACAGAAGGAACAATGTCTGACTTGTTTGTGATAATTGGCCTCAAGGTCATAAAAGTTCCATAGCAAAATCTGATGTGATTAATGAGAAGTTATAAAAACAAGCTATGTATAATCACTTATTGTGTAGACATGAGCATTTATTTCAGTCTGAAAAAATTCCATTTAAAACTTTGCCATGGAATTGTTACATAATCTCATCTGCACTGTACTGCAGATGTGACATCTCAATTAATAAACAATTCAAAAGTGCAGTTCACAGCAGTGGCAAAATCAGGTGTACTCAGAAAACTCAGAGAGCATTCTAATAATGCCCATCCATAATAAAAACTAGTGTGTCAGCTGTTGTAGATAACACCACCAAGTTTTTAAATAATGCCAGATGTTGTTTAATATGTGACTAAATCACTTGCAACAACATAGTGCTTTTGTTTTCATTAAAACTAAAGGGCAGGGCTCCCCAGTTCCAGGGTTCAGTCCTGATCTCTGCTCGCTGTCTGTGTGGAGTTTCAATATTCTCATTATGTTTACTTAGGTTTTGGCCAGGTACTCTGAGTTCCTCATAAAAACACACAGGCTGCTTTGACTGCTCTATGCCACAATTCTTATATATTTTGTATTTACCTCTGTCACTGAGGCTTGGGTCATGACTGAGAAGGATCCATGATGATCAGTTCACCTTCGTGGTTAACAAATGGAAAAAAACTGCCTAATGCAGTAATCATTTTATTGAGGTTTAACCTCATTCCATTAATGTTTTAAGAAAGAGGAATGAATGGCTAGTTTTAGTTATTTCAGTCAATTAACAACTTAGGAACAAACACTGTTAAAATAATTTATTTTATTTTATTTATTTATTTTATTTTACATTTGTTTACTGGGAAAGTCCAACTGGACACAAGTCCTTTTTTAGCAGAGGCCCGGGGAGTAAAGCTCCACATAAAACAGAGAAATGTCCACATTTACATATACAAGCTCCACATTTAACTCAGAAAAATGTACACATTTATACATTTAACAGAGAGTAAAAATCTTATGTACACAAACACACATACAGGCTCCACATATATCACAAAGAAGTGTATACATTCAGTATATTAAGCATATATATATATATATATATATATATATATATATATATATATATATATATATATATATATATAAATAGGTTCCCTACGTTAGACCGACAGCACGGAAGATCGACACGCAAAACACCGACACCAGAAGAATGACAAAGCAGATGACCGACAAGTCATAATCCCGACAGCGAAAACATCAACAGGGGTAACTTGTGAGCGCGACCCGGTAAGTGTGAGATAGTGAGGGACTTAGGTTAGGGTGCGGGTAAGGTAAGTGTGCGATAGTGAGGGACTTAGGGTTAGGGTGCGGGTAAGGTGAGTGTGCGATAGTTAGGGACCTTAGGGTTAGGGAGCGGGTAAGGTGAGTGTGCGATAGTTACGGACCTTAGGGTTAGGGTTTGGGTTAAGGTTAGTGCATAGATAGTTCTGTGTAAGGTGTAGTGTAGGTTTTTAGTTTGTTGGTGTGCTTGTGTTGTGTGTGTGTTTTGTGTAACAGTGGAACTTTTTGTTTTGTTAAGTGTCGGGATTGTGGTGTGTCGGGCATGTGAACTTTTGTGTTTTTGAGGTTTCGTTCTTCTGGCATCGGTGTTTTGAGTGTCGATCTTCCGAGCTGTCGGTCTAACATAGGGAACCCATATATATATATATATATATATATATATATATATATATATATATATATATATATATATATATATATATATATATATATATATACACACACACAGAGTAAAAGTAAGAGAGTGTTAACGTTCATAAATTAAAAATAAATAGATGGCATGTACATAGAATAAGTAAGAGACTCAGAATGTTTCCTTTCCAAATCTTGGACCTCAGCAACACAGTTTGAAAGAAAAGTTTTATGTTTGATGAATAAGAAAAGACAACCTAACCAGGACTAGGGCATGAGCATAGCCTTGTTTTACATAAGTGATTTTTAAGTATTGTTTTTAAAATGGGATAGGTTAGTAGTAGTCATTATATCTATAGGCAATGTGTTCCAGATTTTCCCTATAGAGTTTGAGAAGATGGAGTCTCCTGCAGCACTGTTGGCCTTGGTTACTTTTATTAGATATTTATTACTGGAGCATAGGACATGATTACTGGAGTAGGGATGTAGTACATTCTGAAGGGCAAGGGTTTTCTCTGGTTGGTTAAGACGTGTATGGGCCATAGTAAGTTAATTATAAAGAAAGCATTGCAGAAATTCTAACCAGTTAAGTTGTTTGAATGCTATGCAGTGATGTGACCTGAAAGCAGCATCTGTGGCAAACCTGGCAATTTTGTTATAACAGGAGTCTAATTTTGCTAAATCAGATTTCTTTAGGTTAATGAGAATTGGTGAGGCACAGAGGAGAGTGGAAATAAGATGCATTCTTGCAACAACTGATTTTGTTTTATTAGTAAGATACTGCTTATTTCTGTATAGTGTACCAAGTTCTTTGTGCACCTTCTTTATGGTTTGGACAATATGGATATCAAATCTCATGCTGCTATCAATCACTACCCCAAAAAGCTTAGTGTGGGCTATGGGTGAAATGATGGTGTTATTCATGGACACAATGTTGAATGAGGGGAGGGGCATAGGCGTCTTGTAGGTTGGAAAAGCATGAACTTAGTTTTGTTGGGGTTCAGAATTAGTTGTGAATTAGTTAGCCATGTTTCAACTGTTGAGAAAGAGTATTGTGTTATTAATTTCACTTGTTGTAAAAAAGGAGTAGCACATATTAGCATGGAAACATCTACGTACTGAACAACAGAAGCATGCAGGGTTGAAGTACGGAGATTGTTAGTAAATAGTGTGAAACGTAGGAGACCTACGATAGATCCTCGAGGAACTTCTAGGATAACAGGTAGTAGACTGGTTTAGATTAAGTTCATAGAGTATATTAATAAGTTTAATATGCGAGACCATATCAAAGGCTTTTGATAGGTCGAGAAAGATAGAGGATACAAATTTGCCATTATTTCTGTGAAGATTAACTGTGTTAGTGAAAGTCATTAGAGCAGCGGTAGTACTGTGGAAGGGCTGAAATCCATGTTGAGGATTGGATAAAAGTTTGTTAGTGAGCAAGAAGTCCATAATTTGAGTTTGTATACATCTCTCAAGAATCTTGGGCAAGGGCAATAGGATAGCAATTGGCCGATAACTGGACAGTTATGTTGAATTGCCTCCTTTATGTATTGGAATAATATGTGAAATTTTCCAAATAGCATGGACTTGGTGTTCAGAGATGAATCTGTTAATAAGGATGGATACAGGGTACGTTATTGCATCAGTAGAGACTCTAAGATAGTCAGCTGGTACGTAGTCAGCTGCTAGGATAGTGGGTTTTAGTTTGTTGAGCATTTTTGTTTTTATCTTGTCAGCTGAGACAGGTTGTAAGGAAAAGGTGTTGTTGTTACTACATAATATAGGAAGAACGGGAGCAGGGTGGAGCTGTAATTATTAGAAAGACTTAAAATTGTTTCAGTGAAATATTTATTGAATTAGGTGGCTATGTTATCTGCATTGTTAGGAGTAGATAGGGAGGATGTGCTAAAGTTACCTGGTAGAAGTATGTTATTAATAGCTGACCAAAATTTTTATGAGTTGTTCTGGGGTTTAATTCAGATTTAAAATAGTAATATATAATACTATTTATTATAGTTATAATAGTTAATTAATAATAGGTTATAATAGTACTTAATTAGGAAAGGATGATGTAGATAAAAAAAACAAGTATGACACACATGGTCCAGCATTTACACAGATTCACAATGAAGCAGCTATAGACTCTTTGTTTTTGAGTTATCAGGTGACATGGAAGAGACGACAAGGAATTACTTGTTATGGAAATGGATAAAACATTATATCAACAGTATAGGGGGACTGCTCAGTGTTGGACCATCATTATAATAGAATTTTAAATCTACAGCAAGGTCATGTGTATTTTGATGTCAAAGTTTTTTATAATTTTGCTATACCTTCTTTTGTACAAAAACTTTCAATATCAACCCTTGGCTGTAGCATTAAGGCTGTGAGCTACATCCTGTAGTCCCAAGTTTGAATCTCTCAGTCTCCATTTGCTTGTTGTGTGACAATTAGCAAGTCATTTATCAGATATTGATCCTGGGAGCCCCCTAAAAAGAGACATTTGTGCTTAGTAAAGTTACCCAGTTAACAAATACATAAAAAAATATATAAATAAATAAAACTATTAATATTTAGGTTTCTTTGTGTACAAAGCACATGCTGCTTCCTAAGAAGGTTTCTAGAGATCACCTTCATGTAGAGCATGTGACTAACAATGGTCTCAACACAACAGTTATTTTTTTAATATAAATGGCAAATAGTTGTCAAAGGTCAACCACTATATACCAGTAAATGCCTTACAAACAGAGTGCAAAATACACCACTGACAACAGTCTATGATTCTTGTAGATAATTGTCCACAACCATGACTATCTACCTCAAAACAGTAATGATGGCTTAATTTGGGCTGCATTCTCTCTGTTCTCTTTCTGTCTTCAACAAAAATGTATATTTGCTCAATTCATTAAAGTTTTAATATGTTGCCAGTACCTTATTATGATACTTATCAGTTCATAAGCACACGGTTCTTTTTTTTGTGGAGTACGGGGATAAAGCCCTGAAAACTGCCCAGATGATCCAGGTTCAATTAATAGCTTGGTGCTTGACAGAGAAGGCAGGAGAGGATGGGTATGTCCACCCTTGAAGAAGAGGGTTGGTGGCTCTGGTCAACCATAACTGTAAGCTCTGGGAAAGATAAACCTTACTCTGGCAAGTGGGTGGTGAGTTTTTTTTTTAACATCTTTATTAAAAGAAAGTTTTAAACAATTATATAGGTACACTTTGCTAATAGAAAAGAAAATAAGACATAGGAATATCTCATTGCTATTTTTATGCAGTATACATATATCTTTGGTACAATACACATATATCTTGGACGGTGCAGTGGTGCAGCAGTTGCATTGTTGCCTCACAGCAAGAGGTTCTCCTGTTCAATTCTCAGCTGGGGTGCCTTCTGTGCGGAGTTTGCATGTCCTCCCTCTGATCGTATAGGTTTCCACCCATGTTAGAAAGACATGCATCTGGAGTGTTTCTCCCTGGGCCTCCTCTGAAAATTGGCTTCATTCCAAGTCAGACTTTCCTGGTTAACAAATGTTAAATAAATAAATATTTTTTTTCTTTTTAACAATTATCATTCACTCCAACATTACATAACATGCTCATTTCCTGTCTTCTCTTAAACCTCATTACTCATCCTGAACTTTATTCTGTATATACTGTTCTCACAAATTCCAGTTGTTTCTATCAAACATGGTAAAAGGGGTTGAGGATGGATGGATAGATGGGTGCTCCTTCCCTTTTCTAAACATCACACCTCCAGGTCTTTTATCTTCTTTACATTATTCAGTACTTCATTTACAGGTGGTTTAGACTTTGATTTCCATTTTCTAGTAAATGTTTTTTTTTTTTTTTTTTTTTTTTTTTGCAGCCTTTAGGCACTTAAGTATGCAACAAAGTCCAGAAAGTAAAGAATTTTTGCTTGGAAGTGTATTTTTTAAACCAAGCAGACTTCAGAGAAATGTTCCTAGGGTAGATAGCAAATACTGGTGATATGATGGGAAAGACATAGGTAATAAAGAGTATGTTTCTGGGAATATAATGACTTGGCAGATTTCAAAAATTCTCTGCAAAATGATTATTTTGAGCTCAGGCATTGGATCTGACTTGCTTAGAAATAGTAAACTCTTAATGGGGATGAGTCTTGAGTTGGGGGATGTCTAAAGAGGTAGGAATGGGTAGGCTGTCTATGCTGTGCAAGATGGAGACAGTAGCTCTTGCCTGCATGTGTGAAAGAAAATATGCATACAGGTCACAGGGCATAATGAAGCCATATAACCACCTTGGTGCTGAGGGAAGGAGAGGGATGGGCAATTAGAACATGCAAAGAAGTGTCCTCAGTTGTCAGGATACCGATGGCGAAACAAACACTTTAATATCTGCCAGGGTGTTGGCCCCTTCAAACATTTCTCACTCCAAAGGATCTGGAAGGACCTCCACCTTTGGAGAATTGTAAGATATACTGATGCCCATCTAACCAGGCTGAACTGGGAAAAGATAACATTTGCTTATCTAGAGCGAGGATCTGCCAAATCACTCAAGTCATTACACCACAGGTACCAGTATAATTCCATAGTACATGTAGGTGTAAATGACCTTAGATGTACCTCCCTGGACTATATGAAGAGGGACATTATGTTGCTTTCAGACTATCTGTCTCAGGCTGGCATGAGCCTGGCATTGAGCAGCATATTACCATCAATGAAGATGATGCCACAATATGAGCAAAAAATCATTGAGTTCAACAACTGGTTGTCTTTCTGGTGTCATTCTAAGGGGATCCAATATTTGTGAGCTTGGGAAGACATGGTCAACAGATCACATTGCTTTGGCAAGGATGGTTTACACATCTCTCCTCTAGGCTTTAGAATATTGGCTAAGGCTTTGTCCACTCCCATAGTGCCTTTTTAGGCAATGCCAAATTGACAAACCTATTGACATAGCAAAATCAACTCAACAGAACTTCAAGGTGTTACTCCTTAATGCCAGGAGCCTAAATAAAAAATTACACTCCAGCTAAGCCCTCCTGACACTCCAAAATATAGACATCTGTGCAGTTCATGAGACATGGTTTAAAGTGGCAGAGATTAGCCCAATAGTAAAGTGTTTCAGTGCTTTCTACATTTTTACACCAGTAGCTGCATAGACAAGGGCTAACAGTGGAGGTGTCTCAATAAACATTAATAGCAAGCATACTCTAGGGTGGTCAAACAGGATGACATGCTGTAGTTCATGCAAGTGGAGATCACCATATAAAAAATCCTGTACCATACCCTAGGCAGCTATAGATCCCCCTCCATGTCCCAAAAAGCTCACAAAAGCATACTTGGACCTACTGGAGACACTTACCAACCAACCTAACACCTTTATTTAATAGGAATCCTACACGGCCTTAAATCTGCAAGCACAGAGATTCCTGGGCTTCATAAATGCAAACACCCTTGACCAAATAGTGAATATGCCCACTAGAGGCTCCAACATAGTTGACCTCATGCTCACAAATATGGGAGAACATTGCACCCCCCCCCCCACCAATGTCTTGTTCTGCCTGGTGAGGTGCAACCATATAGCTTTCTCCTTTGAAATCAAAATTATCTCCATAATCTCATTAAAACCAGTAAAAGCTAGGGACTTTTCAAAGGTAATGTACCTGTTATTAAGTGATAGTTTGTCAAAATTCAATGCCTGTCCAAACCCCAAAAACACACCGGCCTATGCTAAATTACTCTAAGAAACTCTGTACAATGCATATTTTTATCTTTATTTTTATCTTTATTTAAACTCTGTAAACCATATCATTGCCTGCATTATAAGCTGCTGTACCTTCCGGAATTAAACCTAGAACTAGCCCCAGAAACAAACTGCCTTGGTGATATCTGAAATAAAACAGGATATATAACAAAATGAAAAAAACTATGACAAAAATCTGGAAAGGTAATTCCTATAAAGATAAAAACTCTCTCATCAAAGTAAATAGGCAGCTAAGAGGGCTTATTAGGTCGAGCAAAGCCACTTTCAATGTTAAGATATCCTCCCAGGTGAAAAATAACCTTAAGCCTTCTGCAACTGTTAGAAACCACAAAGTGCTAAACTGGTGCTTAGTGGTGCCACATTCACCAAGCTTGGCGATAAAGCAAACTTGTTAGCAGACAAATTCAGTTCCAACTTTATCCCCTTCTCACCCTCAACACCTCCCATAATTCCCCCTCCCCCCAAAAAAACTAGGGATCATGTACTGGCTGCACTCAGTAAAGCCAAGAACATGGCCTCAATGGGACCCAATAACATCATAGGATGCCTCTTGAATAGTCTAAAACATGACTTATCAGGACCCCTGTAGTTATTGTTTAACTATAGTCTTAAAACAGGCTTTGTACCACGTGAATGGAGGACTAGAATGCTCATCCTCCTTCATAAGGATGAACCATCAACAGGTTAGGGAAACTACAGACCCATTAGTCTGACTAGTCTTATTTGCAAAGCCATGGAAAGAAGTATCATGGAAATTATCAACAAGGACATAGAAGATTTCCAAACACTGGATCCATCCCAGTTTGGCTTTGTCAAAGGAAGGTCATACTTTCTGAATTTGGTGGACTTCTTTGAAAAGGTCACTAAGGCAATGGATGTGGGGAAAACTGTACATACTGCCAACCTAGATCTGGCTAAGGCATTTGATACAATACCACACTCAGGCATTGCCAGCAAACTTATACCTAGATATAAATCCCATTATAACATGCTGGATAGCTAGGATAGGACCCAGGAGGATAAAATAGGTGAGGCCACCTCCACAAATCGGCCATTCACTAGTGGAGTCCCCTAGGGCCTGGGTCCACACTTTTTTGGCATCTACTTCTCAGATATCAAAGCCATGGTTAAAGCCACTGGCTATACAAGTTTGCAGATAATTGCGAACTGGGAGCAGTCATTTAATCCCCTCAAGACAAGAAAACCCTTCAGGAAGGTCTAATACAGACAAATGCTTGGTGCCAAAGCCATGGCTTAAAACTCAAGGCCAAGAAATTCATTATAGTACCTTTTGGGAAGTCGGCCACCTTGTGTAACTAGGTCATCAATAAAACACCCTTACAAGTTGATCCACTAGTCAGGCATCTGAGAACTCACATAGATAGTAACCTAGCCTTCAACCAATATGTGTCCAAGGTAGTAAGAAAGTCCTTCTATGTTTCTCAATTTATAAGCAAGGCATGGCATTTAGGTCCAGAGAGGTCATCATACCATTGTACTCAGCCCTCATCAGCCCCATCATAGAATATAATGACCCCTTTGGTATGTACGAGACCAGACACATTCAGCAAGTGGAACAACCATGAAGCCTCTTTACAAAAAGAATACAGGAAATAAACACAATGTCCTCTGCTGATTGCATTAAAGCCTTGCCTCTTTACTCGGTATCATACAGATGTTTGAGAGGTGATCTTTGAATGGCATACAAGGCATCTCTGGACCCTGCTCTGATGAATGTTTTGCACATCTGCAAAACAAACAGTGTTAGATCTACTAGATTAAGATACCCACATTTTGCTGGTAACATAAATAGGACATGCTGGAAAGATATATATGTTTCTCGGAGAATCCCCATTCTCTGAACAGGCTCCCCATCCATGTGAAGCAGAATTCCTCCCTATCCCTATTTAAGCAAAACTTGGGTCAACCAATAGATAGGTAATCAGAAATTCACCCCTGGTCTGGTTCTTATGTCTCTGATAGAAAGAGACAGTCAATAAATTATCCCTTATAAATCAAACATGAATCATTTTTGGGTCACATTTAGGTTGCATGGCTAGGCTTTTAAGGGACCTAGTGGTCCTTAGCCTAGTATACACATATAAACCTATGAATGAGTGTGTTCCAGTCCAGTAGAGGAGGCTTGATGGTCCTCACGTCAGAATTAGAAAAAGGACATAGAAAAGATATTAATCTGGATTTGATAAGTCATTTTGTTGCATAATACAATTATGTTCTCAGATAATCTCTACACAGCATTACTTATCTGAATAGAATTCTTTCAGTCATTGTTCATCCTGTATTAACTGCTGAAACTCACTAGTAGAGATTGCTGTTCACCATTTCTTGTATAGAAATTAATTAACTTTTCAGTGTTATTTTTCCTTGTTTCTAGAATAGCATTTCTATAGTACTGTGAATTAGGAAGTCCTTGGTGTGCTTAGTTTGTTGGTTGCTGTCAACAACAGATAATAGACTTTATCAAAGTATTTATTTATTTTTTTTGTCAAAGTAAGTTTGGAAAACTGGCCCACCCCACTGTAGTGGATGTGACTGTATCTTCATATTTTGTCATGGATCACTATAGCCTTTATTACTGAACTGAAAGCAACTTTAAAATGCCCACTTATACTAATATTCCCCTGAATTCATTGCCTTCATCACTGGCTCTATCTGTGAAAACAAATCACAATCATTTACCTTACACTTTTGAATTTTACAGCCTTTACTTTCTGTTTTAGATATTTTGATATTAAGAATAACATGTTCTGAGATACTACCTTTGATAGAAATTTGGTTTGGTATTTGGTTCAAAGTCCACCTTTGTGCCTTTTAATTTTTTTATGTCTTTCATTAATGCTTTTTTAGCCTTTTCCATTAAGCTTGATCACATTTCACTGATAGCAAATTTAGTAGTGTTCTTAAGTAGAACCTCAGCTTCAGACCTTTTGTGTACTACAGACAATGCCATACTGTTTTCCCTACATCACACACAGAGTCAAGTTTGGGTGGATAACTTTTCACCTGAATAAATCTTTAGTAATTATTTATGTGATAATTTGTGTGGAAAAGCTCACTCAAACTCTGCAATAGACTGATGTGCTGGAAACAGTAGTTTGTTTTTCTTATATTGCTTTCTTAAAATTTGCATTGCTTCATTGCCTTCTTCTGTTTTGTATAGTGTGGGGTATTTCCATTTCTCTAATTGTATTCTGCTTTCAATTGCATATTTAAGCTAGGAAAGAGACAAGAGCTGTGTCTCTTGTGAGTCACACAGAAATGAGTACAAGTCAATGAAAGTTAATTACCTGTGAAATGAGGGAAGATCTATGAACTAAACCTTGTATTTAAGGGGTAAAATATTACATTTCAAGGCTTTACTAGAAAAGCTCACACAGATTATGCCATACATTTCTGTAAGTGAATGGTTAGTTTGCTTTGTGTGTATTGTTTTCTTCTGATTTGTATTGCTTAATTTCATTTCTATATTTTGTATGTTGCAGTGTATTTTCATTACACTGTGTTTTAATTGTATTCTCCTCTCAACTGCATTCTTAAACCAGGAAAGAAACCAGAGATGTGTCTCTTGTGAGTCACATAGAAATGGCATTTTCCCCACCATGCTACCCCAGTACTGTTGTGTTTTTAAACCAGTTGTCTCTCTAGTTACCCACTCCTTATGTTAATTTCACTATATACTTCCTTCCCTCTTTTTTTTCATTCACTGTTGTCAGTAAGCACATATTATCATTTTGTGAAGTCATTCCCTTCAGCTATTTAAATTTATTTACCATCCCATTTTATTCCACAGAGCCAAAATGCAAAGTACCCACCCCTTCCAATCTATCTTGCCCTTTTAAAATTATTGGCTCTGCAGTTAGACAGCTAAAGCTTAGGTTACCCACTCTTTCATATTTAACTGCATAGTGCATACTGCAACTCTAAGGATATTAATCCATTTTTTTCATTTTACCATTAAAACCTGCAACATCTAGTCCAAGACCACCACTTATTCAAGAGACCATATCCTGCCTCTCAATAGTCATATTGGATTAGTGCTTCTGTTTTGATCCTGGTGAGAGAAGGAGCATAGAGACATTATTTCCTGGACACTGATGATCACCAGAAAGCCTGATAATTGCTTCATAGGTGCCAGCTTGGAATTTCTGCTACTGTTTTTGCTCCTGGTGAGAGAAGGAGCAAAGGGCATTGATTCCTGACTGTCTCTGATTGGGCAGTGAGTGCTTGTGTGGGACCTTCCTGACTGGCATTGTAGCTATTCAAGGCATCTACCAGGAAAAGGCTTCAACAAGCCTATAGACCCCTGCATCATCTGGGATCAGAAAGTTGGCCACCAAAAAGCCTGTGGCCTGCTTCTCATCTTGGTATTGATGCTATTGTTTTGGTTCTGGTGAGAAAAGAAACATATGAATATTGTATCCTAACAGTGTGAAGCTGTACTGAGACCAGCACTAGTAATAGCCAGGCAGTAGCCAATCAGGTGAATCCCCTCTTTTCATCATTCTTGACAAAGGTAATTCTTGCATTTCAGCAAGTACTGCTTGATTAGCTGCTGTCTAACCCAGCTTTAGAATATCTCCCTAAATACTTCATTCATAAATCATCAGGATCTACGTTAGTAGTTTCCTCACAAGTATTTGGCAGTGGCCTGTATAGTCAGAGGCACCTTGAGCTGACATTTTCTCCTGTAAAAGAACATTTGAAATAAATTTCATCAATACCTAGTTGCACATGGATTAACTAGTTTTAAGTGACAAACACTGCCCCCAAAGTTGCAAACCAGATGCTCCTGACTTTATATTCTCACTGCAACCTTCTAATCAGTAAAAAAGGCCTGTTGCCATGAATATGAACTTTCTCAATATCTCTGTTACCAGCTTGGTGGATATGAACATCCTGAGGCAATGTAGAAATCGCCTCATGCTAAATGGCAACCAGCTTATTCTCAAGCAAGCTGATAACGTATGCGAGAGATGTATTTACACAATGTTACTGTTTGCAAAACTCTCACATAAAAGCACTCCTAATGTCAATCAGGTTGTCAGTGGAACACATGCTGTACCCATCACACTCAGTACAAGCAGATACATAGACCCATATATGCTGAGGCACTTAAATGTAACCTTCCTAAACCAAAAAGATCTCCTAGATGAAGCTTACATAACAACTGCCTTCAGCAGCCCCAAATACACTCTTTCAAAACAACACCTACATCAACACATAGAGCTATATTTCATGGAGTCTCTACTTCTTAGAACATAAGGCAAGACACCACACAATCCAACATTCTGGTCATTGGTGACTCCATTGTGAGACACATTGATGTCTCTCTCTCACAAGTCTAAGTAAGGAGAAAGTCACAGTCAGTTGCGTAGCAGGGGCCAGGATCCACCACATTAACCATGCACTCAGGTCATTGGACCACAAGTATCAGTATGACTCAGTCATAGCCCTTGTGGATCTAAATGACCTGCAACATATCTCCCTAGACTGTATCAAGAGACAGGCATCATGAAGCTCTCAAAATATGTGTCCCAGGCTGATAAGAGCCTAGCATTAATAAGCATTTTAACTTCTCCAAGGATGATGCCACAATAAGAACATAAGATGACTGACTATAATAACTGGCTTTGTTTATGGTGTCATTCTAAGGGGCTGCGATATTTTTCAGCATGCAAGTGATGTTCAACAGTCCATGCTGCTTTGCTAGGGATGGACTGCACCTCTCCCCTCTAGGCTTTCAAATACCAGTTAAAATATTGTCCTTCCCCTATAGTGTCTTTTCTAGTCAATGCCAAACTGAAAGTGCTTCCTACATAGCAAATCAAAACCAAGAAAATCTAAAGGTGTTACTGCTCAGTCCTAGGAATCTAAACAGGAAACTCCACTTCCTAAAAGCTATCTTCGCCCTAGATAATGCTGAAATCCACACAGTCAGTGAGATATGATTTAAAGCTATGAAGAGCACACAAGCAATACAAGTATATAATGTCTTCCACACATTTAGACCAGCTACTACACAGACAAGAACTAAAGGTGGAGGTGTCTCAATTTACATACAAAATAAATATACCTCAAGGCTGGTCAAAACGGATGATTCACTTGAGCTTCTCCATGTTCAAATCATCATAGGCAAAATCCCATACTACTTTCTTGCAAGCTATAGGTCCCCTTCTGTGGCCCAGGAAATCCATAATATGCATTTAAGCTTACTGGAAACACTCAACATCCAACCCAATACCATATTCATGGGTGACTTTAACTACACCACTATTAACTGGGAATCATATATGACACAAAACATGCAGGCAAAGAGACTCATGAATTTTGTTAACACAAACTCTCTGGACCTAAGTGCAAGAAACTGGATTTTGTCCTCACAAATATGGTAGAGTGCTGCCCACCCCTAGTGTAATGTCCTCTTTGGAAACATTGGACCAGAAAATGGTCTCCTCTGAAGTAAAATATAAAATCTGGAACCCTAGCTAACCCTGGAATGTTCAGGAACTACTCTAAAGCTAACTTCTTACTGTTAAGTGATAACCTGCCAAAACTTCAAGCTTCCGTAAACCTCAAAAACACTACTACATATGTGAAACTGTTCACATAAACCCTACACAAGATGTTAATAGCTGCATAGAGGCATCTGTATCCACTAGAAATAAGTACAGAACTAACTAAAAAAACAAGCCACACAGGTAGAATCACAATATCAATAAGCTATAGAACAGAAGGAAGAATATTATGGCTAACATTAGGAGGTGCAGCACCCAGCTGGATAAAAGCACGCTCATCAAACTAAACAAACAACTCAAAGGACAAATAACGTCTACCAAAGCCAAATCTGAGGTAAATTTGGTCACCCAGTCCAAGGACTAACACAATGCATTCTTTAGCTATGTCCACAACCTGAAAAGCAATACACAGTTGTGTGTAGGCCTCATTGCTAAAGGAGCCACCTATACTGAGTCAGAAGATATAGCAAACCTACTGGCAAACAAATTCAACTCTGACGTTACCCCCCTCACCTCAACCTCCCCTCAGGAAATACCTCAAATATAGCTCCCCCTAATATCACTAAGAAATAGGTCCTCAATACTCTCTGTAAGGCTCAGAATACTGCATTGATGTGCCCAGTCAATATTTCAGGATGCCTTCTAAATAGCACAAAACATGACCTATAAGGCCATCTATAACTGCTATTTGACTGTAGTCTTCAAACATGCTTCATGTCTCACAAATGAAGCAAAAGTCATGCCTCTACACAAAGGTGGGCCATCTACAGACCCTGAAAACTACAGACCCATAAGTCTAACTAGTCTTATATGCAAAACAATGGAAAACATTATCTTGGAAATCATCAGTAACAACATATGAAACCTCCAGACACAGGACCCAACCAGTCATGCCTGATCAACTTACTGGACTTCTTTGAGAAGTTCACCGAATCAATGGTTGAGGGCAAAATGGTTCACACTGCTTATCATGACCTACTTAAGGCATTTGACACAATACCCCATTTAGGCACTGTTGGCAAACTCAAGAGGTTAGGAAGAAATGCCCATGTCACCTAGTGGATAGCCACCTGGCTCACAGATTGGACCCAGGAAGTCAGAAATGGAGTCCACCTCTACAAAAAGGTTGGTTACAAGTGAAGTGCCTCAGGGATTGGTTCTGGGGCTGCTCCTTTTTGACAATTGCAAATCAAGAGCAGTCATAGAATCCCCCACTGACATAATGTTCTCCAGGAAGGGCTTATACAGACAAATAAGTTATGTAAGAGCCATAGACAAAAACCAAATGCCAAGAAATGCATAATAGTATCCTTTGTGAGGTCATCCATCCATAGTAATACCATACTGACAACACACCCCTAAGAGTCAACTCAGTAGTCTATGACCAGGGACACACATAGACAGTAATCTATTCTTTGACCATGACATGTCTACAGTACTGAGAAAATCATTCTATGTTGTGCAACTTATAAACAAAGGTATGGCATCCAAGTCCAAGGAGGTAATTTCTTCTACTGCATTCAGCATTCAACAGACCCACAAGTGAGTACAATGCTCCCCTTTGATATGTACCTAACCAGACATCCAACAACTAGAACGTCCATAGAGGTTCATCACTAAAAGAATACAGGGCATAACTAACATGCCTTATGCAAACTGGCTCAAAGCCCATCCCTTCTGCTCTGTCTCCTACATCCTGTTGAGGGGAGATATGTATCCCAGAGATTACCCTTCTCTGTAAAAGGCTCCCCATCAATGTGAAATAGAGCTTTTACCTAACTCAATTGAAGTTTAACTTAGACAGTTGAATGGGGAACAGGAAATTCATCCCTGGTTTGGCACCTATGTCTTTAATGGACACAGGGAGCCTGTAAATAGTTCATCTCAAATGCCCCTGCTTGTAAATGTTTCATTTCTCAACCCCCTGCTTAAACTTATCAAGGGTACCAGAACGTGTCAGAGATTTGGGAAGCATGGCTAGGCTTAAAAAGGCCCTATTGGTCATTAGCCTAGTACACACATACGAACCTATGAAATGAGTTTTCATGTTCTCTTGTAACAAATCATAGCTAAAGAAGGTGCTATATTGAAGTTTGTGTTAAGTATCATTCCTCCGTCTACTGCAGGTAATCAAATGGTGTCTCTATTGTCGTGGTTCATATTACAGATCTGTAATAATATCAAGTCATAATGCTTTTCTGCATTTTTGGCTCCATTTAGTCTGTTCCTTCTTCATTTCTGGTATCCACTATTTTGTACACATGCTATGATTCATGTCTGCCATTTGTGCTATATATTGGCCATTCACTTTTCTTCTCAATACCTTTCCAATTACACATTCTTTCAGTATGGCACTATTATGGAATTTATTCAGTTGTTTTGTTTAAGCCAACACATATCAGGTTTGTTTCACTGTCTTCAATGTTTAAAACATGTTTGCATCTTAGGAAAATTAAAAGAAACCCTGTTGTAATAAGCTTATCTGTATTTTTCTTTCTTTCTTTCTGAACTGTTTGAAAATGTCTGTTCTGCACTCAACTGAGAACACTTTCATTTAGCACATTTTCTTTTTTTTTGTTTTGTTATAGAGTATTGAAAATTATTACACTACTTTTGTTTACATCAGTTCTGCTGTTAGTGTGAGATTGCTGTGGGCTGTTAAAGAGTTTTCTTTTTTTACTTTTCTCCACTGTAATGTGACTATGGGGCTGGTACACAAAGATGAAAAAAGAAGTAATGTACTCACCATAACGTTCCATCTGAGTAATTGTACTTCATTTGTCTTCAACCTGTGGGATATGGATCCATATCTGATCCGAGCCGGCAACTTTACTAGCATCTGCTCCAAGCTCCTCCCCTTACCCATAATACACCTCCACTACCTTCTAACCCCCAGATCGAGTTTGCTGAACCTTATACTGATAACCTGACCTGAAAAAATACTTGTGACCTGTAACTGCAGCCCGTAGGCTGTTCATATGCCAAGGTCCGGGGAAGGAGGGAGGGACGGTTGAAGACAAATGAAGTACAACTACTCAGATGGAACAATATGGTGAGTATATAACTTCTTTAGCTGAAGTAGTTTACTTCATTTGGTCTTCAACCTGTAGAACAGAGTCCCCAGCTACTAAACTCCTGGGAGACCCTCATGGAAGGATATTCCGGAGCACCGCGGAACCAAAGGATGCTCTCCTCCTGGAAGTCAAATCCAATTTGTAATGAGAAATAAACATATGAGATAAGGACCAAGTAGCTGCATAACAAATATCATCCAAAGACACTCTAGACCAAAAGACTGCAGACATAGCCATGGACCTAGTGGAATGAGCTTTCACCTGACCTGGAGGAGACATGCCTCTGTCCTTATATACCTGAAGGATGCATGAAGAAAGCCATCTAGCAATAGTGACCTTGCATAGGTTTCCGCAAAAAGGGCTTATAGAAAGATACAAACAATTGATCAGATTTACGAAAATTTTTTGTCCTGTGTAAATAGAATCGTAACTGTCTATGAACATCCAACAGGTGAAGCTTGTATTCCATCTTGTTAGTAAAATTAGGAAATAACACAGGTAAATTGATGGTCTGATTGATATTGACTGGTGATGTCACCTTAGGAAGAAAGGATGGATTGGTTTGAAGGGAAACCCTATCTTTGTGAAAAATAATGTAAGGAACTTTGATGGACAAGGCCTGTAATTCTGAAACTCTTTTGGCAGAGGTAATAGCCACCAGAAAGGCTGTTTTCCAAGATACATATTTCAGACCTGCTGTTGCAGCAGGCTCGAAAGGTGGAGCGATCAAAGCTTGAAGGACCATAGTAAGGTCCCATGGGGGAATAGGATCCTTGACCGGAGAGCATAACAAAAAGGTGCCTTTAATAAAGGTCTTACACAGTCTGTAGGAGGTTAAAGAGGCAGAATTCTCACCCATATGAAAATGAGAGATGGCAGTCAACTGAACC
The DNA here is from genome assembly GCF_019279795.1 of Protopterus annectens. Classification (NCBI taxonomy): domain Eukaryota; kingdom Metazoa; phylum Chordata; order Ceratodontiformes; family Protopteridae; genus Protopterus; species Protopterus annectens. The sequence goes on from NC_056735.1 coordinate 428,515,212, forward strand.
TTGACAGTAGAAGAACTAGCTCCATGTTGAAAAATATCAGCTAGAAAATCAAGAATGGTGGAAATAGGAGCTGTGAAGGGGTCTAAACTCTTTTGAGAGGCCCAAAAGGAAAACATTTCCACTTGCTGCGATAAACCTTCCTGGTCGAAGACTTATGAGCAGCCACCAAAATAAATCTAACTGAGGAGGACAGTCCAGGGGTCCTAGCAATCATGGGAACTGGAGCAGCCAAGTTGTGAGCTTCAAACTCTTCAGATTCAGATGAGACATCCCTGGAGGGTGTACAATTAGATCCTGAATGGTATCCAGGATTCAAGGTGGAGCCAGAAGGTGAGGCCAAAGGAAGGGAAACCATACCTGGCGAGGCCAAAATGGGGCAATGAGTATCACTTTGCTCCCCAGTTGACAAGCTTTCTGTAGAAACCTCAGAATAAAAGGTACTGGCAGGTAAGAATATAGAAAACCAGGAGGCCAAGCATGAACTAGAGCATCTCTGGGGAACTCCCCCAGCAGGGGGCTCAGAGCAAAAAACTCACTGCACTTCATGTTGGAAGGAGATGCGAAGAGATTGCAGCAAGGTTGACTCTACTGGCGGAAGATCCGTTCCGCTACTGAAAGATTCAGAAACTACTCGTAAGGCATCAGAATAGCCTGACTTAGCCTGTCCACCAGGATATTGGACCGTCCCGGAATGTGCTTTGTGATCATCCATTCCCAAACTCTCATGGCCTCGTAACAAAAGGGGTAAGATCTGGTCCCTCCCTGTTTCTTGATATACCAGACCACTGACATGTTGTCTGACTGAATTGTGATCTTTCCCAGAGGAAGAAAGGCATGAAGGGCCTGCAATGCTAGAAGGACCACACTCATCTCTAAGACATTTATGTGCAAGCTGGTCTCTACAGGGGACCACAGGCCTTGGACTGTCCTGCCCAAACAATGACCCCCCCACCTTAGTTGGGAGGTGTATGTGGTCACTGTGACTTGGCCTGGGGCTGTGACAAAGGGTCATCCCTCCAAAATGTCCAGAGAACACATCCACCATATGAGGGAAGACCGACAGACGTGACTGAGTTGAATTGGATACGCCAATGGTAGTTCCAACAGGGACCATTGTACAGCTAGAGTCCACTGTAGAATTCTCGTGTGTAACTGGGCACATGGAAGAAGGGTTATGGTCACTGCCATTGAGCCTAAGGCCCTCAACACCGATTTTACCATTGGGAGATGAGAGTGGTAGATCAGAGAGACATGCATCCTCAGGTTTTGTACTCTCTCCAAGGTCAGGAAGATTTTGTACTAAAGAGTATCTATCCTGGCACCAATGTAGTCTATCACCTGTACAGGATGTAGGAGTGATTTGGATGCATTGATTGTGATCCCCAAATGCAGGGCAAGAGTCAGGAAATAATCCCTGGTTTGGGAGAGTAGATGCTTGGTTGGAGCAGTGAGGATCCAATCATCCAGGTGTGGTTAGACCTGAATCCCCTGAAGCCTCAGGTGAGCTGATATCACTGCCATTACTTTGGTAAACACCCCGGGGGCTGTGGTGAGACCAAAGGGTAGGGCTCAAAATTGGTAAAGATTGACTCCTAGTGCTGGAAGCAGAGGATCCTCCTGGAGCTTCTGTGTGTTTTTATGTGATAGTAAGCATCCTGGAGGTCTAACAAGCACATCCAGTCGCTCTCTTGCAGGTACAGCACAATGGACTGTAGTGTGACCATCCAGAATGTCTCTTTGGCAACTGACAGGTTCAGGGTAGAAAGATCCAGAATGGGCCTTAAGTCCCCTGTTTTCTTTGGCACCAAAAAGAACCTGGAGTAGAAGCATGATCAGGACTGATCTGGGGGGACAGCTTCAATGGATCATTTTTCTAGCAGCTTGGAAATTTCCTGTGCTTCTGCCTCCCTTTGCATGGGTGGTAAATCTGGGAGGTGTCTGGGACATTTGGGGGGACCTACAAAGGGGATAGAGTATCCTCTGGATATGATCCGAAGCACCCAGTGGTCTGATGTTATAAACTCCCATACCACTAGGTGCAAGGACAATTATCCCTTGACTGCCTCCAGAGTAGAGCAGTCGGGCCACTCCTCAGCGTTGCTGCCCAAGTCTGTCCGAGAAAGGTTCTCGAAACCCAAAATTCCTCGGACTACCTCTGCCTCTGAGCCAGCATCCATTCTGTCCCCCTCTGCATCTTGGGGAAGAAGAGCCCTGAGTGCCCCGGGAATACTGCAACTTCTGGAACCACATCTTCTTTTACCCTCTCTGGTTCTCTGAAAAAGACATTTGAAGGTTTGAGAAGCGGATCCCAATGGCAGACAGTGTTTTCCCATCCTTCTCACTCTGGAATAATGTCTCTTTGATGGTCTTACCAAAGAGAGTAGAGCCATCATAAATTGCATTGGCAAAGGATGCCTTGAAAGGTTCCAAAAATTGACATAACCTGAGCCAGAAGTTGCACCTCATGGGCACGCTGGACCCAGCCACCCTAGCTGCTCCTTCCATAGCATGTGAAAGGAGTCACATGGACTTGTTGGAGATTGCCTTCAAAGTGGCTATACTCGCAGAGAACGAAGCCTTGTCCTCTTGTGACATGGACTTAGGGGTGGACTCCTCCAGCTCCTTTATCAGGTCACATTGGAGTCTGGTGACATGGGCCAGGTAGTTCAGCTCCCTAATACAAAATGTAGCTGAAGTGTAAACCCGCTTCCCTAGGTGATCCATCATCCGCGACTCTCAGTCAGGAGGATGAACCGAGGAACTCTCCTGGACAAGTTCCTTCTTTGTGGCTGCTGCTACCACCATAGCGTCTACAGGGGAGCCCTTTTTCCATGCTGGTCTGTCTATGGGGGAACTTAAAATTTTGTCGGGTCTTTATGGAATTGGTGCCATGGTGTCCGCTTCCTTCCATGCCTGCGAGGTGACCAGATCCACCAAAGGATCCACGGGAGGGGACAACCAGGAAGTAGATGGGCCTGTGCTGAAAGCCTCTAGAAACATGGACTCATCAGAAGAAGGTTTTAGGGTAGACCAACTTCCCCATTGGCAAACGATTTCCATGTTGTCTCCAAAGGAGACATCCTTGGGATGTGACCTAGGGGAACCTTCTCCATCATCCAAGTCCGTATCCTTGGTGAGGGACTCAGGGGAGTCCAAGTGCCTCCTCTTGCACGAATGCTTGTGAGGTACCTCTCCGGTGAGGCTCTCTGGGGGGAACTCACAAGCCACTTGTTCCTCAGGGGGAACTGTCTGGGGATCTTTGAGCATGGGCTGTCCCTCTGTTAAAATGATGGGGGGCCATAGAAAGAGCTGAGAGGGTCTGGGTGGAGTCTGAGGGGGCAGACAGGGGTCTCGATCCAGCAGAGAGAACTCTTTCTACCACGTCAAACGCCGAAGAACAGCAAACCTCCTGAGAAACCAATAATGAGGCTGGTCTCTCCAGGTCCAACAAGAGAATCGGAGCTGGGCCCAAAGTGGACAGAGCTCCGAGGATGGGAACTTGGCCCAACAAAGGCAGAACCGTTGAAAAATGTTCCACTCCCTCGGATCTGACACCCAAGCTCTGGCTCCAAGAGTGACTCGGATCAGAGCTGGTCAGATCCGACAAGCTCCAGGCAGCTGTCAGCATCGAGGAAGCAGGTACCATCGGTGCTGACTCCCTGACTAATGCCATCCTCAGATCCGAATACTCTGAACTTGATGGTCGGATTGGAGAAGGCGATATCAGCTGGAAAAAAGGAAGCAAGCTCCCACCTCTTGAGGGAGAGGGGGCTGGCAAGACCCCCATCTGGATCTGAGTACGGATGAACCTCCTCTTCATTTTATCCATATTATCCTCAAAGACCAGGTGGACCTCGACGAGGCCAAGGACTCTGACCTTGCAGGTCAGGGCACTGAGGCCCTAGAAGCTGAGCTTGTCTCCTCCGGCTCCGGGGAGAACCTCAGAGATTGGAGCAGAGGGGAGTCATGGATCCATAATGTTTTAACTGGTGAAAAGAGGTCCAGAGACCTCTTACACTTTTCCCTCGCCTTTGACTCTCTCTCCTTCTCTCTGCCCCTTTTCCACTCCTCTTCCACAAGCTTTTGCACAGAAGGTTGAGTCCCAGCCCTTGTGGGAGGAGAAGCAAGGGGAAGAGAGGAAGGAGAGATGGTCATAGCAGCCACTGTGACTGAAGCAGAAGATGAGGCAGCAGTCTCAGAAGGGGAAAGAAGGCCTTTTAGGGCCAACTTGGCCTTCCTATATTTAATTGCATGAGGGTTGAACCCCGCACATACAGTGCAGTCTACACTCAGATGGGCCATGCCCAAGCACATAACACATAGAGTGTAGCCATCAGCAGGGAATAACTTATGGCCACACTCAGTGCATCTCTTGAAAATAGGCTTGTCAGCCATACTATCAGAAGAAAGAAAAAACTAAAGAAAAAAACGTTAATTCTTTCTTTTTTGAGCACACCCACTCACCACATTCACACAGAACACACTGAGGGGGGGAGGGGAAGCAAAAAGTCTACACAACTACTCTGACTAACCTAAACACTACAAACTTGATGCACCAAGTGAGGGGAGGAGAAAGGGGAACCTACTCTATCACTATCTAAAGATTTTTAGGAAAAAAGAGAAAATTTTAAAGTCTTTACCCACTTCAAAACCTGGAGCTCTAGAGATCACGATGCATAAGCTATTCACGGCAAATGAGATCTGGGGGTTGGAAGGTAGTGGAGGTGTATTATGGGTAAGGGGAGGAGCTTGGAGCTCGGAGCAGATGCTAGTAAAGTTGCTGGCTCAGATCCCATACGGATCCGTATTACACAGGTTGAAGACCAAATGAAGTTAACTACTTCAGATCAATCATTTTTCCTCATTTGCTTTGACTCCTGACTTTATGTTTTTATTTTAGTTTTATATTCCTTATTGGGCCTGATTCAAAAAGCTTTATACTCAGGGCAATTGTGTTACCCTAATGTAATGTTGTTTTGTAAAAATATATTATACTGGAGTAACTCACACTGACAGTAGGTCTTTTAAAATTCAAAGAATTTTCCTTGCCCATCCTTCCCCATCAAACTTGAAAATCCCTTTCTCTTTAAATTCAGATACCATGTGGTCACCACCAAGGTGGATATAATTCCCATTAACCAGAGGTTCTCCTCTTAGAAGACACTTCAGGACTAACAAATCCAGTCACAGGCAGAGTAGCATTTGAAAGTTAGGAACTCATGGTAGCTGTTATAAGATCCGATAAAGTTACATATCCCTTAGATATGGGTCACAAGCAGGGACCCTGCCAGAGTCAGAATAACTGTGGAGGATGAGATGATAGGTAAATTGTGATGAAGGAGTCTAAAATCAGCAGCAGGGTGTAATGAAAAAAAGGACTACCTTTCTTGTCATGGTAAACTATACCCCTCCATGTCATTTGCAGCTCTTCAAGTCTACCTAAACAAATTACAATCCATAAATATTTAACCAAATATAATCCATCTGAGTAAGCTCAACTGTCTATCCATTAACTGGATAACATACACCACAAACAACAAATATCTACAGCTCTTCCTGGATATCATAAATGGGTCTCTTTTAACTGCATTGTACCCTCCGTGCTAGAGGTTCAAATGTACTACATTTTGTTCTTAGGATTATGGCATGATTATCCAGTATACATGTAGTTGTCCCATCTTTAGTCAGATCTGACTACCATACCATAATATTTTTCCATAAGTTCCCAGCCCAAGATGCCTTCAAATCCTTCTGTCTTCAAAGAATTCTCCAAATCAAACCTTCTAGCACTAACTTCTGACATGATGAGTTTCAAAAGTATTCCTCTCCATGAGGACCCTATAGCTAAAACATCCACCTTCACCACCAGTCCATATTCCCACCAAAACTCCTCCATTAAAGCTTCAGTGCCCATTCATCACAAACACAACACCATGTTAAGAAACACACTCCTGTGGTAGAATACCTTTATAAACAAACTTCATAACAAGACATGAAGCTCCTTGTCCTGAAAAAATAAATCCAGCAGCCCACATTCTAAAAGGTGATTTCAAGAGAATAAATAAGGAACTAAGCTGAAAAAGCAATAGCTACAAAAGTATTCATGAATAAACTATCGCCACACCATCCAAAGATAAGCATAAAGCCTTCTTTAACAATGTCAAGAACAATATTTGGCACTGCACAGAACTGATATTGAAAAGTGCACTCAAACCAGACTCTGGATCTAATAGTTCTAACAAATATACTATCAGACAAATTTAGCTGAAATTTCTCCCTTCCATCCCTTCCATGCTTTACCCTTAACTTTACCCTGTCAGGAGTTATTTCTATAATTTTCTCAAAACAAGTACTGCAAGCCCTTCCCAAAACTAAAAATAATTCCTGTATAGAGTCTGATAACATACCAAGTTTGTCTCATAATAAACATAAACACTGCCTCATATAATCCCTTGTGGATCTGTTCAGTCTCAGCTTCTGCACCAGTTATGTACCTGAAGCTTGGAGAACAGCTCTTATATCCCCCCATGACAGTGGTCCTATTGATGACACTGGGAATGACATACTAAATTACATTACCAGCCTCATCTGTAAATTAATGGAACAGATCATCATGGAACTTACACATAAGGATACTGGAAACTTGCAATTCCTTTACCTAGACCAGTTTTGCTTTGTGAAGGGCAGATCTTGCCTGGGGAACCTATATGGTTCCTTTAAGAGTCACACAGGCACTGGATGAAGACTAATTAGTACATGCTGCCTTCCAAGACTTAGTCAAGGCATTTGGCACCATCCTACACTCTGGTATTATATTGAAACTGACCAAGCTAAATATAAACCTTCATGTACCCTTTCTGTGGCTGACCTCTACCCTTCCTCCATGAACTTTAGTCAGTCCCCTTTATGTGTCCTGGTAAAATCCAGCCATATTCCTTATAAGAAGTAAGACTCACGAGAATGAGTACATAACAGCATATTTCTTGTAAACTTGCAATCCACATTCAGAAACAAGAGTTAGGTGGTGTATATCATATATGTAGCCAGTGAGAGGAATTTTAAATATGCAGGAGTGGAAAATTCTAATGAAACTGGATCAAGCATTTAACTTCACCTACAACATCACACTTGGTGATGCATGTACTCCTAGCCTCCTCTCACTACCAAACAGGTGTCAGCCTATTTGGAAGTGGGATATACCATGTGGCCCCCATTGGGGTGTTCTTGATAAGACCATAAACCATCCCTGTTGAGCTGATGAGCTAGTACTAGCAACTCCACCCTACCCCCTGCCCCATTTGCATCATTGTCTGAGATGCTAATCAGATCATTTTGGCTGCGGTCGGGGCTCCATTACTCTGTGAAATGAAGTCAGGTCTAGAGCACTTCTTAACATTGAATAGGATATGATAAAAAAACAGACCAGAATATGAAGACTTTGTAATATGTATCAGTCTTCATTATACCAGTAGCAGCTACCTTAGTTGATCAGTAAATGTACTAGATGTGGTATGTTGCATGATGGAAAAAGCAGACATAAAAATGTTACATAAGAAAGATCCAATTACTGACCCTGGAGAGTCCCCTTACAGACCAAGCTATGTATAATAACAATAATCCCAGTTTTATCACTACACATGAAATTACTATGCCATGTTATGGGTTGGGCTTTGGCATAATAGTTAAGGTGTTTACCTACTGACAATTTCTTATCCATTGCAATGCCCCTGAGCTGAGCATACCATTGCTTGCAGGTACTGTGTCTCTTTATAACCATGAACTGAACAGAAGTTCACATTTTTTTTCCTTTTTAAACATTTATTAGCATTAAGTCATATTTAACCAGGTCTGAAATACAATCAAAATCAAAGTAATAACTATTTGCAATGCAATGAAAAACAAACAGTCAATCTAAACAACATCAATCTAGGTTATAACTTATTATACATTTATGAAGTGGTATTATATTTTGACCTTAAACCTATCAAGCCTCCCCTTAAGAGCTGCTCCAGTATCGTTATCATCACTACTGCGTGCACCAGTTATAAGAAAAGCTTACATAAATACAAGAAACGATGCCAGAATTCTCAAAATCAAAAGACAGAAACATAGGTAGATACATAAATAGATACATATGAATAGATTTAAATACAGAAAGAAGAGCTTTCATTTAATGAGTTAAAACTGAGCCAATTTAAGAAAGTCAACTAACAATAGCAAAACCACCACATCCTCTCTGTACTGTCAAGAATTTACTGTAAAGTCTATCAGCTGTTTTTTTTTTCTTTTGTCTCCTCCAACCACATTATTGCCATCTCAGCCCCCAGTGCCCCATGACCATGCCAGGTCTACTAGCCCCCCCTGCAGACTTACTCCAGTGTTGCTGGGGCTGGTCTTTGATCTTGGGCATCTTGAGAGAAAAGCTGTCTTTGCTTCTATTTTTTTTTTTTTTTTTTTGTATTTTATGCCCTACCCACATTTCCTTTCCCAATCTCCATCTTTGCTGGTCATGTGCAAGGGCATCTCCCCTTTTTTGAACCATACCTCCAATTAGGGTGCATCATCGATGAGTGCACTCTCCCAGGGATACACATGTCCATCCCTCCCTGATGCTCTGTCAGTCACCCGAGCTGCTAACTGATCATGGGTCAGCTTAGCCATTGTTATGGCTTTATCCCTCTATGTCACCAGATAGGCTTTGTCTTGCAGCTATTTTGGAATTTATTTACATAAACTTTCCAATAGTCAGATCTCAGTTCATTGTCATCTATTGTAAGCCCTAAAAACAGCACTACCTAAATACAAGTATACCACTGTCATTCAGTCTTTTCACAGTCTTCGTCTTCTTCTTCTTTTTCTTCTTTTGGCTGCTCCCATTAGGGGTCACCACAGCAGATCAACTGTTTCCATTTCTTCCTGTCCTCTGCATCTTGCACTGTCACACCAACCACTTGCATGTCCTCTCTCACCACATCCATAAACCTTATCTTAGGCCTTCCTCTTTTCCTGTTACCGGGCAGCTTCATCCTTAGCATCTTTTTCCCAATATACTCTGCATCCCTCCTCAACACATGTGCAAACCAACATAATCTTGCCTCTCTGGCTTTGTCTCCAAACCTTCCAAACTGGGCTGACCCTCTAATATACTTATTCCTAATCCTGTCCATCCTCATCACACCCAGTGCAAATCTTAACATCTTCATCTCTGCCATGTCAAGCTCTGACTCCTGCCTTTTTGTCAATGCCACTGTCTCTAACCCATATAACATAGTCAGTCTTTTCACAGTAGTATTTGAAAATGTTATTAATATGTTAGATGAAGTATAACATAGATGGCTTATTATTATATTTATCAAAAAAGCAAACATTTTCTATGCACTTTTCTACATACGTTAACATCTCAACAAATGCAAGGTGCAAAATTAAAAGTAAGCTTAATTGCTATATACACTTCTACTGTGAGGGGACAAAAACAATGCATCAAGGATCAAACTCCCCAAATTGAATCCCCCCTAAAAAGGCCAAAAACTCTAAGGGTTTTTTTACAGGGGGAGAAAGCCTCCCTGCACCCCCTAATGTGGCAGGCAAGCCCCTCTCTCCACCTGAACTTATATATACCAATCCCACATTTGCACCAACTTGCAGAAGGGAGAAATTCTCCTGAAAGGGGCATCAGCACCAGAAGAACTTGACAACATCAAACTCCAGTACTCATGGGGTTAATCTTCAGGGAAACAACACTTGAGAGTTCAATCTTCATCCACAGGAAGGTTACCTGTTACACAAAAAAGTGCCCCCCATTAATTATTATTTTATTCTCAGTTACTGAGGTAATATATCATGCTTTATTTTGCTCCACATGTTCTCACAGTGTGGTTTTGAATAGTTACAATAAATTATAAGCTTCACTAAATTCATATATCTTGACTTGTAAACACTTACTGCTTGCTATGGGTAATTTATATTTCTACAAATGCAACTTCCCCAAAGTGCAGTGCCCCTGAAACTGTGTCATCCAGTACTGTGGTTTCCACCCTTCCCCCCAGGTGGTATAGTCTCTAAACTGATAATAAATGTAAATGAATAGGGTGCTAAACTCCCCACAAATAGGTTCTAGATTTTACATTACAAGAGCAAACACTACTTTCTATGAATGTCAAATTCTGAGAAGCAGTAGGTTTGGGAAATTGCATTGCAGAAATGTAATAGATCTATTTACTTATTCATGACCAGTCTGCTAAAATACATGTTGTTTCCAAGCAAAGTTTTCAATATTTGTACTGCGCTGTCTGTACTCCCCTCAAAGTGTCTTATTGGTGAGCTAATGCAGAAAATGTTGCTTAATATTTTGGTCATATACCTTATGAACAGAAGACAAGGATATCCTGGTGAGTCCTTGGAAACAAAGAGATTCAACCTTCAGAGCTTGCAAACAAGATCAATTTTCTTTCATTTTTATGTCAAAAAGGATGAAAACAATCAATGTTTTGTTTTGTTTTCTGCGTCAGTACTGAAAAATCACTAGTCATTAATGGATGAGTTCTTATCATATGGAACAAAATAAAGTTTTGCCTTTATGAACAAAAGCTATGAAATTCTGAAGCAAATAGAATTGCAACGTGCTAACATTTTCTTTTGATTCTTTCAACTTGAACTAATATGGCATTGATTGGTGATTTAAATAACTTCAGCCAGCCTGTTTAAATATTTGAGATGGTTTAAATCAATATACAGTAAAGCATTTCTTAGTAAATGCTTATTTAAAGACAAGCATTGTTTAAGCTCATCCTGTGTACATTTAAATGTCAAGAATATTGGAAATACATTCTTTACTCTATTTGTATTATATAGACACTGAACAATTAGGGGGTTATTTAAAGCTCTAAATTTTATGCCAATCTGAACTCTTTCCTTTTGAATACATTTTATACTAGTGTGGATTCTTTCCTTTTGAAAAAAATGTGCTCATACCTGTGCAAGTTGTTTAGGGTAACAGGAAACAAGCTGCACTTTCATTCGACAGTGGAATACTGATTTTCCTAAATACAGTTAAATATGAATTTTCTGTTCATTCAGGTATGTGTTTTTAAAAACAAATTGTTGAAATAGGTCTATTAAATAACATTTGATATAGCACGGCAGTTTGTTTTACACTGTTCATAATCAGTAATGAAAATTCTTATATTTCAGAAGAAATACTGTTTTTATTCTATGTTGGGTCCTCATATAGAAAATGTATTAATTTAAAAAATAAATAAATAATTGTTGGCTCAGGGCAAGCTAGATAATAATCAGTTTTTTAACATTCCAAATCAAATATGGCATTTTATTTTCTTGATAGCACCTTTTAACAGTATAACTTGGATAATGTGTCGAAGCATTATTGCAATGGAGAAATTAGTGATAAATGTGAAATTGCATATTAGTGAAATTAAACCACAAGCCCCTGTTCAGTATTTTGTTTAGTATTCTGAAATTGTGACATGCCAACATATTTAGGATAGATTGGCAATATAATTTCTAATTCTAGATCTTACATTTTGCTCTCTTTAGCCACACACAACCTTAAAACCTACAGGTATACAAAGATATAATTACAAGACGTTGACATCTAATATTAAAGTTCAAATAAATAGAGAAAGAACAGAACATGCGAGGAGACGTTTGGGGAGATGATTGAATTTATTCTTAAATGTATACTGTTGTTTCTGTAAATGTAGTACATATGTCTTTGATTTTTGTTTTTTGAGTTCTGTACATAAATATTTGAAAAATACTGTAAAAAAAGTAATAAACCATTATGTAGTGCACATTAAGGATGGAATACTTTATGAGGAGTGTGACTTATGCATATTGTTTTCTGCAAACCTTTTATCATTTCCTCATTTGTGCTTGACTCATACATCTAGACACCATCAGCCCAATTTCTACTCCTACCTTCTAATGTCCACATAAATAGTTATGTCTTTTTACAAGAGAGTGCCTTTACTGCCTACAGCCACTAGTGGGCAGTGATTCATTCTACCACTCTTGGCCCTGCTCCTGGGGGAACCAACTTGGAACTCTAACCTTCTAGTCAGCAACATTGTGCAACGCTGCATAAGAAATGTACATGCAAATGCTCGATGCACAAATATTCTTATTTGGCTTGCAGGGTTGAGGTATATGGAAGAAAGTTTCAGGCTAGGCTGTCCTACCCCCACCATCTGGAATTAATCTCAGAACAGCTATTGTCCATACCTTCCCTGCAGGGTAAGAAGATCTATGGCTACTCAACTCTGCATCTCCCAACTGACCTTCTATGATGAGTTACCTTAGCAAACCCAAGTGACAAGCAGGGTAATCAGAATCGCTTTTCCTTCTGTACTGGTAGGCCATATGTCAGTTTTACCTGATGCAGAGTCAGCATAATAAGCCAAAATTCCACTGTTCTGATGGACTCTTCCCTGAACCATGGTGAGCCACACAGAGACAAATCACCAAATGGCATTCATCTGTAGAAAACTGACCAAAAGTCATATTGCCCATTTTATACCTTGCATCTTTCTTTTCACATGCCCCTAACACATGTCCTTGCTTAATAAATACTCTGGGGTTGTACTGAATTAAAAATTAAAATACATCATAAGACTGGCCTTCAAATTTCTGTCATATGATTGGGTAATACTGATTCCACACTGCTTCACTACTTCTCAGCAGATGCAAATCAAAAGTGACAAGAAGCTTTGCTTTATGGCCATGTAATACCAACAATGTGGTTCATCTTTCCCTCAGACAGCTTTATTGAAACTAAGTTTGATATTTGTTGTGATGGGTCCCTACTCTGGGCTAGCAATCAAGGAGACTCTATCCTCACCACTGACTCTGGTGAGGGACGGTCACTAAGAGCGAAGATGGATTCACACAGTATTTTCAGATGAGCTCCCTGCACCAAGCACAATTTCCCTTAAGAGCACACAGGGAGCATGCTCCAGACCTGAGGTTGGACTCCCTGTTCCCAGCAGCTGACACAGACAGTTGGATATTTGCATTTCAAACACACACATACACACCTGGGAAAAGCTGGTACAGATTTACTAGCTGTGCCCTTTTCTGCCCAGACCAGACTTTGAGGTAATTACGCTGCTTCCAGTCAGCTACCCTAAGGCTTTTACAAAGGGTACCCAGTTATACAGTGTAAAATTAATACTAATACAAATGGTGGAGTGTGGCCAAAGCAGCAAGGCTTTCAAGAGTGGCCACAGTGTCACTAAAATAAGCATAAGTACTCTCAAGATGTTAAAAGTATTCTCTAAAGGACCAGTCACAGTGAAAAGTATTAAAATATTTAATGATAAATAATAGAACAGAAAACAGGATAATGCTAAATACAATAAACAACAGAGTTTCAACCACAGAGATATACAAATAAAACAGTTGGAATAGTTTCTCACAAATGCAGAAAACAATACTAAACTATTCTCACTCAAAGTCCTTGACTAACTAAAGAAATACTGTTCCCTGACTACTTACTAAAGCAAGGCAAGTTAATGTGTGCTGAGTGTCTCACCACAGCAAAAGCCAGATGATGTCTCTCTTTGTCTGCATGGATATGTGAGATATATATCCTGCCAGAAATCTTTCCTGTCAGGTTCCAAAGTGTTGCTGTGAGGATTCCAAATAAGACAGATGCTGGTTAGAGGATGACATCACCTCTGGTCATCTGACTCTGGTACAATACACACACAGAGCATTGCTAAGATCTGTGGCAGCATCTGAAAGCTATAACACAATGTCAGACTTTCCACACTTCCATGGGTCTCTGATAAACATACACATTTGGTCAGTTACAACAATACAACCTAATATACATGCATGCATTCTTTATGTCCAGTAGGACCTACTGTTGATGCATTTTTAACACAAGCAACTTTACAAATATATTTATAACTCAATCATGTGTACAAATCAGTGAGATCGGCAAATAACACAAACTTTTTTACAAAACTCCACCTAGCTATGCTGGCATATGTACACATGCACTGCCCTACTCTTCCTGGCATAAATGGCACTACCTCATAAAATCACATCTGTTACAAATACATCTATTACCTTTACCTAGTAGCAACTGTAATAATGCAGAAGTATGTCTTCTTCTGGTGTGCACCTTGTGGTGCTGCAGTTCTTTACACGTCATAAAACAATTTCTGGTAACTGCAACAAAATAATTTTGTATGGAGAAAGAAGGTGTAAGGGACCATATCCTTACAGATGCTATTGCTTAGCACAATGTTAATGTGCATTTTGCTATACTGCAGACAACTTACATGTCACTTATGCTCTCCATAGCCATGTTGCACTGGGGCTAGCTGCGTTTATTTTATTTATTTATTTATTTTACATTTGTTTACTGGGAAAGTCCGACTGGACACAGGTCCTTTTTCAACAGATGCCCATGGAGAAATGCTCCAGCAGTAAGAAAGACACATATTTTAGACATTAACATTTATAACAAAATAAACAGAATTAACCAAAATAAACAAATATTAGCAATATTAAATGAAAAACATGAAGTATTTTCCAAAACAAACAAATTCAACAATAGTACATAATTGGGTAAGGCAGTATTTTAGAGGTTACGATAACATAACTTGTGATACTTGAGTATATACAATTAGGTAAATACGAAGGCAAGATAGAGTGGAAATGAGATAAGTGTATGAAGTATGGAAGCACTAAATGAGCAAGGTGTGTATAGGTATACTGAAGAGTTAACCAGGAGAGTAGCAAGAACAAAGCCAGGTATTTTCTGAGTAGATAGGAGTTTTTTTTAATTATACTATGGAGCAGCTGGAGGAAATAGAGGTAGGTAGTTTATTCCAAATTTTAGGAATGAAGTTTGAGAATAGAGATTCCACAGCTGAGTTGTGCATGCTACAGCATTAAGGCATACACTATTCTAGTTTGTTCCTAGTACCTCTTGATGTTAGACAAACTACTTCTGTAACAGCATCTCACTCAGCATTAGGCCTGTAAAAGCAGCTCATTCTACTAACAATCTTTCCTGTTTTGTTACCATGCGCCTATAGTAAATATGGAAGCAAAAAAGGATGCTGTTGTTTTTGCTTCTCAGCATTTTTCACTACAAAGAAAGACAAGATTATGACACCTTATACCCTTTATCTAAGCAGCTCAGTGATAGACAGATCCACACAGGAGTGAGTGCAAGGAAGAAGCAGAAATGCAACTGTTAGGATAGGATGCAGACACAATCTTTGAATGCAGGGTTGCAGTGATGGATGCTGTCTACATCAAATTAGAGCAGAAGCAGAACTGGGGATGAAAAGAATGAAGACCATACTGTGTGCCTATTGATACTATGCATGCTATAAGGAACAGAGAACACATCAATCAACACATTAAAAAAACAGTAACCAATATTGCACAAACAAATATTTATTTTTATTTTATTTGTTTTCATCTGTTACCTGTGTAAATCAACTAATCAGTAAACCCCTTTCAGCCACTTCCTGGACCTTTTGATGAAGAGTACAAGAAATGCATAAAACAAAAGATACATGGAAAAAGGATAATACAGCAGGACAATGAGTGTCAGCACAGTAGGAAAAGTTAATGCAATATGTCAGTTCATAACTGTATTTCAGTAATAATAGTAGCACCCTATTATCTCAAACTTGATAGCAATACATGTTACTTTTAATCTGAATAATAGAAAACCACAATAAGGAACTTAATATAAGACAGTGCTTAAAACAGTGTCTCAGTAAAAACAATACCACCTCACACCAATCTGAGCACAGTAAAATCAGACATTAAGGTATTACATTACAGACCTTAACAGGGGACTCAATGATACATAGTTACTGTCTTGTTCTGTATATCACTGCATACTATCTGAACTGCATGTCATGATACGAATGGTACAAAATCTACATATTTCCTGAAATATAGGATAGTGACACTGAAAAATTAAATTTTAATTGTGCCAAAGCACTGTGCTGTTACTCTGATGCTTACTGTGATGGATTTGAAGTCTTCTTAAGACACTCAGTCTTGCTGGCTGGATTCTGCTGAAATCAAAGTCTGGTTATAGTTGCATTCACAGTCTGTTGCATACAGAAATTTACAGAATATACACTGATGAGAGAATATACTTTGCAGCACCTGTCTTTAAGAGCAGTAACCAATAACTTTTTATAATAAACCACACGTACTTCTGTTACAGCTTCAGAAAATGTTCTACTTTACTTCTCATATAGTACAGATGATGTGAGAGATATAACATTTACCTCAGGACAAAATGTGTCCCTACCATTACCCCTAACATAACTGGATTTAATACAGACTTTATATATATTTTTAGTTAAACACACACCCTCTTGGTTTTGGAAAGATACTGCTTTGATGACGTAAATGCTGACACATCTGTTCTTGTGCAAATGCTGATAAGTAAACTGTCTTCAAGGAAACGCCTTGTGGATTAGAAAAGCACATTTTTAAACGTTCTTAGAAAAACATGTCCTGTTGTTAGATCTTTAAAGAAAGCAAATTACATTCTTGTCATGTCTGTAAGAAGTCAGCTTTCTTGATATGTGTGTAATACACTCATAAGTAAGTTCCTTATTTTTTAAGCCACAGTCATTTAGTATGGATGCCAATCACATATTACTAAACTCTATTTCTACATTTAAGCAAGCTTTATCTTATTCCTTATTTATGTTGCATATTTGTAGCAAAGTTACTTTCAACCTTAATATATTGTTGAACGTAATCTTACAATTCCCTCTTTTTATTTTTTTATAGAAAACACATTAAGAAATGAACATAATCTTACAGACACCACAGGTGGAATTATGTTGTCCAAGGTAAACATCTTCTACTTCATACTAAAACTTTATAATGAAACCATTTCAAGCATATGATACCAATTTCAAACTATTTTATACAGGTGTTCTTCTATATTAAAATATGACTAATTGTACATTAATAACATTTTCATTGCCATCATCATTTCACTTATGAAGTTCATTACATAGTAGAAATAAGACATTGTCCAGAATACCAAATCACCTAAAGCTAATTTTTACACTGCCAAGTGGCTAGCCCCTGGCATTACACAGTCTGTGATCCCTGTTCTCCTATCTAGAGGATTCTGAGTACCACAGTTGATGCCCATTGCAGTTGCTCTATACCACTCTTCCCCAAAAGGCACCATCCAGATCTGTGCTGCTGACCACAATTCTATTATTGGGTATGTTTGAGGTTGAAACACTCAGTATTTTTATGAGGTAGGAAGAAACCCACAGAAACACAGGAAGAATGTATAAATTCCATAAAGGCATTAACCAGAATCAAACCTTCCACATGGGAGGTAAATACTTTAACTATTATGGCAACCATGTTTGAGGTATAAGCAGAAGGCTTCCCAGTAGGAGTTGGTGTGCATCATGGTTCAGGTCTAAGCCCACTGCTGTTCATATTAGTGATGGACTACACTAGCAAATAGGTCAAATGGGACAAATCACTAAAACTGCTGTATGCAGATGATGTGGCATTATAAACAACTTCAGCAAAGGACAGACACATGGAATGCAAAGCTGAACACACATGGGATGAAAGTGAGTATAGATAAGACAATAGTAATGGCAACAAACTGGGGAATCAGAAGAAGGGAATTTAAATATAAGGGGAAATAGTGTAACAGGTTAACAGCTACAAGTGACTGGGAGGGATGGTGCAGGACAAAGGAAGTCTGAATTATGTGAGAGAAGACCTGCAACAGTCAGGCATGAATGTCGAAGAAGGTAGGAGAGTGGCATTGAATATGGAAAGTGGGCAACAAGTGACATGACACCCTGACCCTATGTATAAAATGGGAAAAAGGGTGTTGATGATTATGACATTTGTCAAGGTTATGTGCTGTGCAGTAGGGTATCATCACTGTTCAGCTGCATAATACACCTGAGGTGTGCCAATATCCTATGGTATAACACAACCTATTGTGTGCTATTCCTTAAATAAGCATGGTCGAGTTTGACAGGTTAAAACCCAGGCAGATGAAATATGCTTTCAGCCATAACAAGACTGATAAGATCAAAAAAAGCTAAACTGGCTCTTCCGTGGGAAAAATGCTCCCTGGTGCCAACCTTGCAGCAGGCTGCACCCCTACCCCTACCCATTTAAAATATTCAGCTCTAAGGTTCCTTTAGATTAAAGGGAAAATACCCTTCCATGTTCTAATGCCTGCCATCCTGTTTTGACTGAGGTATTCAGAAGGATAATAGTCGACATGATATTTGACTGTCATATATGCATACAAGAAATGGCAGCAGTTGCTTGTTGAAAGACTGACCATCATCTAAAAATGTAAAACTTCTTTTAATTTGGCTGCTTTTTGCTGTCATACATAATGACAATCAATCTATTGGTGGTGAGGGTTACCTATACTTGTAAATGTTTATACTTATTGCTAGGTACATTTTCAAGATTCACTCTCAAGGTTATTTTTTTGTTTCATGGCCACGTTCTGAATATTTAACTACATAGCTAATCTCAGACCATCATATGTTATTTGTTACCTTACATTTTTATTCAGGGTAAGTTTTATTTGAAGGGCCCAAATGTGGACCAAGTTTACTATATAACAGTAGCAACTAAGTGTAAGTGTTTGATGAATGAGTAATTCTGCTAAGGAAATTACTAGTTTTCCAGTTTGTCAGTAAATATTGCTATTTTATGGATCAGATTATTTTGATGCAAAGCAATAGTCAGTAAATTAAGTATTTTATACCTTCATTGTATGAAAACATGTAAAATACTATCAGATGGCTTCACAGTAATCCACCAAAGACTGTTTTCTTGATATTTTATAGATGAGCCCCTATAACATAAATGTGCTTGACTACTTATCCCCATTATTGCATCGCAATAGCCTCCTACCAGCATGGTTACCTACATCTTTGACAGATAATTGATGATAATGTTTTCTTTCACTGTTGACAGTAAGACTATGTTAATATTTACCTGGATGACATAGAAAATCAGATCCCATTTTCCTAAAATAATGAAAAATATCATTCATTTATGCCATTTCCTTTTTTTTTAAATGCTATTAAACAGGAAGAAAGCATGTTGTTCCTCCACAGATCCTCCCTGACAATTGACATGACCCTCCCCACAACCAAGTTCCTATAATAGTTAGCCTGAAGAGTACTGTTAAACATGTTTAATTGTTTTATATTGGATGACCTTTTCATATATCCCATACAATGCAAGTACCAGATAGGACATTTTCTGACCCCACAGTGTGTTTCGACATGCCATCACTGAAAACAGACTAATTTAGTAGGAAAACACATTAAATCACATATGTAAAGGTACCATTGTTAAATAATTCAAGATGTCTGATATGCTAATAATACAGAGACCTTTCTCTGCTTGGAAGATACTGAAATACATACCATCAAGGAAACCTACACAAAATGTATTGCCCAGATACCATTGTGTTATTGTGTTTCTCCTTCTATTTTTACAGGCCTAGTGGATCAGATTAAAGTGCTGTTATATTTTCAGGTATCAGTTGGATGCTGGAATCCAGTAGACAGTGCTGGCTCTGTAATTAAGATCTCTTCTTAGCGGATACAGAGTCTGGGGTTTAGTCCTGACCTCTGGTCACTGCTTCTATGGAGTTAGCAGTGTGTGTGTGTGTGTGTGTGTGTGTGTGTGTGTGTGTGTGTCTGAGAACTCCTATTTCCTCCATTCTCACAAAAACATTCTGGTGGACCAGATTTCTAAATTCCAAAGAAAACAGAACTCCAGCGAATGACAACAAACTCCGGTGAACTTTATTTAGAATTAAGCACATTTGTTCCACTTTCAAACAGGAACTTCATCAGAATTAACAAACCAATGATTGAACATAGTTAAATAATTTAAAAAGATGTCACATGATAACCCCTCTACCAATCTTTACTCACACATATAGTTACAATAAAATTGTTTATCTAGTTATGGAGTTAAAAGACACAAATGGAAGGAGATTGATCTCAAATATACATAGGAAACCCACATTTTTGAATTCCTACTTACAGTTTTTAAGTTGGATCCCCTACATCAGAAGAAGGCCGTAGTTAAAGGTCAATTAGTTGGGCTAGCTAGGATGGTTACTAATTTTGAGGTGTTTGCAAATGAATGTGATACTTTGTTGGATATGTTTATCCATAGAGGATATCTGGAGCATTTCTTGATAGAAATTAAAAATGAAGTGTGGAATAAAAGGGCAAATGGTATATATAAGCCATTATTAAGCAGCAGAAGTGACAACAACTTGTTACAATTGGACAACAATATTAGAAAAACTAATGTTGGAAGTTCTTTCTGAAACAACAGTCAAAAGCTGTTTATAACAACTTTTAGCATGGATAGACAAGCACTAATGAACAGCCTATTTAGGAATTGGAATTTATTTAAGACTGATAAGACTTTGGTGGATAATGTAGGGGAGAAACCACTGACAGTGTATAAAAAAAGATAAAAGTTTTAAAGAATTGTTGGAAACAAAAAAGGAATTAAAGTTTATAAGAATAGCAACTTTATTAGTAATAACAAGGTGAGTACGTTTAAGTGTGGGAGGTATGCACAGTTTCCCAACATAATAAGAATGGATTGTGTATCCATTCATAACATAAATTTATTTATAAGAGGGCACTTTAATTGAGATTCCAAACAAGTGATATATATTGGTGGATCTTCTACTATTCACCGAAAGCACATTTCACTGAAAACCAAATTAGTGTGCACTTTTCACTGAAAGCACAATTCACCGAAAACACATTTCACTGAAACACGTTTCACTGAAAGTGATATATGGCCTTTTCCCCACTGTAGTGTGACCCTGTAGTTAGTATATATAGTAAGGGGGTGTGGGGGGCACTGCCCCCCATATTGGGGGGTGTGGGGGCATAGCCCCCCCCACATATTTTATGTATATATTATTGTCAGAGAACAGTAATATATTGCAATTACATATATCCATGTATATAATTGAAAATATTCAAAATATGTGGGGGGCTATGCCCCCCACCCCCCCTTACTATATATACTAACTCCAGGGTAGCACTACAGTAGGGAAAAGGCCATATATCACTTTCAGTGAAATGTGTTTTGGTGAAATGTGTTTTCGGTGAATTGTGCTTTCTGTGAAAAGTGCGTGGTGAAATGTGTTTCAGTGAAATGTGCTTTCGGTGAATAGTAGTAGATCCATATTGGTAGATGTGTTCATTGCCCAGCTTTTTATATGGGTAAAATGCTGAGGAGATTGAAAGAAAGGATATACAAACATTTAGTAGACATTAGAAAGGGTAAATCAACTAATGCCCTTAGTAAACATATCAAAAGTAATACTGGCCACAGGTTTGAATTTGTGGTTATAGATTAAGTAACGAAAGATAGTAGAGGTCTTCTTATGAAAGAACACCTGGAGAAAAGGGAGTTAAAATGGCAACTAAGCTTAAATGCTTCCTGTCCTACAGATTTAAATGAATGTTGCTCCATCAGTTTGATTTTAAAAGTGAAGTATTATAATGGATAAAGGATACCATATTTTATCTTAGTTAAAGTTTATAATACATATTTTTTAACACTTATTTATTTGTATGACTGATTGTTTTTTTCACCTGTTTTATTTGCCTGAAATTTTAGTGAATTCAAACAGGTATTGGTTATGTATTTATCTACTTATTTAGTCAATTACTTTCAACAAGATTGGTGGAGGGGTTATCATGTGACACTTTTTTAAAAATATTTAAGTTTGATGGTTTGTTAATTCTGATGAAGTTCCTTTTTGAAAGTGGAACAAAAGCACTTAATTCCAAAAAAAAGTTCACCGGAGTTTGTTGTCAGTGGCTGGGGTTCCAATTTCTTTGGAGTTATCTGGTTGGACGTTTTTGCAATTTATAGATTTCTAAATTCTTCAAACATCCTACATTTACTCATGCCATTGTAGCTTAGTGTATGGCTGAAAGTGGTCAAAGACTGATAATTTCCATTACCCACATAACAAATTAATTAAACAAATATCAAAACTAAGATAAAGGCAATGCACATAATAATATGAATCCATGATACTGCAGGTAAAACTTATAAGATGCAGCTAGACCCCCATATATATCAGCAATTAGACAGAAGGACTTGTGTCAAGACTTCAGGATTTAAACAGGTTCAGGATGATAAGAATGGGACATTTCAATTACCCAGATATTCACTGGGTAAATTATTGTAAAACAAATTAGGATGTTAAACAGAATAATCTTAAAAATCCCACTAGGAGCATTCGTATCTTTGACATAATATTAAGATCTATGGTTCTTCCTTTCTTCCTTCTGTTTTCCTAAGGTCAATCCCCTCTTAATTATCAGTAATCAACACAGTAACCAAGATTACTGAATATTAGTTTCTCTGTCTCCATTTGTTTGAGTGTTTTTATTTATTTATTTGCAATTTGTTTACCAGGGTCAACATCAATCAGAGTTTGACCATTTACAGGTTCAGCCTGGGTCAGATACAAAACAGTAACATAAAAAATATATATTTCTGTTTAGAAAAGAAAATGAATAAAGTCACACTATGTAAGAACGAGGCAATGTGCTCAGTCCTCCAAGAGACATCTTTATGTCTAGAGAGAAGTCAGAGGCAGTAGTATTATCAAAGAGTGAGAAAGAGGATTTTATTTTAATCTTGTGAGAAATTTCCAGATAAAAGAGAAAATATATATGGTTGTTGTGTGAGATTAAAGGAATAATAAATGGAGGGCTATGTTGTGTAGGTGATATATCTAGCATTATGGCAGTTGCATTTCTGTTGTTGTCTTAGGAATTCTATAAGATGACTCTAGATGTTAGATTAGTTGGCTTTGTCAGATTTAGAGGAATATACTGTCACAGAGGAGCTGTGGTCAGTACTCTGTAGCCTGGTGGAGGGTGTTAGAGATTAATGTCAAATATCACCTGGCTTCTGAGGTTGTATATAAGGGTGGCTGCAATGAGTTTCATTGTGAGGGGGTGATGGGATGTTGTCATTTAGGCTGACACTGTTTCTTGGCTGTCCCTGAAAAGAGGCACTTCCATGTAATAAGTCTGACTTGTTAATAAATTAAATAATGAAGCATACATTTAAGAATAGAAATAAATTCAATAACAAGTCAACCTTTCTTGATTTCTCCAGTTGGAATTATCCTGCTATAAATAACATGCTTTCAACAATAGATTTGAATGCTGTCCTTAATGATGATTATAAGCTATTACAATCATAATTTCATGGCTAAATGTCACAAATATATATGGGACACTTACAAAACAAACCCTTAATTTGAAATAAAAAATAGTAAATTATTCAACAAGAAAAATAAGTGTTAGCTGCTTTCAAAATTAACCCAAGCCCCTGCACCATTCATGCAGTGCTTTGGGCAGAAGGAAGCCTGTTCATTTGCTGCCAATATAATTTAATTAAATGTATATGTGTATATAAATATATATATATATATATATATATATATATATATATATATATATATATATATAAAATGCATTTGGTTTTGCAAATCAATATAAATTGAGCTAAAGAGTAGATTGGTTAGTTGGTATGAGCTATTCAAGCAAGAAAGAGATGAAATGTGTGGCATGAGCACTGAAATGCTGGAACTTCTACAATGATCAGAGGCCACATGGGTGTAAATAAACAAGGATGATGGAATTTAGAATGAGATGAAATGTGTGGCATGAGCACTGAAATGCTGGAACTCCTACAATGATCAGAGGCCACATGGGTGTAAATAAACAAGGATGATGGAATTTAGAATGAGATGAAATGTGTGGCATGAGCACTGAAATGCTGGAACTCCTACAATGATCAGAGGCCACATGGGTGTAAATAAACAAGGATGATGGAATTTAGAATGGCTCAGGCATAATGATATTTACAAGAGTTATCTAAGATCACAACTAATTGTTTTAAAATATTTGAGGGTTTTGATGTCGACGAGGTGTATAAATTTGCTAATGGCATTTTTTTGTGTAACAAGTAAATAAAATGTTGGGGGGAAGCAATTTAAGTAGTTTTCAACAGAAATTGCTATAGCAGGACATAAGGTTTGTGAAATCAAAAATAAGACATGAGAAAATCATTTGAAAGTTATCAAAGTTCCAGATAAGGTGGAAGGTTTGAACTCTGCTGAGTATATGAAAGATAATTGTGACTTGGAATGGAATTCTAACCAGTAGCTTTCGTATAGTGAAAGCTTATTGACATCTTCAGGCACCATTTGAAATGGTGACATGGAGAGCTACAATTCTTGTGGTTCAATCAGATAATTGGTTATTATAAGAACAAGTGTTAAACGAGTTTTGGGGACATTGTAAAATATGCATAATATATTGTAGAAAAGTTGCATTTCACCTTGATCTTCCCAAACAAATATTTAAACAGCAATCTCATTTATTCTAATCCACATGATTTCATCAGGAAGAGTATTTGATGATAAAATATTCATTTTGCTGGTTAATGTGATGACTCACTTGATATAAAATGTATGATTTTTAAATGAAAATGATTAGCATGGTAAGCATATTCAGTTCATGCAGAGCTCCTCAGAGCATGCATTTCTGTTTCATGTAGAATGATTAAAAGACAAGACTTTTGCAGGTTAGGGTAACTGGTTTAATAGTATTAGTCTAGAAGTGTTCTTGAGCATTCATAGATCACTGCTCATCCAGTTCATTTATGGTGGGTTATACTCTACATATACATTGTTATTAATAATTTTGCACTCTTATTTTTGTTTGGATGCAGTACTAGAAATGCTATGAAACAGTCTTCAGTTTTACATTATTTTAGATTTTTCTTATTAAGAAACACTTGGATATATATATATATATATATATATATATATATATATATATATATATATATATATATATATATATATATTACTGCTTTTCATTTAGTCCCATGTAAAAATGGTGACTGATCTTAATATATAATAACACCATTGGTTTAGTGATAAGGAGTTACATGAATTAATGGGTTATTTTTTTCTAATCCGTAATTTAAAACTGCAGAAGAAAACTTTTTGTTCTTCAGATTTCAGCATAGATTCCTTGGCTTAGTAATCGACTGCTTACAAGTGATTCCGAGAAAATCATGCTATTATATCCCTACTACTGATGAGTGGTGTATTCGGCCATTCCTGGGAGCAGTACATAGAAGGATGCATTTTCTACTTTGTGAATAGTTAACAAGTAATGGTTAAAAGATAACAGTGCTCATCTAATATGTATGAAGTCAGCATGAAATGGAGACCTTCAGTGAATGTTTGCTTAGTAATTGTACTGTAGAGTGCTGCAAACTGGTTGGCCAAAACAACACTATTTTGGCCATATTAAATGAAATATTTGGACTCTAGGGGATTACACATTTGATTATATTTGTTCTTTGGGGTTCTTAAGGTGTGCATGGTTTCACTCTACAAGGTAGTTTCAACAACAGTCATTGATAGAAAGTGAATATTATTTGGCATTATTTGGCATACATTATGACAGCTGATGAAGTTTCCTGTGATTGACTTTATGAAGATTGTTCAGACGCAGAATGAGTAAGACCAGCTGTGCTCCATATGCAGATATATTAGTGCCATCCCAGTCTATGTGACAGTGTAATTGCTTTTTAAAATATGGTATGAAAATGGAAAACTAATGGCAGACTTCCATCCTAGTGTGAAATACATTTGTGCTTAAAGTGAAAGAGTCTGTTCTGGCTGATTTGTTCATATCCGACTGTTGGTAAACTTATTTGAAAATAATTTAGCAATAATCCATGGCTGGGTGTGGGTATTGTGGGATTTGCCCATGGCTGGTATGGTTTGGTCACAACAGTGATGCCAGAGTAATTAAACAAAGCCAGCAGTGAGTAAATCCTGCTTTACTAGTACACAGGAGTAGATTATTACTATTACACAATGACAAAATTTAAGATTTTCTTAAATAATGCCACAGTAAGACAGCCCTTTAGTAACCTTCCATGTTGTCTTCCCTGTTCTGATATACTGCTTATAGATATGACCATATGTTTACACAGTAATTACATCATTAGAAGATATGGAAAAAAAGTACTTGCTTCTGTGAAGTGTTTCTGTTTTCAAAATAAGAAACAGAAAGACATGAACAAACAGTACAGACATCTCTATAGAGAGAGCACCTTCTCTCTCTCCTCTCTCCTTAGTGGTTTGTGTCTTTTTAAACCTATTAGCTGTAAGATAAGTCTGTCTGCTGATGTCTTATTGAGCAGCTGCTTTTTTATGGGATATGCTCAATTTACAATAGGCACATTGATTGGTTTGTCCAATGAATGTAAACATTTTTGAATAATAAAAACCATTAATTATGACAGTATCCCAGATGGCTTCCAACATATTTAGAATAATCTAATCAGATTATAGTTTTGGTTCTTTTTGAAGTTTCTGTACCTATTTTTTTTTATTATTTATAAAGACTGCATATTTTGAACTGTGATAGGTTGCTGCCCTCTGCCACACACACAAATTTCTTGAGGTATATTCTGACCATAGAGTATCTAACTGTCCTCCTTACTCCACAATTTCTACAGTGTCTTGAACTGAGAGACGTCTTGACTTATTATGAAATCATTGTTAAATTTGGTCCCAAAGGTACAAGATGCAGTAATTTACCCAGTCTACATGTATTATAGGATACTCTTTCTTGTCTCCATGGACACATATTACTTCCACCTTCTTTTTGTCATTTGATTTTATGTCTACAAATATAAGGTTCCTTACCAAGTGTGGCTATGCTGAAAATCTAGTACCCCCTTCAATGCATTCCCGTACATCTACACCATACATTTGAGAAACGTGGTAGTAACACAGAGACAATACGATCATTCTCTAACATTACGTTATCACATTCCACTGGTGACTTTTCATTATCAATATGTTGATTAGAAATCATATTTTAGCTAGACATAGCATTTACATCAGCATGTTGATTAGAAGTAACATTTTATTTAGGTACAACATTCTTAATTAAACAATTTGTAACAATGTGCTCTCTCATCCGACATCTAAAGTAGACTATTGTGCTTGTTGACAGCTTGTGTGCTTCACAGATATCTGCACACTTTAGTTATAGACTTCAGTTGCTCAGTTTTAATTAGTGCTACTTTAGCTAAAACAAGTCAGCTATCATAATCAATGCATCAATGCTCTTAAGGTCACTCTGGAAAGCCATTTTACTTAAATTACTAGGGGTATTCTTTTGATTTAATCAAATGATAGAATAACTATCACTTTACTTACACTGTTTACTTCTGATGCTAACCATATATTTAAACATGCCTTAAACCAAACTTTTTGAGCTTACAATTTTACTTAAATATCCCATTATGACATTTCATTGTTTGTGTTTCAGAAGACACACCAGTCCTAGCTTGTAGTTCCTTATTAATTTTTGATAGCTAATGGAAACAGTATATTTCATGTCCATGTGACTTGTTGGATTTTCCTGTAAGTTAAGAAGACAGAAGTCTAGCCCAGACCAAGACCAAATATGCTGGGTAAATTTTATCTCAGATGCAACAAGGTATGCTTTGATGCTGTTTTCTTTATTCAGTTTCTTTAGTGATGGAGTAGTCAGTGGAGCGAGCAGTACAGTGGCTATCACTTTCATTCTCTGACTAACTCAGAAGTCTCTCTCTTGTCATGAAGATCCATGACATACTGAACCATATTGTGTTTATTTGCTTTAGATACTCTATAGGTTTTCCATGTTTTGTAAAATATAACAGTTCACTCACATGCAAAACCCAGTTCTCTCTCTGTCTCTCTGTTAGATGGAGAAATTAAATCAAACTGCTTACACATTTGCAGAGTACAACACAGGAAAAGAAAATGTACAATTTGATATGTAAAGACCAAATTATGTCAGCATCCTCCACCAGTGTGACACATGCCATGCAATGAAGATGCTCTCGTTTGTTCAAATACAGTTTATTTACAGTGCAAAGATTAAAATACAGTTGAAACATAAAATGAAAACAAGTACACATTTGCTTAAAAAACATTTGGTTGATGTACTCCAGTCCTGCTTTTATTTGTCCAGATTTAAAGTTTCAAATACAAAAATCCTTGCAGTTCTTGTGTACTGCAGCTCTAGACAAGTTGCCTCACATATCCAGACTTAGGTTCATGGTATTCCTGAAATAAATTCACAGTCAGGCCTCTGGAACTCCACAACTAACCCCAGAGTTAGGCTTTAGGTGTTGAATAAAAGTCGATTCACCAGTAGGCTCCTGGTATTCCACATCTTCTCCTGGTCAGGCATCCCAAGAGTCTGCAGTCTTGGTCTTAAAACATCTGCCCAGAGATATAAATGTCTCTGCCATATTGAGCTATAGGCTTTGCATTTAAACAGCACTTCACCATGTGACTCACATTAAATGCTGCTACTACATGCTTTACTATCAGTAGTATTGTCTATGTGCACCAGCATTAAGTTTGTACCAAATTATATGGTTTGTGTGTGTGTGTGTGTGTGTACAGAGAGAGAGGAGCTTATCAAAAACACATTTCTAACAGTTCAAGTAGCCACTCTGAAATATGTTTTTTAAACACACACATACAACAGGAACACTAATGCACAGTTTACAGGACTAACAACTCACCTCTTCGTCTGTCTTTGTGATAGGGGTGGAAGCCAGAACTGCAGTAAAAACCCTCACAGGCAAAAAGAAACATGCAAACTCCTTACTAAGGGTAATCCAGTTGAGAACTAAGTAAGCAAATACTATAAGCCAGTGAGCAAGTGCAGTGCCTCTTTGCCATCTATGAAGCTGTACAGCTGATAAGAAATTATGAATGGCAGTACAATTTCTGTTTATTTTCATATGTAAAGTTTTATCACCTTGAGAAAGCCGTCATGACTGAACCTTCAGTTATTTCTTCGATTGGTATATTTATTTAAGATATTTGTTTAGTAATTTATCTAAAAGTCCTGACTTTTTGACTATTGTCCAGGACAGTCAGAAAGATTTTGTATGTCTCCTGATGGAACAAATAAAGTAATTCATACTAGCTGTACTGTATGTTCAGGACTAGAGAGGCATCTATCATGAGTGAGATACTCACTCCTCAGAAACCTCCCCACCAATCGCAGGATGTATATTAGGGGTCTGAAATTCTACTGCCAGTATAAGACCGTCCAAAAACAATGTAAAAAGTTAGATAGAACTTTTTGTTTGCATTTCAGAGCTACCATAACACGTTCTACATGCAATATGTATGTATATGGAAGACGTTTGCCCTTAAGGAATGAGATATGTGGTCACATTTTAATGGATTTCTGAAACATTTTATGCAGATGAAAATTATTCATGGCACCTTACTATCAATACAGATAAACACGATTTAGGACAAAATTAAGGTATACAAATGACTAGATATTCAAAGTGATGGCATGGGTCAACAATGCACTGCAAAGTATTATGTTATATTTGCCATGAATAGCATATCTTATGTTTATTTGAGGAATCAGGTTATATAGGAGTCCATTTTGTAGAGTGACAAGGGCATTGCAATACTGAAACCACAGATATCTACAGAGCACAGCAGGTGACATCTTCTGTGGTGGCAGCACATAAATAATACTGTTAGGTATATCTATGTAGTGATCTACTCAACCTGCAGAATGCTGTCCCAGTGAATGAAGATGGATGTGTGCATTGCTGTTTTTAAAATGTCATGGTGCAGGATATGGTAGCTGCCTTTTTCTCCAGCCTCATGCAAGCAGAGCAGAATCATGGACAATATATTGTCAGAGATGGTGGCTTTGAACAATACAGTGATGGCTTGGTAGGGGATCAGGGTAGAAGAAGTGGACAATAAGAGCATTGTCCTGTGGTCTCTTTTTTCCTGGGTACCTTTTGACATTTCAGTAATTAGAGGTGTCATCAACCAAATAGCAAGACTGGAAGTAATATGGTAACTAACCCTGAGGTTATGTATCACAATTTGAAACCCCATTAGATATATATATTTTTTTAATTAATAGGAATATTTACCATTTCCCTCTGTTTGTCTTTGTTGTTTCGCTTGCTGTGATTCATGCTCTTGTTTCTGTGCCTGAATAACTTGGGCCCACATTCTCCTGTGTTGCTGACTGTTTCATTGGTACACATAAACAGGTTGATGAATTGTGTTCTTTTGTTGTTGTTGTTGCTTTGAATGGTAAAGCACTTTCCCTCTGTTGTTCTGAAAAGTATTCACTGAAGATTCAATTTCTGATATACTTCATCTAACCAGAGAGAATGTCTCAGATGATCTTTAAAAATTTCTGGAGGTGGGCCTAATAAATGCTCTCTTGTGACTCGATGATGACATTCCTCTCTCATATATTCATTATATACAGGGACAGTCTCAATTTCTTTATTCATTTTGCACTAAACTAAATGTTTTTGATTATGATCATTAAAATAATAGTCAAATTTATTTGCCCTTCTTTTCCTTTGAATATGTCTTCTTTGCTAAACACATCATTAATCAATACCATTCTTTCATTATTTCTCTACTGAAAGTAATACTTTTTCACAAATAATCTCTAAATCCTTTTAAGTTCTATTTTTGTAATTTCATTATTCTTAATTAGTAGCTTTTGATTCTCCAAACTGGCTCTTTCATTTATTTCTTCCTATTCTTTCAAATACTTTCTGAAAAACTAGCACCTGATGGATGCTTAACTATATATAAGCCTCTCAACATCCTTTTGGTAGCTAGACTCGCTTTGAAAGAAAATTGTCTCATTGTCACCTTTAATATTTACTAAGTTTAATTTCTAATTGCTTAAAATTG
This sequence comes from Protopterus annectens, assembly GCF_019279795.1. Classification (NCBI taxonomy): domain Eukaryota; kingdom Metazoa; phylum Chordata; order Ceratodontiformes; family Protopteridae; genus Protopterus; species Protopterus annectens. The sequence goes on from NC_056735.1 coordinate 428,546,122, forward strand.
TTTTCTTAATTAAGATGGATCCTAAAGTCTTTTTCATAACTTTTTAAAACAGGTTCAGCAAATATTGTTTTCAAAAATATATTGTGACACCTCACGGCACTTGACGACGTGTGCTTCTTATTAAACATTTCTGCTTTTGGCATGTTATAAACATTAGCCAATATTATCCTCATTGAGGAATTTCTTGCAACTGTTCAAGCACATTTCACATTATTGGTAGAAATGGTAATGACTTCATTAGTTTGGCTCACCAGCAAAGCTGGACTGAAAGATTCAAAATAGTATTATAAAATGACACTGATTCTTCTATGCTGACAGAAACATTAAACAACATGCTGAAAAATGAATGCCAGAAATAAGAAGTAATGCAAACCACAAATAACAGGATGTGAATGCACAGAAGATAGTGAAACAAAATAAGACTTTATTACAAAATAAAATGAAGTTAAAGCAAAATGATTAGCACTTTTGTTTCTACTGCATATCACTCAGGCAACAAAATGAGTGCAGAAATGGCAGCAAGTGAAACTACAAAAGACAAAAAGAAGGAAATGGTAAATACGTCCATTCATTTTACAATGTTTAATTTATCAAAATGTCTTTTGATTTATGATGGCATAGCTATTTAACAAAGAAGATTTGCATTCATTCCTTCAGCTAGGGCTTCAGTTGTGGTTATCATTAATAATCTTAAGATATTCATGAGGAAATTAAACTTAAAGTATTTATATGAGGATAACAGCTTGAATAGAAAGAATAAAATTATTTTTGTATAAACAAAATTTGTTCAACCCTCCCTTACATCCAGTCATACAGGCCTTTGAACAAAGTTGTGAAATGACTAGTAGGGGTATTTTACAATGACCGGAGGGAAAGGAAATGGTATCATTTATCATGTCATGAATATAAATCCTTAAAATAGTTGTCTTCTGACAAAACAATTCATATAATGAAAGCAGATAAAGGTGGTTCAACAGTTGTTTTAAACACCAAAACCTATTGTTGTAAAATCTATGAGATGTTCACTGGTGCAATTTTTTAAAACTGTGTTACAAAAAAGACATAAAGATGTTTTATAGAATGGTGGATAACTGGTGTAGGAATGTCTGACAGAAGGAAAAATTACAGGTATGAATTATTTGTTAGTGGAGAAATTTATCATCGGTGTTATCTTTGGAATAAAAAAGATACAGAAGAACATTAATACTCCTTCATTTAGACCAATTGTCTCATCTAAGGGTTCAAAATTTGAAATGGTTTCAAACTTTTTTGATGAAGTTTTAAAAGAAGTTGTTTTTAGAAGCATGAAATTTTCAAAAGATTCATTTTATGTTAAAGAAAAAAATGAAACAGTAACCTTGGTAACCTTGATTATTACATCATTATATAGCCACGGTGGTACAGTGGTAGCATTGTTGCCTCACAGCAAGAGGTTCTCCTGTTCGATTCACGGCTGGAGTGCCTTCTGTGTGGAGTCTGCATGTCCTCCCCGCAGTCGAGTGGCCTCCGAAAGACATGCGTGAATGGGCGTGCATTCACTGAAGGTTGGGCGTTGGATTGGCAACTCGGCACCATAAAAAAATCTACTGCCAATTATTATCGGACCAGAGTTCCGCTGTGGCAACCCTTAACCAGGAAAAGCCGAAAAGACAAACAACAACATATACAGTTATTCTCCAGCAGTTAGGAAATGAATGAGCATGATCTATCCTTTTAAATAAAAAGGGCTATCTACTTAAAGAGATTACATTTATTAGTGAATGTATAGAATATGAGTTAGAAGGATTTTTTGTTTTGTTTTCAAGATAGTTATTTCCAACAAATGTGTGAAGTAACTATGGATATCAACACTGGCCCTAGATTTTGCTAATTATGTCACGAGCCATTGGGAAATTAAATATTTACACACAAATCCAGGTTACACAAATGTGAGCAGTAGTGAAATGAGTTAGATGACTGTATTAGTAATTTAAATGGTACTACTGCATTCCTTCAGTTTTTGAACAATAAAACTTAGATAATGTCACTTCTTTAGACACAAAGGTATATGGGAATGAAGAAAAATTGAAGCTAGATTAGATTACAAAATGCAGCAACCAATTCTATTTTGCATTGTGGCAGCATTCATACCAGATGTCAAAAGAATACTGTAGTTATGAGCATGACCAACAGACTAGAACATTTAACAACATACAATATAGTGAAAATTATTAGTTAGGGGTACCCACTGAAGTCTAACAGGATTTCAAATGAAAATAAAAAGGTAGAATATGTAGCAAGAGTAAAAGATTGTAAAAACTGCTATGTGTATTACACGGGTTCCATACACTAGATCAAATTTTCACTAATTCGAAATAGTGCATGGAATGCTCACTGCAGTAAAAGTGCACTTAATCAAAAGTGCACTTACGCGAAGTTCAGTACAACGAACGGGTGTTGTACTGAGCTTCTATGCAGTACTCACGGACCTTAGGGTTAGGGCACGGGTCATAGTAAGGGGATAGCCCTATACCATGACCTGTGCCCTAACTCTAAGATCCGTGATGACTGCAGCACAGTGAAGGACATAGCAATGTCCTCCACTATGGTGCAATAGTCACGAACCTTAGGGTTAGGGCATGGGTTAGGGTAAGGGGATAGATTTACTAACTATCCCCTTACCCTAACCTGTGCCCTAACCCTAAGGTCTGTGACTATCGCACCATAGTGGAGGACATAGCTTGTTTTTTATGTCCTCCACTGTGCTGCGGTATTTTTGGTGAAGTGCGCTTACGCAAAAGTTCACTTTCGTTAAAGTGAACTTTCGCAGAAGTGAGGCTTCCTATTACAAGTTTGAAGTAGTGAACTTTCGTTCTTGTAATAGGAATCCGTATTACACATAACGTAGACTGTGTGGAGATTAAATGTGTTATTAGAAATAATTTAAAAATTTTATCAGGATGCCTTGAGTTATTTAGTTTAGTAGGTGAAGAATCTCTTTTTATATATAAGAAAAAGAAAAAAAACTAAAATTTTTTCTAGAAAACAATTTATTTGCAAACAGTACGTTAACAGTACAAAGGAAGGGTACTTTTGTTTTCACAAAGTGCAGCATGTGTAGAGTTATTCACACAGGTACAAATGTTTATTGTGCAAAATACAAGAAGAATCTATGGTAATAATGCTTACGCTAATTGTTACTCATAATTTGTTGTGTAAATTTCAACCTGTGTTGCCTGTGAATCCTTCTATGTAGGTAAAACTACTTGAAAATGAAAGGATATAATTTATGAGCATCAGTATGCAATAAAGAATAATAATGTTTTAAATGCTTTGTGTAAACATAAAAAACTGTAAAAGTTTTAAGAAATGTACTTTATTTGTCTTAGACAGCATTGGTGACAGTTTTTGGGGGCTAGAAAAGAAGAATTTTTAGATTATTTAGAATATATGTGGCAAATTAATTTGAATGCATGTAGGGGAGTGGGTCTGAACATAGTTAATTGTACATGTTATTTGAAATAGTTAAGAAATAAGTTTGGTCTCATGATATTTTGGACTGAGATTCGAGAATATGTAAAAGCATTGAACTCAATGATATATTATCTGATGACGTCTCCTGCCCTGTGCGACATGCAGCAGAAATGAAAGCACGTAGCATTTTACCTTTTGTTTTATTTTTAATCAAGTCTTATTTTCTTTTGGCTTCTTTGGTGCACTCATCCTTTTGTTTGTGTTTTCTTTTGTATTAAGGCTAGAGGAAGATTACTTCTTATTCTTGGTAACCCAACTATTTATGCCTGAAAAGGGTAGCAGAGAGTGGTTAGGCAGACACTACTTTATTAATATCAGTATTATATTATTCTAGTCCCCTTTTGTATGCTGTACTTTCACATAATGCAGTATATGGTTCTACCCCTTCCTTAGCTTTTTTCTGTTCCATGCATTCCTGTAACTTTAGTGAAAACAGACAATAAGGTAATCTCATGCAAACAGATATTTCATTTTTTTGTACTAGAAGCTACAGATTGATGTAAACAGCCAGTTAGATTGTAGCTATTCTGCTTAACATGCTACCAAATACTGAGATGGGACTGACATGTGATGCAGTTCTGCAAAGCAGTTAAATCTCTTTAAAGTCCATATTCTGTACCTTACATGTTTTCATTCAAAATAATTAAGTAGATATGTTGGCAGTTATCAAAGATTCTTCAACTTTTGGAAGCAAGTGGCAAAAACAATTCAGTCATACAGTTATTGACATAGCAGTTCATTTTTCCCATGTTGGTTCTTTGCTGACCATGGCAATATGGAGTCAAGCAGCAATCCTTAAAACATCTAGTTTTTATCTGTTGGTTGTTGCTTAGAGGTTTGAGGGGAAGTTTATAGTATCAGTATGTTATATACTGTGTCCTTCCTCCACTCCACAATTGTCCCAAAGTTAATCACACCCATTTTTGGATGGCTCAAAACAAACCACAATATGTATGCAAAATAAGAAAGCACACAGTTCAAAATTCAGCAATCTAGATTCTTAATTTTGACTAGCAAAACATCACTTAGTGGCTTGAAAAGCACAGTGACCCTCCCTAAGGAAAAAAAACAAATGTGTGTTCCTCTTCCTTAGGGAAGAGTGAATGTGCTGTCCTCCTCTTTAATAAAACTGTTCTTCTTTTGTGGGAACCAGCCATATCCTTAGAAATAAATAGGTACATGCAGAAATAAGTTTAATTAGAAAAGATAAAAGTAAAAACACATGAAAAAGACACTAATCATTATTGTGGAAGAAACTTAGAAGTAAAAAAAAAAAGACTGCGGTATTTGACTTTCCAGCCACAAAGAAAATAATGGACAAGAGGATTGATTGTATAGGCCACCATATGTGTACAATGCATGACAGATCTGTGTGATACCGTCATGAGTAAAGTGGATGAACTGAACTGCCAGAACAATATCATAACATATATGGAACACTGAATCCACTATGACAAGTCAACTCCACTCCCATCAAATGCAGACATGGCAATATAGACCAATCAAGAATACACTTACTGAGCCTACACAATTACAAATACTACTAAAATACTTTCTGCAGAGGACAAGCCCCTCTGCAAAAAAATTTTGGGACTTTTCCTTGTATCTTTGCTTAAATATAGCAATTCCATGCTGCACAATAATGGTGAAATGAAAAACACTATGCAGTGATGAAAATGCCAACTACACAAACCGTGATTTCACAGAACACTTAATCAACAGGAAATGCAATCGGTGATTTAAAACTATTGGAAACTAGGATCAAAAGGTTTATTCCTAACTAATTAGTTATTGACCATATCAAGGACAACTTGGACAACCAACTGAAATCCGAATGCCTTGGCGCATTCCTGCCTGGTCAACAAGCTGATTATAAAATAATCTTGATTATTTGGGATGACGGTATTTAAAATAAAAGCTTGGAAAGCTGTTGAAAACTAAGCTGGGTGGAGCAGAGTCTAACCATGGGTTTGTTGGTGAAAATTAAGCAAAGGATTGTTGAAATTACTTGAGTGAGTTTGTTCTACATGTAAACATTGAAAGTGAGGACAGTGAAAATCATGACATCATGGATATCAAACACACACACACACACACACACACACACACACACACACACACACACACACACACAAACACACACATGCACACACACCCTGTGTACTTGGAGAGACAAGCATAAGAGGACCTGAGGGCTGAAAGGTGACGGCAGAGGTACACATTATACAAGGCTGTGTGCAGTATATTACAGTTATGTTATGGGAATATTTTAAGCATTAGCACCATTGGTAACTGCACACAAGCTGCTACCGCCATGTAATCTATATTTCTGTCAGACTACAGTCAGTTTGAAAAGTATGATTTATATATATATATATATATATATATATATATATATATATATATATATATATATATATATCATGGGGGTCTACTAAAAGTAGGTGGAAAATGTTAAGAGAATAGAGTTGGAGGTTACATTTTACATTGTAAAGGTTCACACAGACTAACATACTTTGTGTCCACCATGGACTGTACCACAAGGATCACAATAAAAGCCAGTAGGATTGTGTTCAGGATGTACAGCACACCAGCAAGTACACAAAACAAATATAGGTTTTGATCAAAGCAATGCAAACATGTAGGCAAACAGTCACATGCACATACACTCTCACCAAGTCATTTCATATGCACGTGTGTGTGTGTGTGTGTGTGTGTGTGTGTGTGTGTGTGTGTATGTGTGTGTGTGTGTGTGTGTGTGTGTGTGTGTGTGTGTGTGTGTGTGTGTGTGTGTGTGTTGTGACTTTTCTGATAACATGATTCGAAACAGTCCATTTTATCAGGAACCCCCTCGAAAAGGACTATCACACTGATTTAGCTTCCTTACCCAGAAGTGATGTTTCTCTCAAGTGGGTATATTTAAATAAATAGGTAGTATACTGAGTAAAGCAAGTTTATTTTATATTGGCCTATATTGTCATGTTTGCATTCAGTGGGTGTGGAGTGGACTTCTTGTAGTGAATTTACGGTGCAAGGAGCACAGCCCCTCTCCACAAAACTCTGTCATGCAATACAGTCTTTTGAAGAACTGACTCCTGATGCAAAGGACTAAACTTATGACAGTTTGTAGCAGAACATTAAACAGCATTGTTTAAGACAACTTAGTTCTTTTATCAGTCATTCAGTCTGGTCCCAAGGTTGAGCATATTTTCACAGCACAGTGAATGTCCTGTTTTCACACCCTTGTGAGAGCTGAACTTTTCCTTTCACTTTCTGTGATGCATATATCGTCACTTTGGTGATCACTTCTGCAGTCAAACATGGCACAATAATTCTGGAATACTTATCTTACTGATGTGACATTAGAGATATATAATTTTATGAACAGTGTCTGTAAGGGATTGTTGTTAGTAGCAGAAAGAAATGTCACAAATAAATATCCATGAATTAATTGCAGTAATCATGCTACATTTGTGCTATTTACAAATATGTGTACAAGAGGTGTATATTAACTGTTTCATAGCAATGATTCCAGTTTGTGGTAATGCCATTTTGGTATAACAATCACTGATTTTCAGGAAGCCATGTTTCTTCTAAAATGCAAATATTTATATCAAAAGAATACAGGAGCAGTGTTTCCAAAATGAGGCTTTTTCAACCTTAAATCACTGAAGAAATGTGACAAGCACTTCTATTTGTGAAATGCAACTATTTTCCACTTCTTAAATAATGACAACCTCAAAAGCAATCATAGTGAATAGAGTTTTGTGCAGCTAAGATAGTTCAGCTCTTTGGACAATTTCCATTTTCAGTCTACTGATTACAGTTTTATGTATTTGTGGTGCAGTATTCATTATTTGTTAGAAGACAGAGTTTTCCTTCTTTTAGTTGGGTAAAACAAACCCTAGTTGGCGCAGTAGCACATTTTTTAATAATGTTTCCTTTGCTATATTTTCTAATATTGCAATGTTTCTAATATTGTTTTTCAGCCATACATTTCTGTTAATATTAGGAATTTTATAAAGCTTTAATTTATAGGCTTAAAGCTTTGGAGGTGGAAATTCTTTATGTCCTTACTTTGCTTTAAAAATGTTTGCATAGTCAAAGTAACAGACAATTAGAAATGTACTTGTTACACTTGGTTAAAACAAAATCACTTGTGAAGGACTCATTATCAAACACTATACTGTAAAATAAACACCGCCTGTATACGTAAGATGATTTACTGAATTTCAGAAGTGCATGCAAATAGCTCGGTTGAAAAGTTTTGTGTAGTAATTTGCTTGTTAAACTGCATGGAGAAGATGCTGAGGTTGTGTGGCAGCTTGTTTTCAGTTTGGTCCTGTCAAATATAACATCAAATATGCAAATTAGTCAGACAAATAATGGTTTTATTAATGTACGGCTGTAATTTATTTGTGATTATTTGTTTCAGATGTTGTAAATCTGTTCTGTTTTCCTTGCCAACACTTATAATGTGATAAACAGTGAGGGGGTTAGGCCCTCCAGTGTGCTTTTCCAGCCAGCTCAAATCCCCCCACTCCCAACATGCCCCTGAAGTATTTCAAAGTTAGTATTTTATATCAGCTTATCCTGCATACTCATTCACCTTGCTCTTCTGACTATCATTAGATCACTTGGCAATCAGCTATAATGGTAATTTGCTCCTTAGGCCTGTCATTACTTAACTGAATGAAATTTCTCCGTTGCCAATTTTAAATATTCTCTTTTGGTATAGAACAGGTGATCTGTGTTCCCACTGTGAACTGAATTATATGCCATATTTAATTCAGTCATCAGAAACTAATCCTAAATGATACAATGAAATGTCACAGTGTTCCATTATTCTTCCTGGGAACTGTCACCGAAGATTAAGAATTAGAAGTGTCTCTGTATGTGAAGATAAGAGCACTTCTTAAAAGGTCTTTGTATTTCTCCACTTCCCTGGTTCAGCCATGCATAATGTCCTTACTTAAATAAGAGGCAGAATTAGAATTGGTTTTCTATAGAGGGCTACATTATGCATTGTACTATCAGGTACATATCAGTAAAACAGGCAACAAATTACACGTGTTTTAATCCTGGCCACCTGGAATGTTATATGGATGGCATAGCTTCAGTATTTTTTTTTTACTTCTACATCAGTTAATTAAAAATATGCATATTTGCAACGAATACCACGGTGCCGGAAATGTCATGATGATGCTACTTTTGATTTTGTGGCCTATCATAGCCACATTTAACTTTCCCTAAGAAGTATTGCTTCCTGCATCACAAATGCAGACTTCAGAATCCCCTTGAACAGATTAGCAAAAATGTCACAGAATGTGTATATAAAGTGTGTTGATGTTTTACATGCAGGCAGCAATTCATGCTGCAGTCGCATTTCAGTCTTGTGGAAGGCAAGGCTGTGCTAAGTGGCTGTCTGAAAAAAATGCATTAAAAATATCTGTATTAACCAGTATTACTGACCTACTCAAACTGGACACTTGCCAAAGCATAAATTCTATAATTTTCCCAAAGATCTATCTTTGACACTTAAGTTAGATTAGGTTGCTATCTTTGATGCCAACTTGTTATAAACAGACAGGTTAAGGAGTGCAGATGAGATAGATATGGAAACATCAAGCAGTTTCATAACACCAAGAAAATGTCACGTAAAGGATACAAATGCAAAACAAGACCTTTTACTCATAAGTGTCAGCATGAAAGTGCTAAAAGATGCAGGGATACAGAACGGTGTAAATAGAAATAAGCCCACTTGTCAAACATCAAGTTCATTCAACACAAAATGTGCCAGACCCTGTCAGCTGTATTATACAAAACTGTAATCTGTGTTGAGATTTTCCTTTCAAGCAAATAATGCAAATTTCACTATAAAAGTGGTACAGAACAAAATAAATATATTAAGGCTGAGCAACAGGATAAAGTCTACAAAAAGAAAGGAGAGCATGAAAACGGAATGAAGAATTAATATACTGGTGTCAGAGAAAAAGAAACATGAAAGCCTAATAGTTAGCATTATTACAACATTTTAGACCATTAAAACAACATGCAGGGTGCATGAAAAAATTTAACTATTTATATATAGTAAAAAAAATTAAAAATATCTTTCGGCTTTTCCCATTAGGGGTCACCAGAACAGATCACCAGTCCTCAGATTAATTGGCAGTGGAGTTTTTACGGTGTCAAGTTGCCAGCCCAGCACCCAATCTTCACAGAAGGCACACACACACACACACACAGCCGACTCCATATATATATATATATATATATATAGTGCAATGAAAAAGTATTTGCCCCCTTCCTGATTTGTTATTTTTGTGCATGTTTGTCACACTTAAATGTTTCAGATCATCAAGCAAATTTAAATATTAGACAAATATTAGACAAAGATAACCCAAGTAAACACAACATGCAGTTTTTAAGTGATGATTTTATTTATTAAGGAAAAAAAACTATCCAAACCTACATGGCCCTATGTGAAAAAGTAATTGCCCCCCTTGTTAAATCATGAAGTAACTGGTTAATCACATTTTTGGGAAAGCTGAGTTCAATTTCACTAGCCACACCCAGGCCTGATTACTGCCAGACCTGTTGAATCAAGAGATCACTTAAATAGAACCTGTCAGACAAAGTGAAGTAGGCCAAAATATCCCAAAAAGGAAACCCTCCAATATGGCTGAATTAAAACAATTCTGCAAAGAAGAATGGGCCAAAATTCTTCAACAGCAATGTAAAAGACTCATTGCCAGTTATCGCAAACGCTTGATTGCAGTTGTTGCTGCTTAGGGTGGCACAACCAGTTATTAGGTTTAGGAGCAATTACTTTTTCACTTAGGGCCATGTAGGTTTGGCTATTTTTTTGTTCCTTAATAAATAAAATCATCACTTAAAAACTGCATTTTGTGTTTACTTGGGTTATCTTTGTCTAATATTTACATTTGTTTGAGGATCTGAAACAAAGTCTGACAAACATGCAAAAGAATAAGAAATCAGGAAGGGAGCAAATACTTTATATATATATATATATATATATATATATATATACATATATATATATATATATATATATATATATATATATATATATATATATATATATATATATGTGTGTATGTATATATATATATATATATATATGTACTATTACTAGTTGATCCACTGAAACATTGAGTTGCTTCACATCAACACACTACAACTCATGCTCTGAGGCTAGTATTCAGACCAAGCAAAACAAAATAGTGTTTTTTGAGTGCTGACAGGTGCCTGCAAAGATACACAGTATACAAGGCTGTGTGAACTATGTCTCAGTTATGTTATGGGCATATTTTAATATGTGTATGAATGTCTTACAGATTTCTCAAGGTAGTTTTTGTTGAATTTCATACCATTAAGACCAGTTCAATGAAAACTGACTCAGTAAGTCTCATGGACATGTTTTTACTTGGGTCCTAAAGAGAAGCAATTCCTACTGTCCCACTACTAGTGCTTGACAAGCCAAGCTTTTCTGAATTAGCTTCAGCATTCTCAGACTTGATCAAATTGTCCATCCTAAAACTCATTGGGCCTATATATAATATCCAGGAATATCCAGGAAGTACTGTCTGACTTGCAAAAAGCTGCATAAGTTTACCTTAGTAATATGCCATCTTGGTAGAAAATGAATAATGTCTACATCATACAGCAAGTTTTTCCAATAGGGTATAGCATTTGTATCTAAATGACAAATGCCCTAAGCATCTTTTCTTTCCCCAGAGTATATGTTCCTGGGTCTATATTAGCAAATTGAAAAACCCTTTAACCGAATACCTAAACGTTGACGCCTATAACGCGAACCGCAAAAATCCCAAACGCACTAAACAGCGAAAAATAAAAAAAATAAACCCTACTTTTAACCTAAAGTAAAGCACCAAAACCCTACTTTTAACCCTACACTAAACCCCACAAACACAATTAACTATGCACTATCCTTAACCCCTCCCTAACACTAAGGTCCGTAACTACCGTACACTTCCCCTACATACATACACCCAAAACAAATAAATAATACACATATATACAGCTAAATAAAACCCTACTTCTAATACTAGACTAAATCTTACATACATTACCTATATATTAACTTACCTTAACCCACATCCTAACCCTAAAGTCCTATCTATCGCACGCTTACCTTATGGAGCTATACCACAGACAGGCGAACCACTGCACTGCTTATTCAGCATAGTTTTTACTATTGCTGATATATTTATTGATTGAAGCAATAAATCATCATTTTACATCCTATATGTGCTGGTCCGTTTTGGTTTTCTGAACCACTGCACTTTGACATTTCCATTTTCGCTGTTTCAGATGTTCGGCGTTTCTGTATTTCGCGCAATATGTGTTGCTCTTTCCGTATTTGCAATTATGGTCTTTTGCTCTGCTAATAGGAACCCTATGTTCTTCCCTAGAGAATGATCCACATTCTTCCACATATTAAGAAAGCATGACTTAAGCATGTTCTCCTCTGTGTCATTTCTGTCCTAATCAGCTATGTCAGTGCACATCATATTGGGGATGAATTAAATCTCATGAAACTTTCTCTAGGAATTTGTCTTCTTTTTTACAGCATTTTACTTATAATATTTGAACATTTCTTGTCAAAGAAAATGCACATAGCGAAGCACTTCTAGCTCCTTTTTGTTATTTCACATCCACTGGAGACAAAAGGTAGTAAATTGTCATTTAGAGCTACAGTTTTTCCCTCTCCATGGGGGCATGAACTTATAAAAACTTTGATAGTCTAAAGGTAAAGAAACCAAGAACAACTTTAATAACTGGCTAAGCCTTGCAAGTCAGGAAGTATAATATTCTAGTTGACAAATAGAATGAAGACAGGGAGTAGACGGCTCCCAAAATTCACGTACGTCTTGTGCCAATAACTACGCCAACTTAGCTTTAGCTCAATGGGAGTCTGAAATAGGGATTTTAGCTCATCCTAGGGTGCTTTGGTATAGACATTTTGTTGACAATGTTTTTTTGTTATGGGAAAGTGATGGAACTAGTCTATCTGAATTTATAGACTGGTTGCATTCTACCACTTCGTTTTTGAGGTTTACCTATGAATAGCCAGTGGTAAAGGTAAGCTTTTTAGATGTTTATATTAATAGGAAAGACATAGGTAGCTTTAAAACATCTCTATATAGGACAAAGATTAGAAAAAAATACTTTACTACATAAAGGTAGTATGCATCCATGGCATGTGTCCAGGAATGTGCTTAAAGGTCAATTCCTTAGGATGATGAGAATACATAGCGATGAACATGATTTGTTACAAGCTTTTAATACTTTGAAAATAGACTTTCTCAGCAGGGGATATTCTGAGAGAGAAGTTAATAACTGCATAGATCAAGTTATGAAAAAAAGGCACAGCATAGGTAAACCTTATTTTTCAGAAAAATCATATCCAGATGTGGTTGAGCGATCTGATAGCAACAATATGAATATGAGGTTTTTGCTAACCTAGGCAAGTGATGTCAATATATTCTGTGATGTTATTAGGAAACATTGGAATATTCTATACTCAGATAATAAGCTGAGATAATGTATTTCTCAGACTCCACTGTTCTCTTTTAAGAATAACTTGTCTTTAAAGAAACAACTTTGTTATAGTAAAGATGATGTTGTAGTACTAGAATCACAATGTAAGGGTACATATCCATGTAGACATTGCCGTGTCTGTAAATTTCTATATAGTGCCCCCCAGTTTAGACATCCCCTTCATGACTGCTTTGTTGAGTTTCCTTTTTATGCTGATTGCACTAGTTGTAATTTAGTTTATTACTGATTCTGTACAGTTTGTTATGTTTTCTATGTTGGTAAGACCAACAGGTCCCTTAGAGAACGTGTGTTAGCACATCTTAGGGATATCAGTAATAGGAAGAATACTAATGCATTAGCTAAACATGTAGAATGTAATGGCATAAGTCATGAATTTAAGTTTTTTGTATTGGAACTAATAAATGAAGGCAAGAGATGTGGTGATATTTGTAATAAGTACCTAGAATCACCAAACACTAAGCAACACAGGAACAATGGTGATGGACTGAGTATGAATAACTGCTCGTACGACAAGGATGTAAACATGATTTATTCAGTAACAACACAGCAACAACTCCTGGTTTAGTGCTTTCGACTGTACAACAGTCTTCCTCAGAACAATAAAATGCAATGACCATTTCATTTATATACACTTCCCTTAATTGCATAATGATATAATTGATTTAGAAGTCCGCCAAAAAATTAAAGAGACATTTCATTATTTCCACATATAATGTAAACTTTTCTTATATATATATGATACATAATTCTATAATATAAACAACCAACTAAATGTTCTACACTAAAAAATATCAGTTTAAAATCTCTAAAATTTATGCATATAAATAAAATACATTATATATATAATAACATAGATAAGTATGTATATGTGTTAAAATACTAACGACAATAAATACAGACAAAACTAACTACTCAAGGATGTATATGTGCAAATAATATGTATGAATAAATATAATGACACGTCCCAAATGCATACTACTACAATACTGTCTATGTGGGAACTAATATACCTAATTGTACTGATGGCAATATTATGATATACTAAAGCTAAAAATGGTTTAATACTAATGAAGTCATTTAAGCCTGGTGGTCTCGTAGAGTCAGTTAAAATTTGCCATTTGCTCTCATGTTGTGCCAATCTCATTTTCCAGTTTCCTCCAAAAGGTACATCAGTCACTTGATCAATAATTGAGAATACAAAGCTGTGGTCTTCACCCTTATCTAGTATATGTCTATATAGCGCATTTTTTGTGTCACATTTACCTATTTTATATAGGTGTTCATAAATGCGCTTTTTCAGCTGTCTTTCTGTCTTACCTATGTAATGTGCATTGCATTTTATACATATAGCAATATAGACCACCTGCTTGGTATTGCAATTTCCTGTCCTACATTTAATGATAGTATGACAAATATCATCCAACTTGATTACCTTGCCCGAGTTGATATGTTTCCATTGATGGCACCTTCCACATTTGGATGTGCCTTTAAATATATCATTTACTTGTTTATTATGACTAGCTCTTTCTAATAATTTTTTCATGTTGGCATTAGTATTAAACCATTTTTAGCTTTAGTATAGCATAATATTGCCACCAGTACAATTAGGTATATTAGTTCCCACATAGACAGTATTGTAGTAGTATGCATTTGGGACGTGTCATTATATTTATTCATACATATTATTTGCACATATACATCCTTGAGTAGTTAGTTTTGTCTGTATTTATTGTCGTTAGTATTTTAACACATATACATACTTATCTATATTATTATATATATAATGTATTTTATTTATATGCATAAATTTTAGAGATTTTAAACTGATATTTTTTAGTGTAGAACATTTAGTTGGTTGTTTATATTATAGAATTATGTATCATATATATAAGAAAAGTTTACATTATATGTGGAAATAATGAAATGTCTCTTTAATTTTTTGGCGGACTTCTAAATCAATTATATCATTATGCAATTAAGGGAAGTGTATATAAATGAAATGGTCATTGCATTTTATTGTTCTGAGGAAGACTGTTGTACAGTCGAAAGCGCTAAACCAGGAGTTGTTGCTGTGTTGTTACTGAATAAATCGTGTTTACATCCTTGTCGTACGAGCAGTTATTCATACTCAGTCCATCACCATTGTTCATATTTGTAATAAGACTGAAGCCATTAAGCAAAAATGGATTATCCTTTTTAAAGCTGATACATATCCAGGTATTAATGATATGGTTTCTTTGAAACCATTTTTACGTCAAAGATGTTTGAAACATTAACTTATGGATTTATAGCTTTTTATATATGTTTTTTATAAGCTTTTTTATATATGTTGTTTTGCTTTAAATTGTATAAGATAGTTAATTAGTATGGCATTCTCATTGGTGCATAGTTTTTTAAATATTGACTGTTTTATGAAATGTTTGTCTGATGAAGCGGTTGTTTGAGTGACCATGAAAGCACTAACCTGTTATGATTAAATTAGTTGCCTTTTTCTGCTGTGTCAAAGTGCTTTTTATCTTTTTTATTTCTAATTCATTTTATTTGCACTTCATGTCTTCTGGTAACTTTTTATTTACTTTTGTACTTTTTAAAAAGGCAGTATTATCTCAGCTATTTATGTACACTTCTGCAAAAATGTCTGCATTTCTAAGAAACAAATATACAAAATCACTGCAAACCAATCACTGGCACTTTTGCAGGGGATGTTCTGACTTGGCAGAAATTTTAACTGCTTACATTCTAACTGGCTTTACTGGAAAAGCTCACCCAGACTCTGCCACAACTTGCTGTAAAAGAAAGGTTAGTTTGCTTTTGCTTTCTTGTATTTTGTCTTACTTTATTGCCTTCTACTATTTTGTATACTGTAATTTGTTTTCTTTACACTGTGTTTTACTTGTATTCTGCTTTTAATTGCATATTGAAGCTAGGAAACAGACCACAGCTGTGTCTCTTGTGAGTCACACAGAAAATGTTCCCACCCTCCTACTCTGGTGCAGTTTTGTTCTTAAACACAACTGTTTCTGTAGTTGCCTATCCATTATGTTAATTTGACTGCATATCTCTTTCCCTCCCCCTTTCATTGGCTTTTGTAAGCACAAAATTTTCATTTTGTGAAGTCACTCCCCTTCAACTATTTAAATTTATTGGCCAACCCACTGTATTCCATATAACCAGAATACAAAGTGACCACCCCCTTTTAATCTATCTTGTTCTTTTAAAATTAGTGGCTCTCCACTTAGGCAGTTAAAGTTTAAGTTAAGCCCTCTGTCATATCTAACTGCTTAGTGCACACTGCAGTGCTTAGGATATTAACCCATTTTTTAATCTTACCTTTAAAATTTGCAACATCTATTGCAAGACCACCAATTATTGGACAGCCTCTCAGTAGTCATCTTGGGATTAGTGCTTATGTTTTCTCCTGGTGAGAGAATGAGCACAGGGACATTATTTCCTGTAGAATGCTGATAACTGGAAAGCCTAATAACTGCTTCATAGGTGACAGCTTGGAATTTGTGCGTATATTCTTCTCCTGTTGAGAGAAGGAGGAGAGTGCATTGATTCCTGACTGCTTCTGGCTGGGCACTGAGTGTCTGTGCTTGACATTCCTGATTAGTCTGGTTGCTATTCAAGACATCTACCAGGAAAAGGCTGCAGCAAACCTGCAGATCCTTGCATCATATGGGACAAGACCATGGATCACCAAACAGGCTGTGGCCTGATTCTCATCATGGAATTGGTGTTAATGTTTTGCTTCTGGTGAAAGAAGAAGCAAAGGAGCATTGTATCCCAACAGAGTGAAGCTGTGGTGAGACCAGCTCTAGCAGTAGCCAGACTGTAGCCATTCAAGTGGTTCCCCTCTTTTCATCATTCTTGACAAGCTAATTCTTTGTTTGCAGTAGGTACTACTTGATTTGTTTCTAACTTCAGAATATCTGCCTAAATATTTCATCTTTTAATTTTCAGGGTTGACTTATTAGTTTATCCTCAAGTGTGTGGCAGTATGCTGTATAGACACAGACACCTCGAGTGACATTTTTCCTGTAAAAGCAAGATTGAAATTTCAGCAATACCATGTTGCACACAGGACAACTAGTGTGCAGTGACAAGCAATGTCCCCAGAGTTGCAAACCGGATACTCCAGACATTGCTTTACATTTTCACTCTGTCTAATCAATAAAAAAGGGTCGGTTGCCATGGATGTGAACTTTCTCACTATCTCCATTACCAACTTGGTGGATATGGGCATTCTGAAGCAATGAAGAAATTAGCTCATATTTACTGACAACCAGTTAATTCTCAAACAAACTGTTATGGTATGTGAGAAATGTATTTTCAAAATGTCAGTGGAGCAAAGCTCTCAAATAAAAAAAACTCCTAATGTCAGTAAGGTTGACATTAATACACACGCTGAGCCTGTCACACATAATTCAAAGCAGACATATAGACCCACATATGCTGAGGCACTTGAATGCAACCTTCCTAAATCCCAAAGACCTCATAGAGGAAGTACACATAACAAATACCCTCAGCAGCCCCAAATGTACTCTTTCAAAACAACACCCATATTAACACATACAGCCATATCTCATGGAGCCTCTACTTCTAAACTCATAAGGCAAGCCACCACACAATCTAGCATTCTGGTCATTGGAGACACCAACATGAAACACACTGATGTCTCTCTCACCATGCTAAGTAAAAGGAAGTCACCGTCAGTTGCTTATCAGGGGTTAGGATCTGACACATTATGCATGGACTCAGGTCATTGAACCACAAGTACCAGTAAAACCGAATCATAGACCATATGGGTGTAAATGACCTGAGATGTACCTCCCTAGACTATATGAAGAGAAACCCCATGAATTTGTTGGAATATGTGTCCCAGGCTGGTATGAACCTAGCAATGAGCATCATTTTCCCTTCTCCAAGGATGATGCCACAATATGAACAAAAGATGGCTGTCTTTAATAACTGGCTTATTTTCTGGTGTCATTCTAAGGGGTTGCAATATTTGTCAGCATGGGTGGAGGTGGTCAATAGACCATGTTGCTTTGCCAGGGATGGTCTCTACCTTTCCAGTCTTGGTTTTCAAGTATTAGCTAAAACACTGCCTTCCCTCATAGTGCCTTTTTTAGGCAATGTCAAACTGAAAGCACTTCAGACATAGGAAATAAAAAACAGGAAAATACAAAGGTATAACTGCGCAGTGCTAGGAGTTTAAACAAAAAACTACAATCCCTGGAAGCTCTCTTCATCCAAAAGAATGTTGATGTCTGTGCAGTCACTGAAACATCATTTAAAGCCATGGAGAGCACACCAACAGTGCAAGGTTATAATGCTTTCCACACATTTATACCAGATACTACACAGACAGGAAGTAAAGGTGGAGGTGTCTCTATTTACATCAAAAATAAATATACCTCAAGGCTTGTCAAACAGGACAATGCACTTGAGCTGCTCCATGTTCAAATCACCAGTAGCAAAATACAGTACCACTTCCTTGCAAACTCTAGGTCCCCATCTATGATGCATGAAACCCATACCATGTATTTAAACCTATTAGAAACACTAACCATCCAACACAATACCGTATTCATGGGCAACTTTAATTACCCCACTATTAACTAGGAATCCTATACGACACCAAACCTACAAGCACAGAGATTCCTGGAATTTGTAAACACAAACTCCCTGAACCAGATTGTCAATACACCAAACAGGGGTGCAACCACACTGGATCTGGTCCTCACTAATATGGAAGCATGCTGCACAACCCCTAGTGTAATGTCTTCCCTGGTAAGGTCAGACCAAAAAATGGTTTCCTTTGAAGTAAAAATAAAACATGGACCCCCAGCTAAACCTGGAATATTGAAGAACTACTCTAAGACTAACTATGAAGTGATAACCTGGCAAAATTTCAAGTCCCCATAAACCCTGAGAACATTGCTGCCTATACAGAACTGTTCACAGAAACCCTATATAAGCATATTAATAGCTGCATAGAGGGAGCTGTACCCACCAGGAAGAAGTACAGAACTAACTCAAGAAACAAGCCACCCTGGTGGGATCACAAAATCAATAGGCTGTATAACAGACAGAAGAAAACCATGGCAGAAATTAGGACATGCAGCATTCAGGAGGATAAAAGCACTCTCATAAAACTAAACAAATAACTCATAGGACAAATAACGTCTAACAAAGCCAAATTTGACCTCAATTTGGCCTCCCAGGCCAAGAACAACCACAAGGCATTCATTAGCTATGCTCACAACCTCAAAGGCAATAAACAGTTGTGTGGAGAGCTCATTATAAATGGAGCCACCTATACCGAGACAGAAGATATAACAAATCTACTGGCTGATAAATCCAGTTCCCCTGCTATCACTAGGTAACAGGTCCTTAATGCTCTCTCTAAGGCCAAAAACACTGTGTCAATGGGCCCAGACAATATCCCAGGATGCCTTCTAAACAGCATGAAACATGATCTATCGGGCCCTCTGGAATTGCTATTTAACTGTAGCCTCCAAAAAAGCTTCATGCCTCATGAATGGAGAACAACAACAGTCATCCCTTTGCACAAAGGTGGGCCATTTACAGTCCCTGGCAACTAGAATTATCGTGTAAATAATCAATAATGATATCATAAACCTCCAGGCACTGGATCCAGTCCAGTTTGGCTTCTTCAAGGCAGGTCATGCCTACTCAACCTGGTGGACTTCTTTGAGAGGGTCACCAAAGCAATGGATGAGGGCAAAATAGTTCATACTGCCTACACTGACCAGGCCAAGACATTTGACACAATACCCCACAAGGCATTGTTGACAAACTCAAGAGTTTAGGTACAAACCCATATGTCACCCTGTGGATAGCCAGCTAGCTCACAGACAGCAAACAGGGAGTTAGAATTGGGGAGTCCACCTCTACAAAGAGGCCAATCACAAGTGGAATCCCTCAGGAATTGGTCCTTGGATCGGTTCTTTTTGGCATTTACTTCTCTGAAATCAAGGCCAATGTCAATGGTCTCTGGCTGACTGAATTTGCAGATGATTGCAAATTAGGAGCTGCCATTGAATCCCACACTGACACAAATGTTCTCTAGGAAGGGCTGACACAGATAAACAACTGATTTCAGAGCCATGGACTAAAATTAAATGCAAAAAATGCATAATAGTATCCTTTGGGAATTCCTCCACCCCTGGTAACTATCATATTGACAACACACCTCTTAGAGTTGACCCAGTAGTCAGGAACCTAGGGACACACATAGACAGTAATCTAGTCTTTGCCATCATGTGTCTACAGTAGTGAGGAAATCATTCTATGTTGCCCAACTTATAAACAAAGGTTTGGCATCTAGGTCCAAGGAAGTCATTGTTCCACTGTGTTTGGCATTCATCAGACCTATCATTGAGTACAATGCCCCCTTTGGTATGTACTTAACCAGGCATATTTACCAATTGGAATGTCCACAAAGGTTCCTCGCTAAAAGAATACAGAGCGCAAGTAAAATGTCCTATGCAGACCAGCTCAAGGACCTATCCCTCTATTTGTCTTTGACAGGCTGTTGAGGGGATATCTATGTCTGGCATAGAGGGTATTATCCACAAAACAAACAGCACCAGAATTACACACTCTAAAGACTTAAACCTTGCCTGTGATATAAATAGGACCTGTTGGAGAGACAGGCATGTATCCCAGAGACTACCCCATCTCTGGAACAGGTTCCCATCCATGTGAAGCAGAACTTTTCCCTAAACCAATTCAAGTGTAACTTAGACAACTGGATGGGAAACAGGAAATTCATCCCTGGTTTGACACCTATGTTTCTAGTGAACACAGGTAACCTGTAAATGGTTTAGCTCGCAGCCCCCTGCATATAAATGTTTAATCTCTCAAGCCCCTGCTTACATTTTTCAAGGGTACCAGAACTTGTCAGAGATTTGGGATGCATGGCTAGGCTTAAAAAGGCCCTTGTGGTTGTAAGCCTAGTAAACACCTATGGACTGATTAGAATTGTAATCTCACAGGAAAAAATAGGATGAATTTATCTAATGAGCTAGACCATCATAATATACTGTGGGCAGAAAAAAAGAGCTTTCCAAGAAAACAAGATTATATTTACATATTTAAAAAAGGCTCCATGATGGCTTTCAGCATTACAAAAAGTAAATACTATTAGTAATACATAGTTAACATGTTGCTGTTGGGTTTGGATTGAGTAGAATTTCATAGCAAGATAAAAAAGACTGTTTGTTTATGTCGGTCTAAATTTGGCCTTTAAATGACTAGTAGGACACAGAGCAGTTTTATAAACTCAAAGTAAGACAGAAACACACCCAAACCACGTGTTTCTGTTCATGGATCTGAAGTGTCCTTATGAGAGAATACTTTAAAATGTTCTGGAAGACTCATAGGTTTATTTAACATCTTTGGTCATTGTGAATCTTGAAAATATTACTCACACTTTCTGTCGCTTTTTTAATTTCTCCAAATCTTTTGGGTTTCTAATACCATGATGGGAATGGACCCTATTCCTAAGTCAAAGCATGATTAAAGTTCATGAAATTAGTATTGTTTCAATCTGATGTCAGCCTGAAGTGCTCTTCACAGCACCCGCAGTATGCTCAGTAATGACTCCTTGTGCAATTCATATGGAGTCACATGTAATGGTAACGTATCTAAATACAATTGTAGATTCTTTTATATAAGACTCATTGCTCCTACTACTATTAGAACTTTTTGGGCATCTTTCTTCCACATTGCTATTGTTTCTGCCTGCAAATCCTGATATTTTATGACTTTGTATCTCTCTATACACAAGACACTGAGTCTAGCGATTTCAATGATCAATGCTACTTTTGTCTTCTTTTTATAGACCATATCTGTTTTTTGCGCATCTGTCTTTTGAACTGTCGGTGATCCCATGTGATGTAGACTTCATCATTTTCTATGATGCTTTGTGGCTACTGTTTCCACGGTTTTTCAGCTATTTCAATATTATAATGTTGTCACAATCCCCAGTGCAACAGTCTTGCCACATTATTATGCCTTTCAGCATACAATCCTTCTGCCATTAGTATGTCACAACCAGCAATGAGGTGTGAGACTGTTTCAATTCTGTTTTACAAAGCCTACATTTGTCTGTTTCTCCCACATGTTCAATAGACTTTGTAAACCAACATGTACATAGCCCTTTATCTTGGGCTGCCAATATTAACCTTTCATCTTTTGGTTTGAATTCACCTCTCCTTAATGATTTTCTGTGTTCGATCCTGATCAACATGAGGTTCTTCCAGAAGCTTTCTATACTTGCAACTATATTTATACATTTTCCACATTTCTTGCCTTCTCATCTGATCATTCACTTTATATTCTTTCTTTTATTTTTTGGCACATTCAGTTGCTGCATGATATTTATCTACTATCCATTGCTGTTTGACACAGATATGCTTCTGCTAGGCTAAGCAGGGAAGTCATGTTAGATTTATTCTCCTCATGTTTCAAGACATTCATTACATTTGGGTCTTGTGAGGTCAGCAGATACAAAGATTGTGTAGCCCCACAATTGCAGATCTATAAACGTAATCAATTTCAAGGAGGCCATACCTCCTTTGGAACTGGGAATATATAATCTTGGTATGCACTGATTTTTATAAATCATTTGATGAGCATGAGGCATCCTTCTTGTTTTCCTTTCTAATCTATCCAACATGTTTTGGGACCAGTCAGTCACTCCAAAACTGTAAGTTAGGACAGGAAGAGCAAATTGGTTTACAGTTTTGTTCCTAGATGTCAACATTGTTTTCAGGATTAATTTAAGTCTTCTAAAATATTCCTTATTAAGTTTTAGTCACATTTTTTCATGTTTTATTGTTGAGCCTTCATCAATTCCCAAATATTTATACACTCCCTCTTGCTCAAGTTCTTTTATATCACATTCTTATCCCACACTCATGTTTTCTTGGTGCTGCAGTTTTCCTGCTTTAAAGGTTGCATTTGCACATTTATCAAGACCAAATGACATTCTTTACATCTGAAAACATTTTGACAACCTGCAGTTGTGCTTTCAGTTCCTCATCTGATGAGCTACACAGTTTTAAATCATAGACAAAGAGAAGATGAGAGGTCTTTACACTTGTTGTTTTCTAGGAGCCAAATTACAGCCATGGCCTAATCTGTTAAATTGACAGCTTAATGGGTTAAGGGCAAGACAGAATAGCAGAGGTGAAAGGGAGTCACCCTAGAATATCCTGCTTTGAATTTTTATCTCTGGAATAATAATTTTCCCTTTATCATGGCTTAATTGCAAAATGGTCTGCCACTGTTTCATAGTCATTGTAATGTAGTCGATCAGTGCAGGGTGTATCTTATAAATTTTTAAGCACTCTTTTATCCATGAATGTGGAATACTATCAAATGCTTTTTTATAATCAGTCCATGCCATACTTAGATTCTTCCCCTTTTTACAGTTCTCTGTTATGACTTTATTTAGCAATAGATGATCCTTTGTTCCATATGACTTCCTTTTATTATTCTTTTGTTCTGTCTTCATGATTTAATTTTCTTCTAAATGACTATAACCTCTGTCGGCATCAATTCCGGTGCATAGTTTATACGTCGTAGGAAGACAAGTTATTGGTCTATAATTTTTAGGATAACTTGCAGGCTCACATTTAAGTAGGAGCATTGTTTTTTCTGTTGTTAAACAGGTTGGTGTCTGTTCAGGGTGCACATATAAATAGTTCTTACTCATGGTTAAATCTTCATGCAAAGATGTTAATACTTTTAGTCAGAAGTTAGGTATTGCATCTGGGCCTGGGGTTTTCCATTCAGAGGCTTTTCTTAACTTTGTTTCAGTCTCTCTGGCCATTACTTCATTCCATTTCATATGTTGTACATTTGAATTTCTTATTCTTTTTTTACTTCTTCTATCCATTTAGCATCTTTGTTATATTCCACAGAATCTTCATAGATATATCTCCAAAATATATCTGTCTCTCCCTTTTTAATTTCTCCAAATCTTTTGGGTTTCTAATATTATGACAGGAATGGACTGCATTTCTAAGTCAAAGTACGATTAAAGTTCATGAAAATAATATTGTTTCACTTCTTATCCAATAAAAAAAATCGTGTCAGCACACAGGTTGCAAGTCCATAAAACGTTTATTGTATAAATTCCACAAGCACTTTCACCCTAACTCAATTGTAGGGCTTTTTCAATTGTAAAAACAGTGTAACTGTTCAATCAGCCATCTTTAAATAACTTCATTTTAAAAAAGGCGCCAAAACCAGTCTGACCTAAATTTAAAGTAACCACGCACATTTTTACAACTGTGAAGTTTAAAAACACAAATAAATTCACTTTGTTTACCAAACATTAATAAACTTGATAAAACTTTGAATCAAAGTAGTATAAAATAACACAAAATAACAGTTCTATCTAAAAAAGAAGAAGAAAAGGATGTCAAAAATTTAAAA
Organism: Protopterus annectens; assembly: GCF_019279795.1. Classification (NCBI taxonomy): domain Eukaryota; kingdom Metazoa; phylum Chordata; order Ceratodontiformes; family Protopteridae; genus Protopterus; species Protopterus annectens. The sequence goes on from NC_056735.1 coordinate 428,570,719, forward strand.
TACTTTAAAATTATGAGTATATTTCTATTAAGCCTTATTTGATTAAAAAATCAGAAGATTTATCAAAATAATTACTTAAAACAACCACTGAAACAATTATTAAAGTAACATTTTGATTGTATTGTTTAACATAATTTTAAAGTATTTTAAAGTAATTTTATTGGATTAGTGGTTTTGTTTCTACGATCTTTTTCCACTTATTTTTTATTATTGTTTCACTTCTTGATGTCAGGCAAAAGTGCTCTTCACAGCACCCGCAATGTGGCCCACTAATGACTCCTTCTGCAACTTGTACAGAGTTACACATGTTTGTATCATATATAAATATGATTGCAGACTCTTTTAATAAGACCCATTGCTCCTACTACTACTATTGGAACTATCTGGGTATCTTTCTTCCACATTGCTCTCGTTTCTGCTTGCAAATCCTGATATTTTATGACTTTGTGTCTCTGTGCGCAGGACACTGTAGTCACTGGGTGTGGAGATTTCAATGATCTCTCATGTAAGTGTCCAGATAATGTTTAAAGACATTCAGTTATTACTTCTCTTATGCAAAGTAACAGTTTATTGCATAGTCTTAGAAGGTGCCTTGTCACAAAACAAATATTTCATGCAAATTTAAGTTTTAAGAATAGAACAGAATAGAATATCACACTTTGTGATTCTCAGATAGGAATTCAAATGTAAACAGAAATGTACCAAGTAATAGCCTGAAAGCTTGACTTAAGTCACCCCTCAGTAGTGTTTATGAGAAAGCAAACAGTGAAAGTGATTTTAGTAACTTCAAAATCAAGTTCCCTTTTCCAGATCTATTATTTCAATGAAATACTTTTGTAGCCATTTTAATTGCATTAGGTGTATAGCTATCTTTAAGTTCTATAGAAATGAATTAACCTTTGTGAAAATCTGTTTGAGATAGCCGATATTAAATTTATCACCTCAGTTATCTCTGCAATATTTTAGAAACAGAGATAAAAAAATAGCCATACCTCTGTTTATTGAGAGAAGATATACTTATTATATCAGAGATCACCCTTATGATATCACAATGAAGAAAAATATGCTTCTTTCACAATGTGACCCTCGGCTGTGCCCTTCATCTTATACATGGCACAATCTCTAGCTGAAGATGCTAATAAATTTATGATGTTGGTATAGTTTTACTTTCATGTGTAGAAAGACAAATAGTATATAATTCAGATTTTCATGCTACTTTCCACTCATTCCACTGCTTTCTAAAATGCAGCACTTCATAAACATTTCTCTAATAAGTTTAAAAAGATTAAATCCAGAATTAATTACAATAAAAGCTCAACCCCTTTTCAGGTGATCTCTGTATGTTATAAACAGAGAAAAAAAAATCCTTCATGAAATATGTATGTGAAAAGGACAGAGTGCTTGATGAAGTTTTTGCAGCACGTGTATAGTTCATCTTAAGCTAATATTGTTGTTTCAGTAACTGAAGTATTTTTTTTTACTTTGTCTTGAACTGTTTATGAAGAAATATGCATTGCACCATCCAGTATAGTACTTATTTATCTCATGCATCTGTAGTTAATAACATAGGTGATATTTATTTATCTCATGTGTTTGTAGTTAATAATATAGGTGAGCTAATACTTAACTGCGTTTCTGCAATAGGAAATATTTCAGTAGGTAGTATCTAGTATGACAAGTGATGCAAACCATGTAAGACAACAACAGTTCACAAAGATCTGATGAAGGAGATTAAAGGACTACTGACTGTAGTAATCAAAGAAAAACTAGGGGATAGGCAACTTCTTTCATTGAACAACTAGAAAAAACATATATCCTTAGCATGATACCATGGTATCAAAACCTGAATTTAAAATTGTTTTGATGTGCAAATTATTTCCTCATTTGATGATAATGGAGGCTGCAGAAATACTCTGAAACAAATCTGGTACAATAACTCTACAGAAAACTTAAAAAAGGAGAAAGCCAGAAAGTAAATGTAAATAGATAGATAGATACAAACTACTATGAAAATGCTCAAAAGCTGCTAACAAAGAAAAAAATGGCGAAACCAGAAGTCTATGAGCTGAAGAACTATTTAATAAAGCGCTTTTCTTTGGGACTGTGTCCAAACTTCATCATATATCTAAAACATACACTCCAGAATATTTATAACTTGAGTCAAACATCAGGTGGTCAAGAAACTTCCAGTCCGAATAAAACAGTTAATCTTAGACTCTTAAAATTTTAAGAGTGGTTGTATTTATTGATATCACGCATTTGTTGCTTATGAGTGATAGCACAATGCTGATTTATTCAATGTGATTTTAAATTTCATGGTTTATGGAATCTTAGTGTAATATTGTTTGCCATGTAAGGATTTTGTTTGTATTCATGTAAAGCAGTGTGGAGGGTGTGTCTAACATTAACATAGTTTTATTCTGACTGGAGGTGTCTTGACCAGCTGATGCTTGACTCAAGTTTTTAATATTCTGGAGTGTATGTTTTAGATATCTGATGAAGTTTGGCCACAGTCACAAATGAGAATCACTTTATTAAATAGTTTTTCAGCTCATAGACTTCTGGTTTTACTGTTTTTTCTTAGATAGATGGATAGTTAGATAGATAGATAGATAGATAGATAGATAGATAGTTAGATAGATAGATAGGGAGCTGAATTCAGAAATGACCATGATGCAACAAATTTTTAGATGCAACAACACAATACAATTCAGAAAAAAAGTTAAATGCATGATTCAAAGACTGAATCACAAGCTGTTTCTGGAATTTGCACTGTACCAGAATTTGTAGGACTGTGGTGTACTGACAGACAGACCTAGGATATCCTCTAGCTGTAATGGTATTATCACAGGACTATTAGGGGGTAATTGTAATGCATAGCAATGATGCAGACATAAGCTGTCATGTTCTACTCTGGATCTCCAGATTCCACCCTTGAAAAAGCAAATATATGCATTCACGGCTGTTGTGCTTCAAAAGTCCTGTTAAGACTGACATGCCACTGCTCTAGTTGCTTTCACCATTAAGAAGCCAGATGTCACCATTCAATGTAAGCCTAATATCCATACCTCTCAACTGTCCAGATTTTTGCATCATACTTTTGGCTTATTCCTCATAAAATATGTGGTTTTCTGACAAATCAATGAGGATTGAAGTCACTAAATAGTGGCAAAAATTATTTGAGTTTCAGACTTTATATCCAGCAGAAAATGTATGCCAAGATAATCACTGTTATTCTAGCAACCTTCTAAGTTAATATGACCACTTTTTTAAATCTGTCCCTATTTTGGGGCCTTTGATCCCCCCCCCCCCCCCATTATTTTATTCTTTGTCCAGGTCTCTTGTATTAAGAGGTTGAGATGTATGCTAACACAGATATGATATACAGTGATCAAGTCATCACATACATACACTAGCCATATTGTAGGCTCTCACAGCACTCTAAGCTGCAGCTATAAAACCAGTTTAAGTATGTACCAATCAATGTATTTCTTTAGCATAATGTAAAACAGCAATTTAGTCATAATGCTATGGAGCAGTAATGAGGCCATTACCACGCAAAAACATAACTAACCTATAAGGATCCTAGTAAAACTAAACTGCAAATTGTAGACATAAAATCAGTCAAATGTAGTTGCACAGGGGACCAAGAAGTTCCATCTACTATGCTCATAGAGAACATACTTGCAAAATACAATAAAACAACAAAATAAGGAATAAAAGAAGAAAAAAAAAAATTCAACACACAAGATATTTTATTCTCTGATTAAGCCCATTGAGTAATAGAGTATTGTATTTAAGTTCATTACATTGAATGTAATAAATACTGTTTAATTTGAAAATTACTATTTTTGAAAAGGTATTTTTCAGCATTGACTTGTTTATCAAAAAGACTGCAATATAAAGAGAGTGTTCTTATACTTAAATTCTTTAGCACCCAATAGGCTTAATCAAATGCTTAATTGGAATTGTTTTAATTAATTAATTAATTAATTAATTGCATTAATTGACATTGTTGTATACATCTTATGTGTGGTTGCATTTTTTAATCTTCCTTTGAAAGCATGTTAGCCAAGGCTCTAGGAAAATAAAATATCTTGTGTGTGAAATTTGTTATTTTTCTTCTATTAACAAAATGCTTCCATTTAGTTGGTAAAACTGTCATGGAACAACTACAAGTCTGTTTCAGAATGGAGCTGACAGGGAGTTTGTCATAATGACATAGAGCAGACAGGAGAAGCGGTGCAATAACGTACATGGTGCAGATTCTATCACCACATGGGATCAGTGCTCTTATACCAGTAACATCCCTTCACAGCCTCTACATGTACTCTGTCTAGTGTATCCATGAAGTCAGATGTATATCAGTGTGTTCCAATTGCAAGGGGATACTTGTGCATGCTACAACATCTGATGGATGGACTTAGAGCATGACCACAGCATCCACAGGGAGTGTTAAAGTCTTCCAGCCATACAGGCTATATAACATTACAAACATCACCATTCCATCCAGGCCTACATCAACTAGGCTACAGCATAATCCTTTAGTCCCACATGGTACTCCATTCAAATGTGGAATTAAGCATTGCTTCATAGTTTGGTATATCCTTCAAAAAAGAATGTTAATTTTGCATACCTCCTTCTATATGCCAGTGCACCTTTCACATTTGTATTTCAGTAGCTGCCCTTGTTTGTCATGATTGACATCAGCACCTCTCTACTCTCTGGATAACACTGACCTGCTCATTTTTCTGGGTCATTCCCAGTCTATGGCTTCCTACCTTCATTATTACAGCACAGTAGGAAGTTGCAGTGGATAAGGAGAGAATTTTGTGATATTTCTGCAGTCACATTATGGGATAATTCCACTGTTTGTATATACCTCTACCCATTTTTATAGGCATACCACATATTTGATGCAGTTAGTGGTAGAACTGTTTTTTATATTCTATATGTGGTAGTCTTTGTTCACATGGGTGTACACACGTTGCTGTCTTTGCACACTGGGGCATATTTGAGGATTGCCGTACTGTTTCATTCTTTGGTATTGCTCTGATCAAAGGCCTTCATCACTGATGTGCCATTTCATAGATTTGGACCATAATCACCTTCCAATATCCATTGCCATAAAGCACCTCCTACTTCCAGGAGGACATAACAAGTCAGGCCCAGGATGAAGTTACTGACACCAATCCAATATTTGTCTTAAAGGAATTAAAGGTATCACTCTGTGTTATATGCAATGGAATATTAGTCTGGAGGTGGTAAAAGCACTGAGTAATACATGCGTCCCTGTAGTGTGTCTTATTTATTTGTTGATAGAGATTTAAGTCTTTGGCTTGAATGTATTGGAGCCATTTATTTTGTGAATGTGTAGGAGACCAAGCAGGTTTGGATTCTTAACATAAAAAATAAAAAAACAAATAAAAGTGTCTATACGAGATTGAGAACAGAGATAGATTTTAAAGCCTGATATGGTAGCTGAGGGTCTTTAATCTTGTGATCTTTTCTTTTTTCTTTTTTTTTTGTTCAGTTAAAGCCTGCAACTACATATGCAGTGTCAGTGGCACAAAAGATAGCACACTCACCTTTGGTGGGGAACGTTGTGGGCTCTATTCAAGGCAGCTGGATTGTTGACAAGGCACTGCCATGTAAATGGGGATGCTGCACATCTGAATGAGCCCTTAAATCAAGGCTCCATCTGTAGCTCAGGTGGATGTAAAAGATCCCATGGCACCTATTGTAAAGAGTGCATAAAGAGCACATAAAAATAGTATTTACATATTTACTGGCACACATATATAAACGTTTCTATTTTTTTACTATTTATCATTTTTCTTGTAACATCCTCATTGTTATTCTCCCATAATTGACTCCCACTTCTTCTTCCACAAGCATAATCTGATTTTTCTCAATCCAGTTCCCATTAAACAGAATTTCATTTTGTCTTTCATTCCAAAATGATCCATATTGCATAAAATAAATTCTTATCTAATCTCCTCACATACTGTTTCTTATTATTTTTATAACATGCATACATAATCATATTATACCTCTCAGCCTCTTAGAGCAAGAAATCTGGACAAAGCCATGACAATGAGGGGACAAAGGCCTAAAAATATGGGCAATTTTTAAACATTGCTCTTATAAAGTTAAAAAGTTGATAGTACGAAAGGTTTTGCATTAGCATAAATTTCTTGATAAGTATGAAGTCTGAAACTCAAATGTCTGTCATTATTTCCTGAATTCAATCCTCAATAATTAGCCAAGTGGTTTGCCAGAAAACCAAAATTTTATGAGGAACAGGCAAAAAATATAAGGCAAAAATTTGGACATTCTGCAAAGATCTGGACAGTTGAGAATTGTGAATCATATTCATATCTATATTGTTTATGTCATTAATATTCTCAAAACATTTTTCTGCACACGTTTTCCAGAGTTTAACCACTCTTTTGCATTTCAAAAAACATGTTCTGTTGTTTCTCCCTGCCCACAAAATTAACACACTCTTTCAACTTTCTTTTTATATAGCATATTCCCGTTTACTGGCAACTTGTTTATTTTCAGTCTCCATAGGAAATCCTGACACTCTACTACCTTGGTACACCACTTCTTCCTTTCCTTAATGACTTTAATCACTTTTTCCGGTAAATTTCCCCATATTAAAAAGCCCTGGGATTCATTGACAATCGTGCAGGCTTCGTGTGAAGTCTACTTGATTACAGTGTGTTAGCACGATGAGCAGCAGCACTCATTGAATATGGATGCTGCTCGTCATGCTTACACGATTTCAAGTAGCGTTTCATGGCCAGCAGCAGTTTAGGCAGCCATGAAAAGTTGCAGGGAAGCACAAGTACACAATGTAAACAAAACTGCTTGCCTGCTTGTAAGCAAACCTATTATGCAAGCATACGTAGGCTGCTTATGTGAAGTAAGGGCAAGTTGATTACAAGAAATAAGATGCAGGGGAAGTGAAATCGGGAGAATTTAAACAGAATACAATGTTAATAGTGCAGACTTAAGATGAGAGGAGGGTAAATGGAGGAAATCTACCCAGATAATGCATTCAAATGTGGTTATGTCACAAAGAAACATTTTAAACAGAAAGACATCCATAGTGATGCATTAATAAATAATCTTGTTTCCAAGTTTTACCCACATAGATAACTAAATATGAACATGCAATCTACAGATGTGAGAGGGACAAAATGCAACACTCTAAGAAAGGGGAGTAAATATGATATCAATGTTGATAACATGCCGAGATGAGATAACAGTAAGGACAGTGGATACATTAATGGCTATTCTCATATACTGAAGATATTGAAAATGACATGTATATACAGGGAATTTATGTGTGATAATTGACTGTAGTGCTGTATTCTCCACTTCATCCTATATAAACATATAGATCATGCACATCAGAAAGGGACATGTTTTACAATTTGTTGTCATTTGACAACCACAGTCAGTGGGTATATTGCCCTAACACATGTATTAGATAAGCATGTGCTTTACATTCACATACATCAAAAACAGTAATATAATAGCACACAAAATACAGGTGACAAATGACAACACAACTCTGAAGACATATTATTAGTTTAAGTGTCCATTCATAAATAGAGCGCATCTACTACAGGATTATATTGGGCATACTCGCAAAACATTATAGTGAACATTACCATAACAGCATGTAAACAACACAAACACACAAGAACGTGTCTCAACATAGGCCCAACCAAATTTATGATAATTTAGCATCATGCCATACAGTAAGAAATGTTATGTAAATCCTCATGTCCTATAAAGCTGTAGAGCATGAAGAAAACAGTTGCAGTGATCCATGCATGTGTGGAGAAAGACATGCAATACACTGCATTCTGATTTGGAAATTAAGTAATGCCTATGAACAATCAGTGGCAAACTCAACATTTGCATCTTGCCAGACTTGAGCACATACCAGAAAAGATATCAGAAAGAGGCATATCAACCTGTGATGCAGCAGAAATAGAATACTGCACATGTCATGACAAACACTTTTGAAGGGCTTACAGCATTTCCCTACTGTAATGGTGTGCATCCCCTACCTTGGAGGCTGATGCTTTAAAAATGTTGCCCTCTGATTGTGCCATAAATACTTTTTTTGCCTAAGCCACTCCTGTCTGACACAGGTATCTAACAGACACGCCAACAAATTTAAACCCCTGCCTGTCATACTGCATACACTACAGAGCTAAGTACTGACTACATCTGCCACATATTATAGCAATGGCGCTTATCACAAATAAATTAAATGAATGTGTGATGTAAGAAAGGACATTTGAGGATAATTTGTGTAATATGATTTTTGTCAGAAGGATGACAAGGAGGTAACTATGTTAATGTTCACACAATTGTGAGCAGTGCAGTATCAATATTTATTGGTAACTATGTTAATGTCCACACAGCTGTGAGCAGTGCAGTATCAATATTTATTGGTAACTATGTTAATGTCCACACAGCTGTGAGCAGTGCAGTATCAATATTTATTGGTAACTATGTTAATGTCCACACAGCTGTGAGCAGTGCGGTATCAATGTTTATTGGTAACTATGTTAATGTCCACACAGTTGTGAGCAGTGCAGTGTCAATGTTTATTGGTAACTATGTTAATGTTCACACAGCTGTGAGCAGTGCAGTATCAATGTTTATTGGTAACTATGTTAATGTTCACACAGCTGTGAGCAGTGCACTATCAATGTTTATTGGCAACTGTGTTAATGTTCACACAGCTGTGAGCAGTGCACTATCAATATTTATTGGTAACTATGTTGATGTTCACACAGCTGTGAGCAGTGCGGTATCAATATTTATTGGTAACTATGTTAATGTTCACACAGCTGTGAGCAGTGCAGTATCAATGCTTATTGGTAACTATGTTAATGTTCACACAGCTGTGAGCAGTGCACTATCAATGTTTATTGGCAACTATGTTAATGTTCACACAGCTGTGAGCAGTGCAGTATCAATGTTTATTGGCAGCTATGTTAATGTTCACACAGCTGTGAGCAGTGCAGTGTCAATGTTTATTGGTAACTATGTTAATGTTCACACAGCTGTGAGCAGTGCAGTATCAATGTTTATTGGTAACTATGTTAATGTCCACACAGCTGTGAGCAGTGCAGTATCAGTGTTTATTGGAAACTATGTTAATGTTCACACAGCTGTGAGCAGTGCGGTATCAATGTTTATTGGTAACTATGTTAATGTCCACACAGCTGTGAGCAGTGCAGTATCAATGTTTATTGGTAACTATGTTAATGTCCACACAGCTGTGAGCAGTGCACTATCAATGTTTATTGGTAACTATGTTAATGTTCACACAGCTGTTAGTGCACTATCAATGTTTATTGGTAACTATGTTAATGTTCACACAGCTGTGAGCAGTGCAGTATCAATGTTTATTGGTAACTATGTTGATGTTCACACAGCTGTGAGCAGTGCAGTATCAATGTTTATTGGTAACTATGTTGATGTTCACACAGCTGTGAGCAGTGCAGTATCAATGTTTATTGGTAACTATGTTAATGTTCACACAGCTGTGTGCAGTGCACTATCAATGTTTCTCAGCCACAGAAGCTGTTCCTGTTGTTTTCTACAACAACTTTGTCCCAGAATTGAAACACACTCTATCTGTGAAGATATACTATACAAGTTATTCTATACAAGTCTTTACTGAATGTATTTGTCACAGGAACATTCACACAATGACATTTGCTGGATACCTGTTTCACTGGCAGGATATTACAAAATGACTATTTTTTTTTCTCCAAAGTAAAAATTAAGACTAACAACTTATTGTAGTGTTGTTCATGTAATATGAGAATATTCATAAGAATGTTGCCCTTTGCTGGAATTGAACAACAAGTTCTGTAAGTCTGCTGACTAACTACATTTGTATGAATCAAATTCACCACAGTGGAAGTCTTGACAAAGTTCTGAGACTACACCTGTGTGAAGTTATTACATCATATGATTGCCTTGCAAACAATTTGTATGAGATACAAGGGATGGGGAGGTTTCTCCCACTGTAATTGTACTCATTATAACAGTTGTGGATGTCTTTCATGCATAACAGCATTAAGACACACAATACTTACAGTCAATGTGTTTTGAGCACCTGACTTTGTGAAGACAGAAGCTACATGATACTGTGTAGAATGAACACAATACTGTACAAGTGTTATTACAATTGTGTAACATTTGGGTCTTTGATGCCATTGCATTATGTTTTTGCTGCAAGGGATATGTGTGCCTAGAATTTCTTTAAAAGACTGTTGCTGTATGTCTCCCTCTCACTCAACAGTGCCTACTGCTATGTATACCCAAACACATGTGATGCGTAATGCAGTCATCACTGTGATGGGAGAATTGAAATTATGCACAATGTGTGTATAATCATGGATTTCAACACATGCCTTACTAGGGCAACAGCATACAGAATATTGTCCCCATGCCACAGGAAAAGCTCTATATGATGTCTACTAACTGCAGGCGTACACATTCCATCTGATCTCCAACCTCACTCAACTAATCTCTTCACAGCAGTACTATCTTTCGTCTGTCTGGAAACCTAATAAAAACACCATCTTATCCAACCATTTTGTGAAAAAATCCAACTGTAAAGAATTTCTCAGACTCTCTCTCTCTCTCTCTCTCTCTCTCTCTCTCTCTCTCTCTCTCTTTTAAACACAAACAATGTTTTACTACACATATTAGATGAAATGCTTCTACTTTTCCTTACACAACTAATATCCTTCCCTCACACTCTAAACACTCATCTCCAACATTCCTGGCATCCCAACATAAATGACACATATGCATCCCACATTCATTGTTCTATATCCCCTGATCTGTTTAACATTTGTACTATTCATCTCCTAATAAATTGCTACCAATTGCATAAACCCATTAACCATAAATGCTCTTTCACCATCATTATAACAGTCCAACCATATAATTAAGTGAAGATATTTACCCACCCTGGCCCAACAAAGCCTATAGAAAATTGATATATGCCCCCAAAATCTATCTAGTACCTAAACTGAAAAAACAGCACTGGACCGGCAACCAAGTAAAAGAAAACTGTTTAATAAACTGCATAAAGCACTTTTCATTTAATTTGTACAAACTTCCTCAGATGCATAAAGAACATTAAATTAAACACTTCTTATAAAACACTATATGGTGATAAATTAACCAATCAGCGTAAAACGCTGTGACATCTACGGAACCATTAACCCTTTTCTAACACATAAAAAAGTAAACAACACTGCTGCTGGAACACAGCATGTATATATGATCATTACTTGCTATCTATAGACTAAATAACTACTACATTATGTACAAATTTAAATACAAACATATATATGCATAAAACAAAAAATATATATGTCTATATAAGTAAACATAATAGATAAAAAAATACACACAATATGCAGATAATAAACAATCGGCTATCACTCTACCCTGTAAACTACTCAGATAGCCAAAACTAAGGGGGAAAGACAGAGTGTAGGCTCTGTGAATGTGTTTACGAACATTAATATGCTATAAATAAGGGGAAGATAGAGAATGCAGTAGCCAAGCATATTCTAACAGCACCAGACCACAAATTCAAGTTCAAGATTATAGATCATGTCAAACAAGACATTCAAGGTGGCCCCACCCCATTAAAACTTGAAGAACTCAAACTTTATTGGCAGATCTACCTTAATGCTTACCATTTCCCTGGGATTAATGACATGTGTTCGATCAAATGTATCTTGAAACTAAAAAGTTTGGTTAGATGACAGGGTTATGGCATATAGGTGCTTTTCATTTCTGCATTTATGAACAGCATCATTATTTATAAGTTATGACTATGTTGTAACCTGTTTTGTTTCTGAACAAGTATCCCTAATCCAGGATTTGGTATAGTACATCCTAGTCCCCCTTAGTTTTGGCTGAGTAGTTATAGTGATAGCAATTAGTGATCATAAATACATGCTGTGTTCCAGCAGCAGTGTTGTTTACTTTTGTATGTGTTAGAAAAGGGTTAATGGTTCCATAGCCAATGATGTCACAGCATTTTACGCTGATGGGTTAATTTATCACCATATGGTGTTTTATAAGAAGTATTTAATTTAATGTTCTGTATGCATCTGAGGAAGTTTATACGAATTAAACAAAAAGCTCTTTATGCACTTTATTAAACAGTTTGCTTTTACTTGGTTGCCGCTCCAATGCCATTTTTTCAGTTTAAGAAGTTTGTTTTGTGTTTACATGACTTGGTTGGTTCTATCTAGTACCTAGTCGGACTCCCTCCCCTCAAAACTCCTGGGGCTACTGCTCCTCAGCATAAATCAAAGAAGTCTCTGAAATAAACTACCTGAAGTTCATGTTTGGCTAATCCATCATTCCTTTGACATAGTAGTAGATACTGAAGTTTGACTAAAACAAGAGACAAAAGACAATGACATCTTAGCCCCTGGCTAGAACATTCTTAGATCTGATTGAAAATAATAAAAAAAGAGCAGAAAGTGTGGCTATAATCTACAAAGACACCCTAAACCTTCCGTCTTGACATTCAGCCCCTCTCCTTAATTCAATAACATAGAAGTACTCATATTTTCCCTTTTATTTAATAATCAAAAGTCTATATCACTGCAATAATAAAGTTGTTAAATTTGCAAACAAGTATCCCTTTCCAAACCCACCACTGTAAAGCACTAAAAAGCCTAAAATGGTTAGAACTATCCAATCAACTAACATATACAGAGCTTATACCACCTATAAAATTATCCAGCATCCATCTGCTTGTCCAGAACTAAATAACATTCTACAGAATTATGTTCCCAGTTGGTCATTATGATCCAGTGACCAAAACCTCCTGTCTGTCCACAAACTTATCAAATCTGCTGCGCATTGTCTGTACTTGGACCATATTGCTAAGGCCTGAAACTTCTTACCTGCATCCATCAGATCAATACCCTCCCATCCTTCAAAAGCATTCTGAAAGACCTCCTAGCCAAAAGTTGACTCCGTTCTTGCTCAACACCAGGATAAACTATCTCCATAAATATGAACAAGTGTCTATTCATATCTTATATCTCCTTACTCTCCCTTCTTCACTCACTTCCTTACTTTTATCGATTTCCCTCCCTTGGCTTTCTCTCTAAATATACCATCAACCTGCTTTTCTCTTACTTTGTATTGCAATTCCTGTTTGTATTATACTAACTTACCTTTAATTTCTCTATAAACTCCAAATATTAAATGATTGTCATATAACTTGTATCTATTCTTAACCAATGTTTCTGCTTTGGTATAATTATTTAAACTCCAGATGTTTTTTGTATTATTTCTTTTTTTTTTTTCAAAACAGGTTTATTGTTTTAACATATAAGAGAAATATCATAACAATTTTATACAAGTAATTAAAAATAGGTATTATTATAATATTCAACAAAACAACTAAAGTATTTACAAAGACATCCACTACAATCAGATCAATTAATTAAACTAAAATACCGTGCTATTGAAATTAGAATTTTTTTAATAAATTTTGTAAATTATCCCATACAATATAATATGATGTTTTTCTAGTTGTTCTCATTCTAATTGTGCTTATTTCCATATGGCACATTATATTCATAACATTTTTAAATTCATTGAATGAAGGAGGTGTATCTGAAATCTAATTTCTAGTTATTATTTTCCTGGTCACTGCTAGGATAGACCATAACAAGGGAAGCTTAATCTTTTTAACACATTGAGGTACAGGTGTGTTGAATAATATAAGAGACTTAGAAATAATGAAATTATCTGTAAAAAGAGCCTGCAAAAATTCATTAATTGACTTCCAGTATTCTTTCAACTTCATACAGTCATAAAACATATGAGCCCAGTCAGCATTAATTTCTACATTACATCTCTTACATAGATTATCTTTATTATTTATTTTATTCATCATCAAAGGTGTATAAAAAGATCTATGTAAAAATGTCCATGTATAAAGTCTCCAGACAATGGAAGATGTAGTTCTATAAGCAGATTCCAATATATATTGTTTATCTTGTTGAGTTGGTGGGTCCCCATTAATAGAGGTGAAATGATTCCAATATGAATCTACACTGTAAAAAGTTTCTTGTCTGATAATTTTATGTATATATGAAAGTTTACCTTTATCAGAAACTTTATGCTGTAAATTTAATATCAAGTAATCAATCAGTTTTGGAATAGATTCTTTAACTGTTATAGACATTAGATCTATTCTATCAATGAGATGTTGTCTAAAGATCTGAACCTCTAACCAGCAAGTTTCTCTTAGATCAAATTCTTGTTTTAAGAAATCTAGATTTTTAACTTTATTATCAGATATCAGCTGATACCAGTACTTTAGATCATTATCTATAGCTAAATGAGCTCCTTCAGAAGTAGATGACATAAGCATACCCTGAGTATACATTATAGGGAATACAATAAAATTCCATTCCCTATACTTAGGGTGCATGAATATAAAGTTACGATAACTAATAATAATATTTAATGGGTAACAAACCATATGTTTAGGTGTAATAGGTGAAGTACAAAATTCCTTTAGCAACCACAACATGGAGTTATTTACAATCATATTTTTATGTGTTAAGGAGATTTTCATGAAGTGCATACTAATTAGCTCCCAATAATCTTTCCATTTTGCGATATATGACTGATCTATTAATAAAGTAATAACTTTTATAATAGAAGAGATAATATATAAATTAAAGTCTGGAAAAGAAATACCCCTTGAGACCAGCTATTAGTATGTTTCTTTAATGCAATCCTAGGTATATTAGGTGCCCATAAGAAATTTAACATTAGTGTATTCAGTTTCTTGATAATTATTTTTGTAGGTGAAAGTATTATTGATTGTATTAAGTATAAAATCTTGGGGAATATTATCATTTTAATAATTGTAAGTCTCTCCTCCATAGTAAAAGACATATTATTCCAGGTATTAAAAAGATTTTGTATATTAAGAAAACAGGTATTATAGTTATTATATATAATAGATTTAATATCTTTAGATAGTATTATACCTAAATAAGTTATCTGACCTGAATTGGGTACATATTTAGTAAAATCACTAATGAGAATATTTTTCGTGTATATATAGGTAGTATTTTAGTTTTTCTTCATTGAATATTAAACCAGAAATACTTTTAAAATTCATCATTTTATCAAATAAAGACTGCATAGAAGAATTAGATCCTGCTGATGTAATTAGAACATCATCTGCAAAAGTTGAATTTTTGATGTTGTATTTTCGTCTATTTCAAAACCCTCTATGTCAGTACTGTTTCTAATCAAATTAGCCCAAGGCTCCATTACTAAAGTGAATAATAGTGGAGAAAGTGGACATCCTTGCTTTGTACCTTTAAGAATGGGTATTTTTGTGAAACATATGTTCCTACCTTAATATAAGCCAGCGTTCCTTTGTATAAATGCTCAATTAAATTTACAAATGCATCAGAGAAGTTTGTGCATTTCAGTAAGGTAAACAGATAGTCCCAACTTACTGAATCAAATGCTGAACCTATATCAAGACTAATAAGTGTTAAATCTTTCTTTTTCCTATTTGCAAAATCAATTAATGTTAAAGTTCTTCTTATATTATCAAAAGTATTTCTATTTACAATGAAGCCCGTCTGATCTATAT
Organism: Protopterus annectens; assembly: GCF_019279795.1. Lineage (NCBI taxonomy): Eukaryota > Metazoa > Chordata > Ceratodontiformes > Protopteridae > Protopterus > Protopterus annectens. The sequence continues at coordinate 428,586,443 of NC_056735.1, forward strand.
CTATAATGACGGGGATGATTGTCTTCAATCTATCAGCAAAAATACTCATAAACATTTTATAATCAACATTAAGTAATGAGATGGGTCGATATGAAGAACATGTAGTTGGATCTTTATTAGGTTTTAAAATTGGTGAAATAAATGTATATTGCCAAGATGGGGGGGTTATTAACTCAGTTTGGGCCAAAATAAAAACCTTATGTAGTAATGAATATGTAGTTTTAGAAAGGATTTTATATATCTCTGGTATAATACCATCATTACCCGGTGCTTTGTTTGATTTAAGCTTATTTATTTGTGTAATAACTTCTGTATATGAAATACTCTTGTCCAATAGTTTAATCTGTTGTTTATTAAGCTTTTTATTCATGTTTGTGGTTATAAACTCCTTTATTTTATCTTTAGGTTCCATGTTAATGTTGTTATGGTTAATCTTGTGAAAGTGATTTCTAAATTCATCCAGTATTTCTGGTATACTAGAAACATTCTTCTTTTTCCTTAGAGAAAAGATTTCTTTGATATGGTTTTGTTTATTCAATCTTTTGTTTTATTTTTAAGTCTATGTAAGTATTTGGGGCTTATTGAATAAGACAAAACTTGTATTCTCTAAAGTTATTTTAACTTTATGAGTTAAAATTTCTTTGTATTTCTCATTTAGTTTGTTTATTTCTTCAATAACTTTCTTGTCCATAATATTTTCTTTATTATTATGTTTATAAGAGTCTAATTTACTTTGAATATCTAACAATTCCTTATCCCAAGATTTCCTTTTATTATTATACCATCTGATACTTTGTCCATATAGATATGATTTTAAGGCATCCCAAACATAGACAATGGAGACTTCAGGAGTATTATTTATGTCTAGAAAATGTTGTACTTCTGAAAGTATATATTCTTTATAGTCTTTTAGCTGAGTTAAGTATGCTGGTATCCTTTTGATCTGAACATTATGAGTATTTTTATCATGAATTCAAAAACAATTGAGTTATGATCAGATATAGGACATGAAATGATTTTGGAATTAATTAAATCTGTTACCATCTGGTTAGAAATAAAGACCCTATCTATTTTTGAATAAGTTTTGTATCTGTTAGAAAAAAGGTGTATGGTAATGATTTTGAATCTATCTGATTATTAATATCATTCAAATGATAAGAATTAGCAAAATCATTTAAATGTTTTGCATTAGATGTAATTCTTCTTTTCCTTATAGTGGTAGTATCACTTTCATGTAGTATACAATTAAAATCACCAGCTAAAATAATATCCCCTATAGAGAATGATATGATCTTATCAATATGATGTTTCACTGTATTAATACCAATTCCAGGTATCCAATATACATTAATTAAAGTGTAAGTCTTCCCATTAATTTGTATTGTAACCATACAAAACATTCCTTTGTCATCCTGAAAAGACTTAATGGTTTTAGGAATGGGCATACTTTTATTCCATAAAATAGCCACTCCTCTTTTTCTGAGTGTGCTCTGAACTAACCAATACTGTATACTTATTAGTGGCTAGTTTATCAATATCTTTTTCAAGAGATGGGTTTCTTGCAGGAAGACTAGATTGGCCTTGTGTAAATTAATGTATCTTATTAGGCTTGCCCTTTTACACGGATTATTCAATCCATTAATGTTTAAAGAAATTCCTTTTAAAGATGTCATTTGGCATTTTTAAAACTCAAGAATCTTATGATCGAAATAACAAATAACAAGATAAATAATGTTACATCTCATCTTTTAGGTGTACCTTTAAATATAGCTGTATTTATTAAATCTCTTATGGGATTTTGTATAGGATTCAATTTTGTTTGTAGTGACAATGAGTATACAAAATATATTGTGGATGTCAAAACTATATACATATAACAATGAACAAGTGAAAATAATGTAAGGATTAAACCTTGCATCCAGCCTGAGTTGAAAACTCCAACTTAGAGTAGTATTTACTACTCAAGTTAACCCTACCCTAAGCAGCAGTACCTCAGCTACCACCTTATCAATTTAATACTAGTTATATTTAACTGAGGTTAACAGTTTTCAATTCAATTATCTATCAAGACAAAACTACACATTTGGTAAAACAGCATCATATAAACTAAAATAAACTTTTTTTTTTTTTTTTAACTGTTCATACTACTATATAGAGCTATGTAATATATAACACTTGTATTCAAATAGCATTCAAATAATCTTGATGTTAGAAATCAAGAGGAGAGAAAATTAGGTTCTAACATTCATTTAAATCAAAAACTTTGGCTAATATGATTCAGACATTACATTACATATATTAAGATGCATCTATTTTCTGTCATGTGAATACTATTAACAGCTTCCAAAAAAAAAATCTTGAATTGTTTGTATATGAACATTTACTTAAACTCATTATTGTCAATAGAGTAAAATATTGTATTCATAAAAATTATTATAAATCATATTGCATAGTTATGCAAATTCTCAGAAACACTTGCATTATTAAAAAAAAAAGCCATCACACACATACACACAGACACACACACACACATACATACACACACACACATACACATATACACACACACACACACACACACATATATATATATATATATATATATATATATATATATATATATATATATATATATATATATATATATCTGATCTCACTGAGTTATGTCCTTGTTGAGCACTATCCTGCTTGCTGTCCCTAGAATAAATCTGTCTGCTTTATAGAAAATAATGCACAGCAAACACATTTTAGTAACCAGATTTTACAATCATGCTAACCTACTGCTTTAAAATATATCACATGACATTTCTTCCAGAATAGAATTATAAAATTGTTTATGCTTGTCAATCAGATGAATTAAATGAATTATAATAAAGTATATGTTTGGAACAGAAGTTTTAACACAGATTATTATGCTGCTGTTAAGTAGATTTTCAAAACATTTAAATAAATGTTTCATTTTCTATGCCTTCTAAAATAAGACATTTACTTACTACAAGAAACTACATCATTTAAACTCATTATAACTGACATTTTATGAATAGAGTATTTTTCCTGAATCTGTGGTGTGTCAGTATGATAACTAGGTCAGAGGTTATACTAACTGCTTTCAGTTTCTCTGTGAGAATTCTGTGAGTTGAAGCTTTTGAAGTAGTTCATGGACACTGTGCATGAGACAGCCCACATCCCAGATTGTCTCCCTTAACATTTTGGCGGGAAACTTATTGAAACTTGTGGCAAACATTCATTTTGTCAATAGAGTAAAATATTGTATTTATAGAAATTATTATAAATCATATTGGATAGTTATGCAGATTCTCAGAAACACTTGCATTATTATATAAATAAAAAAAAGCCATCACACTCACACACACACATACACATACATACACACACACACACACACACACACACACACACACACACACACACACACACACACACATATATATATATATATATATCTGATCTCACTGAGTTGTGTCTTTGTTGAGCACTATCCTACTTGCTGTCCCTAGAATAAATCTGTCTGCTTTATACAAAATAATGCACAGCAAACACATTTTAGTAACCAGATTTTACAATCATGCTAACCTACTGCTTTAAAATATATCACATGACATTTCTTCCAGAATAGAGTTATAAGATTATTTATGCTTGTCAATCAGATAAATTAAATGAGTTATAGTAAAGTATATGTTTGGAACACAAATTTTTAACACAGATTATTATGCTGCTGTTAAGTAGATTTTCAAAAACATTTAAATAAATGTTTCATTTTCTATGCCTTCTAAAATAAGACATTTACTTACTACAAGAAACTACATAATTTAGACTCATTATAACTGGCATATTTTATGAATAGAGTATTTTTCCTGAATCTGTGGTGTGTCAGTGTGATAACTATGTCAAAGGTTATACTAACTGCTTTCAGTTTCTCTGTGAGAATTCTGTGAGTTGAAGCTTTTGAAGTAGTTCATGGACACTGTGCATGAGACAGCCCACATCTCAGATTGTCTCTCTTAACATTTTGGCGGAAACTTATTAAAACTAGTGACAAACATTCATTTAGTAGTGTAAATGCATGTAAACATGACAAAACCTTCACAATGTATTCCACAGACCATTACAGCCTCTTACTTCTTTTCAGAAAGAGAAACAAATTGAATCACAGCTTGCCATTAAATCTTCAGATATTTTGACTGGTTATGAAACAAAACATTATAACTGACATATTTTATGAATAGAGTATTTTCCTGAATCTGTGGTGTGTCAGTGTGATAACTATGTCAAAGGTTATACTAACTGCTTTCAGTTTCTCTGTGAGAATTCTGTGAGCTGAAGCTTCTGAAGTAACTCATGAACACTGTGCATGAGACAGCTCACATCTCAGATTGTCTCTCTTAACATTTTGGCGGGAAGCTTATTAAAAACTAGTGACAAACATTCATTTAGCAGTGTAAATGCATCTAAACATGACAAAACCTTCACAATGTATTCCACAGATCATTACAGCCTCTATGTAAGTGAAATTAAGCCCAAAATTACCAACAAGCAATAAAACTCAACATTCTTCTCCCAACTTAATTTTCATACAAATCCTATTATTCACTGTGCCCACACAATCAAAAGCATTTCTATATATTAATAAAGAAAAGAAAAAGAGAGTAGAAAATAAAAGGGAGTGAGGCAGAAATAAAAAAATGTAAGAGAAAGCTGTAAGAAGTATATACAATGGAATGTTACTTACTGTTTATGTTAATAGAGTTAAAAATAAAACATTATTTACTCTTATTTAGTTCTGATTATTATTAGTTAAAGCATAACAGATTATTTACAAACAGGCATAAGCAGTATAATCAAGAAAGTATAATTAGAAATAGCATTTGAAGAACTTATAAAAACTTTTACAAGGAATAAATATGTTATTATTCTATTAATGATATTTTCATTACTGTTCTCTCCCTGCCCTCCCGCACCCTTTACCCACTACATAATCTAAATAGAATGTCATTGTTTAAACAAAGAAAATAATAAAAGGAGAAGGAAAAAAAAGGTAAAGATAAAAAATGTATCAAATTACTAACCTTACTTCTTTTCAGAAAGAGAAACAAATTGAATCACAGCTTGCCATTAAATCTTCAGGTATTTTGACTGGTTATGAAACAAAACATTTCTTTGCACATAGAGAATAACTTTGATTAAATCTTTTCCAAAATATTTGTGGCTTTCTGGAAATGCAGGAACTATATTCAAAAAGATTAATAATGAACTAAAATGATGAGAGAGAAAAAAAACATATAACAAATCATTTGTTTTTAGTCTCTTCTTCTTCTCTGAAGTCTTCCACGAAGCTTCAGTTGCCAATCTCTTTAATGAAGAACTAGCCCATTCCATTTCTTCTATTTTATCCAAAATCCTTTTTTCTTTGACAAACAGTAAAGCAGAGTCTAAATCATCGAAAACCTTAGGACCTTCAGGAAGGAAGATTTTAAGCTTGGCAGGAAACAGAAGGTTTGTTTTAAACTGTGCTTTTTTAAGCTCCCTTATTAGTGGCAGAAAAACTTTTCTTTTAGCTATTACCATGGAAGAATAGTCATTGTCAAAACGCACAGTTGTCTCATTAATCTTAACAGGAGCTTTAGCCCAAGCAGATTTAAGAACCATCTCTTTATCAAAAGATGATAGAAATCTAACTATAACTGATCTAGGATATTTTTTGTTAGAGTTAGTATTAGCTATAGATCTATGTGCTATTTCTATACCAAAAGAGAATGCTTCTGGTAAGTCTAAAGTTTTAGGGAGCCAAGTTGTTAAAAAAGAAGTAATATTGTTACCTTCAATATTTTCTGGCAGTCCAAAAATCCTAATGTTATTGCGCCTAGATCTATTTTCCAGGTCATCCAGCTTTGTTTGTAAATGTGTATTTTGTTTCAGCAGAAACTCAATATTGATTTCCTCTTCTTGGATTCTATTTTCCATGTCATTCACAGCTTCTTCTATGTCTGTCATCTGGTTCTTCTGTTGTTGCAGGTCTGTATGTAACAGGTCTATTTGTTTTGTAGATTTTTCTATGAAGGTGTCTATTTTAGTAATCACTTTTATCCATTTTATCAGTAAGTTGCTGGATTATAATTATCAGAGACTGAAGTTCTTTCTTGATGCTGGAGTCTTGAGAATTTGTCTTACTGGAACTCATTTCAGACTGATAAACTGACAGGAAAATTTCCACAGTGATTTCTGACAGGAATATTGTTAAGATTTCCTTTCTTTTTTATATATAGTTCAAGAACTATATAAAACAAACGTATTTAGAAAGAAAATTACTTCAAAAATTAATTTTTTAAGTAATTAATTCCTGTCAGTGTAATGAAATTGGTGGAGCTGAAGAAATCTGCTGCTATCCTGTGTTCATCCTTGGCCACCTTTTGTATTATTTCTGATGACAGCAAAATCATTGTTCTTAAATATTTTGTGATACTATGGAGCTTTTCTCCTCGGGCCTTCACTGAAAAAGGAATCCTATCCAGTCTGACTTTCCAAGGTAATCAAATGTCAATAAATAAATAATTGTAACATACATATCCCAGGTAAAAGTGTTAATAGTGCCAAAAATCTTTTCTGTTGAGTATCTATAAACATCCCTCAAGATACTATAATCCTAGGAGGGATGAGTATATTTCACAGAGATTGTCACTGATCTGGAACAGACTCATCATCCCTGTCCATATTCAAGCACAACTTGGATCTATGGATGGGAAACAGAAAATTTACTCCAAGACTGGCCCCAGTACTACTAATGGATAGAATCAGCTCCTAATTGCTTTATCCCATACACAGGTCCCCTCAAATTATCTATGGTATGATCCCAGTTATTCTCTTTAGGGGTAATATATAATTATTGACCACAGGATGGGCAAGGCCAATCTCTAACCAAATGGGATAGGTTAATTTGAGCACAAGAAGGGAAACTGGCTGGACTTAAAATGCCCCACAAGTGCAGCTAGCCTAATACTTACCTATGAACCTATGACCTGTGAACTTATGAACAACCTATAACAAAAGCGTCCATTTTTGCACTGGCAAGCTCAGCTGGTGTCACAGCTACATAACAAATAGATACCAGGCAGTAAAATAGCAAAATAATATCTCATCCTTCCTTCATGTATCTGTAAGGTGTCCATAAGGATCCATCCTTGGTCCCTTATTTTTCAAGATCTTCACAAATGACCTCCATACTGCTAGTAAACATGCCTCCATCCATAGTCCAGTACACAGATGACTCTATCTTGACCTGCTCAGCCCAAGCCCTAAATCTGCAGTGGGTACTAACCCAATAATCATTTTCTTCAATCAAAACTTGGTTAAGCAGCAATCAGCTAATACTAAACCCCAGCAAATGCAAACTGATGTTATTTACAGAAAGGCAATTCTTATCTCAAAAAATCATCATTTATCATAACCTCATCCAACAATACACAAATTTAACTTGTTACTTATGTCAAACTTCTAAGTACAATTATAGAAGAAAATATTAAATTCAACTGCCATATTAAACAGGTTTACTAGCAAAATATTGAAGTGACTTACCTTGACTGTGAGAAGGTCGAACATGGAGGTGCAGAGAAGCAAAACTGCAAACACAATTTCTGTTGACTTTGAAACGTCACTACGTAGCATGTGTTCGCATTTTTGAGTGTTGGTGTTTTGAAGTGCATTGCACTACAGTGGGGATCTGGAAAATTACCCTTTTCCTCACTGTAGTGTGATCTTGGAGTTAGAATATATACGTAGCAGGGGGTGTTAATATGGCTGTGCAGGGAGGCTTGCCACCCTGCAAAACAGTATAAATTTGTCTGCATATTTTCTGGATGATGAGTGGTTGAATGTTGAATTTTTCCTTCGAAAGGATCAATATTCCGAGCAGTCGGCTGGATGGTTTTCCATTGTTCTGGTTCGGGGATGTGCATAGTTGTGGTAAGTCACTTCAACATTTTGATAGTAAACTTATTAAACAATCAGTAACAAGAAAATCATTAAAAACTCAGTTCACTATATAAGATCAAACCATATCTGACATCCATTGCAAGAAAGCACATTGTATCAACCTACCTACTCCTTATATTCTTGTGTGCTGCATCCATATTCACTAACTTACAATCCACCCAGTTAAGTAAACCAGAGCAATGCTATAATAAAGTGGCCAAACCTGCAGCAAATTTAATACATAACACACATCACTGCATCCTTCTGAAGCAATTAAACTAGACAGACCTATCTCACTACCTAACCTCCACACAACTAGTAACTATCCATAACCTTATCTACAACCCAAAAAATTGTCCATTTCTAAATAGCACTGTCTCACAATTCTCCCCAAATAGAATCCTTCACTACACAGACCACCAGTCCTAATCAAATCAATAAATGCAGCAGGAGATTCACTTTACTCAAACTATGTCTTTTAAAACCCGGAAATCCATCCCCTCGCCCTAAGACAAAGAGGCAATCAAAATGATTTTAAATTGCAACTGAAACAATACCTTATAGACTCACATCTTTGCTCTGGCTCGATCGGTAAGCAAAGTCATACCATTTTACATCAACTATCACCATAATCTCACAACAAATTATTCTATTACCAAACTGTTAAAAGCTATTATCTCCATCATACAATGAACATTCTTGTGCATTAATAAATAACTCTGCAGAGTGCATGCAATGCAAAACATTGCCGTCTCCTGTGATTTTTTTTATTTAAATTACTTTGTAGTATACTTGTTATTCTGCTAATTGTTCTGATCTTATCTCTCTGGTTTTATAATCATTATCTAATGTCAATGTACTGAGTAATCTCAATTTTGTCTCTTCATTGTATGCACTGAATTTTGTCTTATAATATTTGAAATTGGAGCTTTCCTCCTCTGGCTTCAACTGAAAAGTTTTTTTCACAACCAATTAGACTTTTCTGGAAGCAAATTCAAATAAATAATGCCCAAGGCATGCTGCAAAATCACATTGTTATGTATCTGGCTTGCCTAACAACTTGCTGGAAACAGATATCAATGACTTGACCTCTGTTTCTTACAATAACCTACATGCTCTGTCTCCTCATTGGCACTCTTAATCTCCAAGATGGATTCAACTAGTGTTGAAAACTGTGGAAAACAAAACAATAAGTGGGCATGGCACTGGCACATAGATGAAGATGACATTGTAACTTTGGAGTTTCATCATCATTCACTGAATATGAGGAGACAGAGCATGAGAAAGAGTGGAGTCACCCAGGCTCAGCAATCTGGCTGGCTCTCTACTACCTGGCTCTTGCCTACATAGGGAATGAATAGGCAGATAAAACCCTCCAGCTAGGAAAGGAATAAATGGGCCAAAGAGTTCTCTCCCAGGCTGTACATTTCTTGGATTCTACCCCAAGAATGAGAGAGAAACAACTAGCCCAACTGGGTAAAGAAAGGGGACCTACCAGACAACATCCTTGGAAGAGCAACAAAAAAAAGCTGATAATCCATAATAAATATATCACAACCAATCAAGTAGTAAGATTCCCATTTTAAACAAATCCTTTCCATCCTGCTTTCCTCTTCTTACTTTCTTCCATACTAAAGAAGGCCTTTCTACCCGGTTTACTATTTCTCCATTTTGTTTTTCTCTTCAATATTCTTTCTTCGCTTATCTTTCTTTCTTTCTTTCTTCCCTGCAAACTAGACGCTTGTGTAATATTTTGTATGTATTGAAATTTTTTGACATTCATTGTGATACATGCTCAAACGATTATTGTAAATATTTTGTTTGAAATGTACACATTGTTTTATTCTTAGTTCTGTATATGTATCTTCTGGGCTGAGCCTGATATTCTGGGCTCCATCTTAGTCAACAAATGCAAATAAAAAAATAATAATAATACGAAGAAGAAGAATGATCGACAATGTGCTTGCATATTCAGCAAGGGAAGCATGGAGTTGATTACTGAAGAATGATATATGCTACTAATCAGTTCCTAGCCAGTGAGAATGAACAGCTAAGGCTATGCTACAACCATGGAAGAACTAAGCGGGCCAATAGGAGGCTAGCTAGTGGAGAAGAATGCCAAAGGGCTTAAAGGCAATAGCTAGCCAATAGGCACTAGCAATGGAGAAATTTGACATATCAGGGACTCCACCAATGGGCTACTACAATGGGTCACTTTGATCAGTAGTGAGCTCTAAAAGCAGCTAGTCAATGGACACTAGCCTTGGAGACAAGCCAAATACAGAAATAACCTATAGGTTTCCATGATGGGCCAGGTTGCCCAGTTATGAGATGCATGCCCAATCTTACTCCTAGCAAAAGAATTCCATGGTTGCTATGTTATAGGAGCTGGTCTCGGAGAAGTTAAACCAATCAAAAATTTCCAAAAGGCTGTTGCATTCAACTAACTTGATCAATCGTGAGCTGCAAGGCCTGCCTTAGTCTTGGCTATGGAACTAACAGGGATGTCGGATAAGGTGATTCAAAGCAGGATGACAACACTGGAGAATGAATATAAAAATAAAAATAACATAAATAAACCAAAAAGGATCCACAACTATTTGTGCATGCCAACATTTTGTATTATTCATTAACTCATTCAAGCTTCTAGCACCTATCTTATACAGTATATTTCCAGTTAACCAGAGGTGCCAGAAGTTGTTGAAGGGTGGAGGGGCACTTAGTGATCTAAAAAGGGCAATTTTCTAAAACTATTTACTATCACAACATAGGTTCCCTTGGAGGACATTTTAAGCATAGCTAACTTCCTTTCTGGTGCTTGAATTAACATTTCCTGATTGGTCTTACCCATCCCATGGATGATAATTGTATATTAGTCCTAGTGAAAATAATTGTGATCATACCATAGATAATTTGGGGGGACCCATGTAAGGGATGCAGTCTTATGAACTGCCTCTACCCATTAGTGGCAGGAGGGGCAGTCCTGGGATGCATTTTCTATTACCCATCCTTAAATCCACGTTGTATTTGAATATGGACAGGGGTGAGTTTTGTTTTATTTGAATTGATAGCCTGTTCTGGAAAGTGGTATCCTCGGTGATATATATCTGTCTCTCCACACTATTCTGTTTAGATACCTGGACTGAGTATTTCTGATGCCATTTGACTTGCTGATGTTCAGTAGGTCCATCAGTAATGGGCCGGAGGATGCCTTGTATACCAGACACAGGTCACCTCTTAGCACTCTGTAGGATGCCAAGTATAGTGATAAGGCTTTGAGGTGGTCCATACAAGACCTATTGTTTAGGACTTGTATCCTTTTAGTAAGGTATCTCTGTGGGCATTTCAGTTGTTGTATGTGTCTGGACAAATACATGCCAAAGTGGGCATTATACAAAATTATTGACCTAATGAGGGCTTCGTAAAGGGGGACAATAACATCTCTAGATCTAGAAACAATCAATTTGTTCATAAGCAGTGCAATATAAAAATACTTTCTTATGACACTGGGCACATGTTGGTTGAAAGTTAGGTAATTGTCTGCACAAGTTCCCAAATGCCAAACAACTGGGTCAGCTCTCAAGGGTACAGCGTCAGTTTGGTAGCTCTCTGGGGTTGACAACTTCCAAAAGGATACAATAATGCATTTTCTGGAGTTTAGTTTCAATTTCTGATTCTGGCACCAGTTATTGATTAAGACAAGCCTTCCTGCACAATGGTTAAGCCATTTTGAGTTTCAATAACTGCTCCTAGCTTGCAGACTTCTCCAACTTAGACAGCCAAAGCCCTTTGATATTTGCTTTTACTTCTGAGAAGTAGATGTCAAACAGGAAAAGTCTCAGCACTGAACCCTGGGGGACTCCATTGGTGACCAGTCTCTTCTGGAGGTAGTCTCCCATATTTTTATCTTCTGTATCCTGTGAGCAAGTTGGAAATCCAGCTAGTTGTGTAAGGGTTTATTTCCAGCATATTCAACTTTTCTACTATGCCTGAGTAGGGAATTGTGTCAACAGGCTTGACCAGGTCAATGCAATGTAGTGTGAACAGTTTTACCTTCATCCATTGCTTTGTTGACAAGTGTAAAGCTTAAAATTTGCCCATGATTTTTAGCCTTTCACACTCTTTCTCCCTAATTCTTGCCCTAAGATGCTGGGAGATCAGAGCTTACATTTGACTGTCCCTTATTTTGTGTCATATTTTTGGTCTGCTCCTCATAAGATTTGTGGTTTTCTGGCAAACTTATGAGGATCCCAAAACTTAAATAATGATCGGCATTTGAGTTTCCGACTTCTAGACTTCATATCCTTCAGCGAATGCATGCTAATGCAAAACCTGTTATTCTATCAACTAAGCATATAAGAACAATGTACTTAAAATCTGTCTCTGATTCTGGATTTTTCCTGACCCATTATGTTTTTGGCTTTATCCCTTGATCTATGGGGTTTTGAGGTTTAAATAAAAACTATGAGCAAAAGCTGTTTACCATTTTCAACCTCAACCTGCTGCATTTTTGTTTTCACTTGTTCAATTAAATAAAACAGAAGTGCAGCAAAAACTGCACAACTTGAAAAATAACCTTAATAATAAATAACCTAACTGAAAGCTTAAAGTCAGGCAAGAAGTTTTAATATCTTTTTATAAGCAGAATAAAATTCATGCAGTATTTTTATTGTGCTTTTAGATTAATGTTTCTGGCATGACTTTAAAAATCTAACAAAACTAGGGCCAGCTTGCAGTAATGAAAAAATGAGGAAACAAAAAAATACTCAAGGCAAGGAAGAAACAGTATTAACTTCTTCTGAAAACACATTAACAGCAAAGTCAAAGTTATTCCAGATTTTCCCCTGCATTAAGTCTAATTTTATCATCACCATCATTATCGTCATGGCTATTTTTACTGTTATTACTTCATAAATGACTGCCCAGAATGTACCTGGGTGGGTTGCTGCCACTTCAGTTGAGGTCCACAGTCCACAGAACTGCACTGGCATGTTCAACAATATGACTGTTATTAATTAATAAATAACAGTGAAAACCATAAACTATCAGAAGTTGGAATGAACCAACAAAATATCGGTTGTAAATAGTAAGTGCTTTTGTTCCTTTATTGCCAAACACAGAACAGAAGAGCTTATTATTTTTTACAACTGACATTTCATTGTTTCATTCCAACTTCTGATAGTTTATAGTAAA
>NC_056735.1:428604621-428607121 GCF_019279795.1 Protopterus annectens
CTTCTATTGCAACTTCTAAACAGCTCCACAGCCAAAAAGTACAACATAGAAACTGTTGCCAGCTGTGTTATGCAAGTCTTCTTACTAGGATAGCACAGTTGCATCTGGGTAAACAGTGGTGCCTTACAGATCATATTGGCTGTAGTGCCTTCTTTGTGTAGTCACCATGTTCTGTCAGCATTTGCATGAGTTCATACTAGGTTCTTCAGATTTTGTCCCAAGAAAATGCTCACTGATTTATTAGTAATGCTGTACTGGCCCCAGGTATGTCTGTGAGCTTGAATATTGATGTGTATATGCCCTACAGTATCTGGAACTGATTTCTTCCATGCTTCCACTGGCCTCTGTGTCATGGAATTGTACGAAAGCAGACATAGAAAATGGATGGATGAATGGAACCCACTCACAAATATACTCCTGCCATGCTTTCTTGGGGGTCTGGCCTCCATTACCATACCTCTCAACATCTTAGCACAAAAAATCTGGACAAAGTCAAAATAAGTGGGGACAAAGGCCCCAAAATAGGGATATATTTTAAATATTGCTCTTATAAACTTAGAAAGTTACTAAAATTAAAGGTTTTGTGTTAGAATGCATTTTCTGAAGGATATGAAATTGAAAACTCAGATGTCTGTCATTGTTTAGTGACTTCAATCCTCAAATATTTGCCAGAAAACCAGAAATATTCCGAGACACAGACCAAAAATATGAAGCAGAAATCTGATGATTCTATGAAAATCTGGACAGTTGAGAGGTATGTCCATGACTCTAAATTGTAAGAAAGTAAGTTTTGGAAATCAGTGGATTAATGGAACACATGCAAAAATACATACACGTGCGTGCTGCACACACACACACACACACACACACACACACACACACACACACACACACACACACACACACATACCCATATACAGACATGCAGTATTTTTGTCTTCTTCTGTGTACAAGCTAAAAATGTGTTGCTGTACAATTTCTGTTTCTGAATACTGCAAATTAATTTACCATTTTTGCCACAAGAGCCAAATTTGGAAATTTTTTATGATTCTAAAGAAAGTACAGGCTTAGTGAGGAAGAAGAAATAGCAGAAAAAAATCTTAATAATCCACTTTGTGAAATTCATGTCAACACAACAACTGTGTTTGATACTGGGACTATATATATGGTCATTTGTTTTCATATTTCTTTGTAATTTCTGATCCACTAGCAAGTCTTGCATTACAGTGTAAAATTGTGATATAGCTTTGTAAAGAAAAATAAATACACAGTACATTAAATATCACTTTGGTGTATATTTCCTGACAGAATTATTCATTTATTTGAATACTACTAGAAATAATAATTTTTAGATATCCTAGAAATGTCTTCATTCAAGTTTAGTTTATCAGAGGCTGTCAGTCTAGCCATGGATCTCTTCAAACATAACATTTAAGTGAAAACTTATTTCAAAAGCTAGAACTGTTACTTGCAAATAGAATAAAGCCAACAGCAGTCAGAAATAAATATGGCATGAAGTTCAGCAAGAATACGTTGCCCCTTTCATGAAAAAAAAGATTGCAAAATTTTATTTTATACTAGCTTTCCTGCATCATTCTGTGTAAGTCATATTACAATCATGAAATGAAAGGACTGATAAATGTCTTATTTCTGCTATGCTGCAGGCCCAAGTGTGATTTTCCTTTTATATCAGAGCTATCTGAAAATGGAGTACATTCACTTAATAAGGATGGAAAATAAGATCAAGTTCATATAAACGGGGCTTCGTTTTTGCATTTATGCTTAATTTGTTGCCACAAGTTAATTTTATATTTCCAAAATATAAGTAACACAGCTGTGCCAGAAATTATGGCAAATGCAGTATGTGGTCAAATGAGCACACAGACACATCCCATACATGCCTGCAATCTGAACAGCCTTCTCAATGGGAGCTTATGAACTGCAACCCACTATATTGTATCAGAGAGAGGGTGGTTAGATATAGAGAGAAATGAAGTTAAAAGAGACAAATATGAAACTAATAGCCAAGAGTGCAAACTACCCAGCCAGAGAACAAAGGAAGGAGTACTGAGAAGGTAAAGGTCTAGATCTGTTTTGCTCTTACTTGAATATAACTGCATTTACTTTATTTATTGCCTGATTAACTGATTCAGTGACTAACTGGCTGACTGGGCTGCACTTAT
Organism: Protopterus annectens; assembly: GCF_019279795.1. NCBI lineage: Eukaryota > Metazoa > Chordata > Ceratodontiformes > Protopteridae > Protopterus > Protopterus annectens. The sequence continues at coordinate 428,606,805 of NC_056735.1, forward strand.
GTGTTGAAATGACTTACAGTCTGTACTCTGGAAGATAACATATATCCACTGCAAACTGTTGAACTGCTTGTCCTAACAATGACATCATCAAAAGAGTAGGTCACATGACAGAGAATGAATAAGGAACGTGACAGCTGCTCTTCCAACAATAAATACAAGCACAACTTTACTATACTTAATAAGCATAATTCCACTGAAGTAACTAAAGTGAAAACTATGCATTTTAGAATCAGAAAGGCTATTTTGCATAATGACAGTATAATTACAGAAAAAGAAATGGTAAATAAAAAAAAACCTTGCACACGATCTTTAAGCAG
>NC_056735.1:428614621-428714621 GCF_019279795.1 Protopterus annectens
TTATTGTACTTTAAAGATTACTCTCAGAAGTCCAGTGCCCCCCCCCCAGTCCCCATAGCACTGGTGGTGCCATCAAAATACTTAAGTATTACCTTTTGTCTAGTGTATCCCTCCACCTCTGGGTCCCTATAATAACATTGGTGTCAGTACAGCACTTTATAGATGAATCACTGGTGGTCTAATGTTTGCCTCCACTTTTCCAATCCCCATTTACTATCAATGCCATTATGGCACTTAAAAAGTAATCCCTAATGCCTAGTGGTTTCACTCCACAGCATTCATGTTTAGCAGTTGAACATAGTATTTTGTCCATGTTCACTACTGTAACATAGTGGGGGTCGCTGTGCTGCTCTGCATGGCAGAGTGTTTTTTTGAATAACTTACTTTAATTACTCGGCAATGTAGATGCCTTCTTGAAGGTGGTTCTAGAGGGAGAGCACAGGACTAATTAGCATATACCTCTCCTCCCTGGAATGCCTCATTAACATTCAGCATGGCTGTGGAGCCAGCTTTTTGTAGTGTTGCACATCTTTGTGTTGAAGGAACATATAGCACCATGTAAGGGTGCTTGTTGAATCAGTGAAAGGTACCTCGATGTGTACACCTCTGTGTATATGTCGTGGTACTTTCATGAATGCAGTCCCTTGTTTACACACGTTTTTCTGAATGGGCCATGTCACAAACAGATTTGTACTATAGTGCTGAGGTAAGATACCATTTTTTAATATGTTTTATAGCCTTTTGTTATAGGTTTGATGTGTGATATTGAAGGGTAGTTTTAGGTAAACTGGTAGTATAGTGTGTTTTGTTATGTTAATTTTAATTAGCTGTTTTAATTAATTTGCATCCAATTTGCCAGTAATGATTTGTTCTAACTGGCTGGCTGCTGATCTTGTATCATCATCATTATTATTATTATTATTATTATTATTTTGTTTTGTTTTGTTTCGTTTTAAATTACCATCAGTCTAATTTTTTAGGAGATTGGTTTGGATTGGACTACTTGGTTTAGAGGGTGAGTATATATTATCAGTTTATGAAGCATTTCTAGTATTTCCACTATGAATCATTGAATTCCAACTTAGCAAGGACCCAACCTGTCAAAGTCAACTCACTGGAAACTCAAGCTAATTGAAAAAAAAAACTAGAATTAAATTGCGTTTTGCAAGAAGTATACTGTTCCTCAATCTCATTGTCTTGCGAAGCCCCTCACCCCCCTACAAACTTGAAGAAATGGAAAATCCATAAAACAAATTAATCACTAGATGATTTCCGTGGAAAACAGTGTGGAGTTCAGCACTGCAGAACTGAACTTAGCAGGTTGACTCATCATGTGTAGGAATTCAAAAAGGTGTAGAGAAGATATGTGAGTTTCATTTTTTCCATTTCTCAAGTGAGGCTGTTAGAGTATGACTCTTGTTTTGTTGGAGGGTGTGATGATGCAAGATGGATGGTGGTAAATGCTTTGATAATGTACGTAGTATGATGATAGAATATTCATATTGTGTTCCATGATACATATAATTATTACACTGTTTTATGCATGTGTTTGTGTGTTTGTGTGCTTATTAGTGTGACATAAACACACAGATATCTGTAAGTTGCTCTGTACAAGACTAACAGAGTCACATTTGCTCAAGCTTTATTGCTAGTGATTATTACTGTCTGTGTTTATTGCAACATTCCAGATACAGAGTAAAGTACATTTACATTATGTTACTATTTAACAGAAAGCTCTTTCTCTGAAGGCGTCTATATTACATAATCAAACTTTTAAAAGTTTGAACGTCATATGGTTGACACCATATGATCGAACTTTTAAAAGTTGGAAAATGTAATAAAAAAATAACCCAAAGAAAAAACCCACCTGAACAGTTTAATCAGGGGTCAAGACCCCCTTGGCCCCCCACACCCCCCGCTCTTTAAATATACTAACTCCGAGATCACACTACAGTGCAGAAAAAGGAAATCTTCCCATTCTGCACTGTACAGAGATCACCGTTGAAATGTTCAAACTTTTAAAAGTTTGATCATATGGTGTCAACCATATGATGTTTGAACTTTTAAGAGTTCAGCAACATGATATAGACCCCTCTGAAGTACAAAGTGCCTGAAATAAGAATATTAAAGTAAGGGGGTGTGGGGGGATAAAGCCTTATATATAGGGGAATGCAGGGGACTTGATCCCTGCAAAAACAATTGTATGTATTTTTGTATGTGCTGCACTTACACATGTCAGAACATATTTGAGTATGTGTGTTAAGATGTTTTGTATACTCAAGTTTTGCAGTTTCATTCAGTTGCAGTTGAGCACTTTAATCTTAAGCTCTGTAGTTGTGAAGAGACATGGTAGAAGGTGTAGAGACACATACTGATTGTGTGGTGTGGCAAGTACTATTTTAACTGAGTTATTTTTCCCTAATTGTATTAAAATTCTATGTTTTTGGTTAATGAGTTACGTATTTCAAGTCACTTTTTAAACTGTATTACTGATATTATTATTATTATTAAACTATACTTGTAATATAGGCACATCATACTCAAATGCGTGAACACTTTGTTCATGTCATTTCAGTAGCTGGCAGGTAAGAAGATATGTGTCTGCAGCAAGTCATTAAAACTTTTTACTGTTGATGTCAAGAAACTGCTTCTCTGTGGTGAAATTATATAATGCATTCAGAAGTTTAAAATGGCATTCAACTTTCTTTCCTTCTGAACTTTTTTCTTGCAGTAGGATTAGAGTTTATTGAAGAAAATAAATGAAAAATAGTCTCCACAGTTTTTTTACTACAGAGTTACTGCATATAAAATTATCAGTCAGTACTGGTAATTACAAATTTAATAAAAATATCTGTTCAGGCAATGGAATAAGTCAAAGCAAATATCTGAAGTTTTATTTTATAATTTTCTAAGGGATAGCTTAATATGGAAGATCTTGTTGTTTCCAGCATACAGAAAGTTTTTCTATTTTTTTCTCATTTATTTTAGCATTTGTTTCAAAACAAACTTTCTGATGCAATGGTACATCTAAGATGTAATATCTTGTTATTTGTTTTTTTTGTAAGTTTGAATGTTAATTTAACTTTCAGAATAGTCACTAGTGTCAGTCCAGTTTTATTTTTGCTTTTATTTAATGTCTTGCATTATGTCTTGTATTATGATCTCTTCCACAGATTGTGTAAAAATACATTGTACATGTCAAGCTGTTACTACTATGTACCTCATTTGATTTTCCTTAGATAAATTCTGCATGTACGACTGTCTATTTGGTCTCTTCAAAAGTTTTAATCCGTTGCACACATAACATCTGTATTGTGTTATGTTACTGAAACTTCAGCTAGGATTCAGAAAGGATTACCATGAATGGGAAGCCTTAACATGGCTGTTTTCCCCACTCACAATAAGCCTTCTGTGTGGAGGGCATCTGTGTGGAGCAGAGCTGCATGATAATGGCAGCCATCCCAGAGAGTAGCTAATGCTAATCACGTGTGAGTGATGAGACTTTTTTTTAATTCCAGCTGTGGTGTCTCTAACAGTTTAAATCCATTATGCATATTACTAGATGTGTCACTAGCTAGTTTTGCACCTGCTGCCATCTCCCATCAGCTGCCCCCCCCAGCTCTTGTAGTCCGACATAAATAGCAAAAAAAAATAAATAAAAACTACTTTTTTTCTTTTAAACTGTTGCTATAATGTATACAACAAATAGAGCAGTTAAGTGCTGTTTTCAATACAAATGCAATACAGTCATTGATTTGTAAATGCTGATATGCACTGAATACTGATTGGCTGATCACAGCCCCTTTGTCCCACCCTAGCTATGCATATTACTTCTGTATTGTTTTCTGTTTATTGAAATTTTACATGGTCTGGCAAAATGGTTTCATTTTTGTATATTTCCCAAAGATGAACACTATTGTGTGTGAAGAAATTTTGAAGGAATTTTATCCCGCAATATTTAAAAACTCGCCAGTAAAATCCTCTCCTATTTGTTTTATTGGCAGTTATGTCTTGTATATATCTCACTTTTATTTGTTTTTTTTCCTTTGACACACATCTTTGCCGTTCCATTCTTTTATGATTTTTGCTTGTAAATTGATATTTTCTGTGATTTGCCAAAGTCTAGGATGTTTTCTAATTTTAGATTTGGCTCACTCTTACAGTGCCTTTCATCTAGTTCTTCCTACACTGCAAGTCTGAAAATTTTGCATTTTTATCAATGTCTGAAAATGTGCAGTTCCTTGCCATGGTCTTTAGTCATATTTATTACGTGTGCAGTTGCGTGATCTTCCTGCACTATACTCGGAATTTAAACATGTCAAACTGGACATTTTTTTCCTTGGAATGAAAGCATTTAAGTTACTTTTCTTCACATCTTAAGACTTGTCAATTGGATCTGACATGGTCTCATATATCTGAAAAAATGTATTCCCAGCTATATGTGGTGTTTCTATTCTTTGATCTGTAGTTATCTTTAATGCAGGGACATTCATTTCTAAACCTTGTCACTCCTTTTTTCAGCCGTGGTTCTATGTCATCTGTGTCATAGTCACAGATATGGGAAGGCTTGCTATTTCTAGACATTTTTCTTTAATGTGATATCGACTTACTAGAGACTGCCTTCCTATCTTTCTACCCTGTGAGTCATAATATCTATGGTTTACCCTTTCATCAGCTGCACATATTTTTTTGCTGAACTTGATTGGAGTTCACCCAGACTTCAAAAGTAGATTAATAAGTCTAAAATAATATAATGAAATGATCATGACTTCAACATTGTTTAATAGGGCTGTACTCTGGATGGCCACAGCAGAAATTTATGTATTGTACTTAATCATACACATACTATAAAACTAATTTTATCTAGAAAAAAACAACTGAAAATAATTTTTTTTGCTCTTGTCAGTTTGTAACCTTCAGTGTGGGAGGACTACGCCTGCCAGACTTCCTGCTTGAATTTGCACCACATTAGAGAAAGGGAATACTCCTTTATCAGAATTCTGTTTTGTAGTTATTTAGTTGATGACAATATGGAATTATCATTTTGCAATTATTCTAAACAATGTTTTAAAATAATTTAGCCTTTTTATTTTATTTCTTGTTTCATGCTGTCATATGAGCCAATTTTCTTAATGTTGGCAAGGTGAATCATTTATACAGCTCCCTTGACACAAAAAAATAGTAAGAGTCACAGAAATTTCAGAGACACACTTTTTAAATAATGAATAATACTTTAGGGGTCATATTTCATTTAAAAAGTAGAATGTTTATTTAATAAAAGGCTCCACAGAATCATAAAACTACTCACACCAATAACGAAATCCATATTGCAAAATAGTACTGAGCCCTTTTCAAAACTGACTCTGAATTCTAGCCTCTGAACTCAGAGATGGCACCATTCTAGGGCACACTGTGCCCAGATAAAATATAAAAATAGTTTTTGCATTCATGTGCATACATACATGCATATACATTTAAAATAACAAAATAAAACTAAACCATTACTAAATCTATATCTACTTCTACCCCATAGTAAAAGGACATGGGTAACCAGCCCGTGTCCTATTACTATACAGGCTAAGCACCTATGAACACCATGTGACCAGAGGCTATCAGTGGGAGCTGCAGATGTGCAGATCTTTGAGGTCCATTTTTTTTATTTCAGGTATGCTTTTTTTTTATTTTATTTTTATTTTAAACTTTAGCAGAAAACCAGAACAAACTGTGAGCAGTGTTTATAGTTGATGCTGCCAACATCAGAATGTAGATTTTTTTTTTTATTTACTATTACAATGATCAGTATTGGAGGATAGGGGAGTACCTCTCAACAGTCTTTAATTTTTGCATAACTTCCCTGATATTCTCTCATATTTTTGGATCTATATTATATTGTCAATACGGCATTACAGTGAATGGTGTTTCAACAACAAATATAGAGTGAAATCCCAAAACAGCGAAAGCTCAGGTCAGCGATTTCTTTCCTAGGGAAAAAAATTATTTGGCCTGAGCCATGACATTGCCCTTTACCCCACTGTAGTGCAATCTCTGAGTTGGTATATTTAGTTAGGGGTGGTGTGGGTTGCCCCACTTTGAAATGTTTGTACTGGTGTTTTGTGTCTTGTTGGTCTACTGATTTTTTTCCCTAGGAAAAAAATCGGTGACCTGGGGTTTCAATGTTTTTCGGATTTCATTCTATATTTGTTGACGAAATGACACATGCGTCTTATTCTTCAAAAAATGCATCTTGAAGCAAAACCTGCTGTTCTTTTAACCTCATTAAGCAAATTAGTGTAATATTTAAAAATTATCCCTGATATAGGGTCTTTGTTTCTCCATTATTTTTGGCTTCTTCCTGAGTCTTGAACAAAGCAGTTGAGGGCAATGGTAGAGGTTCTCTGTTGCAACATTGAGCCGAAACAGTGTGTCTTGATGAATTATTGTAATATTTAAAATTGTCCTTAATTTGAGATCCTTGTCCCTCCATTATTTTTAGCTTTATCCCTGATTCATGAACAAATAACTAGAGAGATATGGTGGGGGGGGGGGGGTCCCTGTAGTAGTAACCTTAAGTAGTTTATAAGTTCATACGACATACAAGGCAACTGAGTCAAAATAACACATTCACTGATGTACTCCCCTCTCTGAAAGGGCAAAGCAGGTCAATCCAGGAACAAATTTGTAGGAGCCCATCCATTAATCCAGGATAGATTTGAAAGATGCTAGGTTGTCATGTAGCTTAACCTGCAGGGGTAGTCTGTTCCAGAAGTGAGGTAGTCACAAAGTAATTAAGTTTGTCCCTCCTATGCATTTTATTTATCTGCTGGTTAAGATCTGGATCTCTTGCTCTGGTATTAGTGAAGCAATATGAGTTCCTATGATGCAGGAAATGGAGGACAGGCGTCCCTAGTGGCTCTGATTGCAAAGCATAGATCTCCCCATATGAGCAAGACACAAAGTAAAGGGACAGCACTTCAAGCCTTTCCTGGCAGCTCAGAGTCTTTACATTTGCAATATTCCTAGGTAGGGAGCCCTTAGGTACATCCTAAAAGGGTCACTGTACTCTGTAATAAGTCTAAATAGGACTGTACACAAGGATATGATAACCTTTAACCTGGAGGATATATATGCCCTGAGATATTAGTTGTGCTGGGTAGAATTATTTTCTGACTACTGTAGCTATATGATGCTCACATGAGAGGGAATTATTAACCTTGATCGCTAATTACATTGTCATTTAGGAAAGGAGAATTGGCCGTGCTGTATTTTGATGAAAAAAAGAAAAAGAAAGAAAAAATGTGTTTCCCAAATGAGACAAAGCTACATTTCCTTGCAGTACAACATTCATTTACAATGTCAGGTTCTTGCTATAATGAGATACTGTCAGAAGGGGATTTGACAGTAATGCCCGGTTTGCAGTCCCCTGCAAACTTGATTAACCAAAGGTCTTCAGTTTTTGCCGAGACATCAGAGAAGTTGATGCCAAAAAGGAAGAGACCCAGTACTGATTCCTGGGGAACACCACTAGTTACTTTCTTACTTAGAGGGGAGGTGCCTGCCACACTTAGAATGTTAATTCTGTTTGTTACCTAGTTTGCTATCTGCCTCATTCCATGAGGTTTGATATTCATTGTACTTATCATATTAATGATGGCAGCATGGGGAAAAGTGTCAAATGCTTTGGGCATCCAGATAAGCTGTGTGAACAGGATGACTGCTGTCTACAGCACAAGTGACTGTCTCAAAGAAGATGACTAAGTTAAGTAAGCAGGATCTCCCTTTGATAAAGCCAAGCAGGTTGGGTGTAACCTAATGAGGTTGTGATATTGTACTTAATGAAGTCAATTATGGTCATTCCATGGCTTTGCAAAGTAGACTACTTGGTCTAATTGGTCTATAGTTCCTGGCATCCATGGTAAGGATATCCTTTTATGCAGGGGCATCACCACTACAGTTCACCATACTTCAGGCACATACCCTTTATGTAGGCTTAGTGTAAACAGTTTAAAGAGTGGTTCAATAAAGGCATCCAGGTAAATTATCCATCCCTCATGGAATTAGTTTCTTTTGGTCTTATAAAATACCTTCAGCACATGCTCCTTTGTAGTGTTAGGAGTGTAACACATATGGAAATCAGCAGAGAAGGAATAATTCTCTCTGGGGTAAAGTCTGCACTAAATTTGTCTGCTATTATATTTGCTATGTTATTGGGGTCAGAGTGGGTGGTACCATTAAGGATAAGTTCAAAACACTATTGTGTGATGTTTCTTAATTCTCCTGTTATAAATAAACAAGGACATATGACCATCTCTTCCTTCAGAAGCTAAGTTAAGTTTGTGATTTGGCCTGATAGTAGGTTTAGCTTTTTGCTGATAATTTTGATGTGATCTTTGACATGTAGTTTTAGATATACTGTATTATTTAAGAAAGTTATTTTTTTCTTTTGTTATAGTTTGTATATACCTGTAAACCACCAAGTTTGATCTTAAACTTTCCATTATATTTTGCTCTAGTAGGGGCAGCCACATCTAGATTTATAAGGACATAAAACTCAGTGGTGTACAATAGAGAGCAGCTGCCTCATATTTGGGACTGGGATGCTGCAAATAAAATTCAATAATTTGCCAAAATGTTTAATAATGTTTGTTCATTTTGAAGTCCTTGAGTTCAGAATTATTGGCTGCAGGGGGTTTCATGATTTGGATGGAGAAGGTTACAAGTTTGTGGACGGACAACCAGATATGGAGCAATTAGAGTGGAAGTATAAGCTGAAGCTATGTTGGTTAGAACCAGGGCCAGAATATGTTGACTTCCAGTTGGCCCATTAACTAACTTCAGAGCATTTTTGCTTATTTTGTCTAAAAATCTCCTAATGTGCACAACTTTTCAGGTATATATGTTCCAGTTAATTGACAAGTGGTTAACATCACCCATCATAAGGGAGTTGTTAATAATACAGAGCTCTATGGCTTCCTGGAACAGGAAAAAAGCATAACTTATTGTCTGAAAGTTCCAAGTTCAAGTACATTACCATAGGTTCATAGGTTCATAGGTAGGTACTAGGCTATCTGCTCGAAAGTATTTATAAGCCTAGCCAGAATGTGTTGGCTTTCGCCACCCCCTTAGATTAGTTCCCTGTGCCTCTGTCCAGCAGAGCCATTGAAGTGATCCATGGGGTAAACTTTCTGTTTCCCATCCACTCGTCAAGGTTTCTCTTGAAGAGTGTTAGTGAGGAGCTCTGCCTAATATAGATTGGAATCTTGTTCCAAAGCATGGGAAGTCTCTGGGACAGAAATCTATCCCTCCAGCACGTCCTATTTATTGTTGTGGTGAGGTTTAGAGCCAGCATTGTTTACATTTGAGCACTGGATATGAGCGGCGCACATCGGGGCTTAAATAGGGAGGAACTGAGAAGGGGAAACAGCAGTAGGAAGGTAATCAAGGAGAACTAGCATAACTGGCAGGTGAAATGTATCAGAATCAACTAATTACACATGCAGCAGCCCAGCACACTACTATAAACTGTGCAAACACCTCTCAGACTGGTTTTTGGGGAAACAGCAGTAGGAAGGCAATCAATTAGAACTAGCATAGCTGGCAGGTGGAATGTATCAGAATCAGCCAATTACACATGCAGCAGCCCAGCACACTACTATAAACTATGCAAACACCCTACAGACTGTTTTTTTCCACAAACCCTACACCACCAGTGTACACAGATGGGGGATTTTTAACTGGCAAAATTAACTAAAAATGTTAGAGGCTGCTGCTGCTTTACTCCATCAATATGTGCTAGAGACTGAGGATGGTGAGGAGGAGAATGCTGACAACTGACCCACAGTGAGGAGGAGGAGAAGAGTGTATAGATCCAAGGTAACCTACCAGGGTCTACATGAGCTGGAGATAGTAGAGCACTATAAGGTGGACAGGGACATTCTATAGCAAATCGCTGAGCTGTGCCAGCCATGCTTCACACACAGAACTAATAGAGAGAAACCCATCCCAGTGGATACCAAGGTATGTGTAGGCTTAAGAATATTAGCCACAGGTACCTTCCAAAGACAAACTGGGGATATGATGGGGGTCTCACAGGCATCAGCATCCAGGGTACTCTACCAGTTCCTGGATGCCATGACACCACATGCCAATGAGCACATATATTTCCCCACCACCCGTGAGGCATTGACCAGAAGTATGTGTCTCTTCCACCATATAGCAGAATACCCTGAGGTAGTTGGTGCTATAGACTGCACGCACATCCACATCAAAGCACCACCCGGTGAGCAGGGTAGGATCTACATAAATCGCAAGGGCTTTCCCTCCATCAACTCCCAGGTCATGTAAGATGCCCAGGGCATTATCATGAATGTGTGTGCTGGCAGCCCTGGAAGCTATCATGACTCCCACATCTGGCATTGCTCACAGATGTAGCAGGCATTTGCCAGGGGGGACATCCCATATGACCATCTAGTGGGGGATGCTGGCTATGCACTGGAGCCATGGTTGATGACACCCATCAGAAATGCACACACACCTGAACAAGAGCACCATAATAAGGCACACGCATAAACCAGGATCATTGTAGAGGATGTGTTTGAGATACTCAAGTCACGGTTCCGCTGCCTTGATATATCCGGTGGAGCCTTGCAGTGCTCTCCAGCTACATGTACACAAATGTTCATAGTATGTGCCATGCTACACAATATGATCCTGTGGAAACAGCTGCAGCAGGAACAGCATGCGGCAGGGCCAAACACCCCCCCACACCATTGCCAGGGCCAGCACAGGCACAGAGGGACTCAGATGAGGAACATCCTGAGCTTGCCTATGTAGGCAGAAGGAGGTATGCCCAGTATGCCCATGCCTTGGCAAAGAGGCAATGCATAGCACACACACTGACACTGTAGGGACCCAGGGACAGATACCTCTCTCCAACTCGCACATAGAGTAAAAGGGATGCCAAACATGACATTACCTGTGCTTTACCATGTATAGGGAGTGTACTATGTGTATCCAACATAGTCAGCCCTCCAGCACCATCCTCAATACTGGCCCAGCAACAAGGTAAGTCACCCTTCCTATCAATTACTAAATGGAGTAGTATGTTCTCATACTTGTATGTATGCAAGTGATGCAAGGGAACTGGGTGGCTGAATGGGATAGCAGCAGACAGCTGACAGCTATATGGGACAGCAGGAAATTCGTAACAAATACTGGTGTCAACATACTAAGCAGCACTACACAAGGTGACAACTCCACCACAGTACATGTGATGGCCCAAATAACTGTGGGTGTCAATAGGTCACACACATGGATGTCAATGAGGGTCACATACCCACCACCAGCCTCACCCAGCAGGACAGGTGTAGATGACCATAAAGCATTCCTCTCAACTGTAAAGATTTTAACAGAATGTCCAGATTTTTGGCTCATATTTTTGGCCTGTTCCTCTTTTTTCCTGGCAAATGCAAATCACTGGAATGATCTCAGGATTGAAGTCACTAAATAATGACATACATTAGAGTTTCAGACTTCAAATCCTTCAGAAAATGTATAGTGAAACAAATTCTGTTACTCAACCAGCTTTCTAAGTTTAAAAGAGCAATATTTAAAATATGCCCCATATGTGTACCCCCATTTTGTCAAGCTTTGTCTAGATTTTTTTGCATTAACAGGTTGAGAGGTATAACATAAAGAAAGGCCATGCTAAGGTCACCAAATGATGGCAATGGTGAACAGTCCCCCACCAGACCTACACAGACATACTACAACAGGTCTGGCAGTTGCATTTTAGTTCTGAAGGGTAAGAAGTCTGAAATTGAAATTCATGCCATTAAGATCTAACATGTGTACTCTACTGATATGCCTCCTTTCTGCATGATAGGTCAAAATACAATATGAAATGGGAGCCAAAAGAGTAACCAAAATACCACAGTCACTGCAAATGTTTAAAGTCTTCAGGTGTGCACCCCCCCCCCACACACACACACACACAATCCCATGTAGAAATGCAGTAACACATACGTTTGAGGAGTAATATCACTGGAGCACAGATTGCCAGAGCTGTCCCAATCTACATTGTTGCATGTGTACAATATGCAAGGGTCAGTGTGGTAAGTTTGTTGTGTGTTTAATATTGCCTGGAAGTGGTCAGCATGTGGGCCTGGATGGTTGTGTCTCAGTAGCCTAGATACAGTACAGTGGACAACAGGGCCATGTTCCAACAACTGCAGTCCCAACCACACTGCTTCTCAGCTACACCAATGTCAGCAGTTGTACATACTCACTGTCCAGATGTCAATATCTGTCACTGTCTGAAAGCTGGACACGCCATGAATGGGAGCCCATACACAGAAACAGTACACAGGTGGGAGTAACCTACACAGAGTGCATATAAAATAACTGTCAACTGCACACGTTTGGAATTATACATAGGGGTTATCATCACATTAGTTGTCCCTCTAGTATGGAATACTCATAGTCTGGCCAATCACTGGCAGACCACGAAAGGCACAGTTATAAAGTGATGACAGGCTGCCCATGTCCACACACAAGCCAGCATAAGGGGAATGTCCCAGGTATATTTGAGAGTCAGGTGCAAGTAGCTTCCGTATCACACATGCACCCAGCTCACCCCATCATCAGCCACAGGTTTATCACAGGTCATACCCTTGCTGTAGGGAATGAGTACAGCATGAACTCATCTCTGTATGGGAATACATACATGATGCTGCATGCTGAATAGGTGTCTAATGCAAGTGTGTCCTTAGCTGTAAGCAGCATCCCAAACACATCCAGACCGTGGATCATTATGAACAGGAAGGATTGACAGGAACACCTCAATCACTCACCACTGTCACCCCAGGGTAATCCACTGGCTTGCAGCCTGGGAACGTATGACTGACAGAATGCACTGGCCTGCTTCAGATGGCCTGCAGCACTCTCAAATGGCCTACAGTCCTCTGGCAAAGGCCCATGCCTCACCCATAGTGACAATGTATGGAATGTCAGGGGTTCCTAACTAACAACCTAACATAGTAAACAGAAAACAAATGCAAGGCCATGTTGACAAATGCCAGTAGCATGCCTCCCCATGTCCTACTGCAAGGACTGTAGACCAGGCCATTAACACTACTGGGATAAAGGCCCAACTATAAGGATACCTCTGAGATATTGCTTACATAATGTTAGGAAGAGAAGAGAATAACAGAGGTGGGGGGTGTAAAAGTATGGATGTCATGGAGTGTGTGAAGTCTGAAATTCTAATGTCCACCCATACTACCCCCTAACTGCAAACCCATGAATGAATAGCCACAAAACTGCTTGTAAGCCACAATGTGAAGGTAAACTGACCAGATATATGAGTCCTGCCTCTAGATAACATGGGTGTATCTGTACAGCTGAGAGGTATGGCCCCATCAGGATATGGCCATTCCATGAAGTTGAGAAAAGCACAAGAAGGGGATCCCCAGCCAGCATACTAACAAGGTGCTGGACCATTTATACAGAACCAGCAGTCTATTGTCTGTAGCTACCCCTCCACAATGGCAGGAGTGTGCCAGAATGTGTAGTCTATATGCCTCAGAATATTGGTCTTAGCTTCGTTCATCTTGTATTTCCCTGGTGAATAACTGTGAGTAAAGAATGACAACTGTCAGTAGTTGATGAAATGATACAGCACAGTGTAAAACAGTACATATGTCAGAAAATCTATGCTACAACCTACCATGTCACACAAGCAGCACAGACAGACAATGGCAGGAGTGTGCCAGAATGTGTAGTCTATATGCCTCAGAATATTGGTCTCAGCCGCATTCATCTTGTATTTCCCTGGTGAATAACTGTGAGTAAAGAATGACAACTGTCAGTAGTTGATGAAATGATACATCACAGTGTAAAACAGTACATATGTCAGAAAATCTATGCTATAACCTACCATGTCACACAAGCAGCACAGACAGTAATAGTTATAGTATTCCCTGTATGTTATGCCCATTGTGTCTCCATATTGGCAACCTATCTACAGATATCCTGCAGAAACAATTTGCTAGGTGTAGCTGTAGCACACAAAACCCTGAACTGGAGTCCAACCATCCCTGGAATGGATGCACACACTCAATATAGAATATCATACTGGGCATGCTCCTACACTTGGAGAAATTAAGACCATGTCTGACAACACAGTGGACTACAGATATCGTTTATTCGCAGATGTCTGTGCACACTCACCAAATTGTACACCATTGATACTACACACACACACACACACACACACACACACACACACACACACACACACACACTGGATAGGAATACTCACACATATCTAAGGCCAACATAATATAATATGTCAGACATACACACACAGAGATGTGGGGAAGAGAGAGACAGACAGCAACAGAGAGAATCCCATTATGAGGCCTTTCCACCCAGTACACATCCCATTGGCCTATATCACATGATGTGCTGATGTCATTCACTGTAGAAATTCCTTTGGTTAGCCCTCAACCCTATAGTCTCAGTGGTGCTCGTGAAAACTGTGTAACACTACAGTACAGAAATGTATCCATGTAGCAGTTGTAATCTCAGTCCAGTCAAATGTAAAATTGTGTGTGAGTGTGTGTGTGTCTTTCTAGATGAATGTGGTTGAGGCCATTCACACTCACTACACTTCCCTTATCCCTTCTTTAGCACTGCTGCTGATGTCACTCACCTTCAAAGATACCTTTGGACAGCTCTCCAACATATAAGCTCAATGGTGCTTGCAATAACTGTGTCATACTCTAGTGTAGCAAACTAATTAGGTAGGAGTTCTAATCCCAGTCCTGGCAACTGTGAAAATTTGTGTGTTTGTGTGAGAGAGTGTGTGTGTTTTTGTACAAACATGATTTTGTGGCCATTCACATTCACTACACTTCCCTTATCCCTCCTTTAGCATTGCAGCTGATGTCACTCACCTTCAAAGATACCTTTGGACAGCTCTTTAACATATAAACTCCATGGCACTTGTGATAACTGTGTAATGCTGTAGTGTAACAAACTAATTAGGGAGGAGTTCTAATCCCGGTCCTGGCAAGTGTGAAAACATGTGAGTTTGTGTGAGAGAGTGTGTGTGTGTATCTTTGTAGAGACCTGATTTTGTGGCCATTCACACTCACTACACTTCCCTTATCCCTCCTTTAGCACTGCTGCTGATGTCACTCACCTTAGAGGTATGTTTGGGCACTGTTCTACCTATAAGTTCTGTGCCATGTGTGATAAATGCAAAACAATGTAATCGCAATAGCTACATAGGTAGGGGCTTGAATCTCATTCCTGGGAAGTGTTTGTGTGTATGCATATATGTGTCTGTACCTTAATGATTTTGGCCCTATTTACAACCAGTACACTTCTCAGTGCCTGACTTTAGCAGTCCTACATATATCATTCACCTTAGAAGTACCTGTTGGCAACCCAAAATCATGTAAGGTCAGTGGTGCCTGTGGTAAATGTATAACATAAAAGTTTAAAAGCATAGTTGGATAGAGATTTGAACCTCACTCCTGGCAAATGTAAATGTGTGTGTGTAAGGTAAAATATTTTGTGAAATCTCTCACCCACTACATCACCCACTGCCAGTATTTACAAGGGCTGGTGATGTTCCTCACCATAGAAGTACCTTGGGACAACATCCATCTTATAAGCTCCGTGGCATGTGCGATAAATGTGCAACACTGTAGTAGCAATACCTAGCTAGGTTGGGTTTCAAAATTCAGTACTGGCAAGTGTGTGTGTGTGTGTGTGTGTGTGTGTGTGTGTGTGTGTGTGTGTGTGTGTGTGTGTGTGTGTGTGTGTGTGTGTGTGTGCATGCGTGTGTGCATGCGTGTGTGTGTGTGTGTGTGTGTGTGTGTGTGTGTGTGTGTGTGTGTGTGTGTGTGTGTGTGTGTGTGTGTGTGTGTGTGTAATAACAGGATCCATTGGGGAGGTGGGTTTTGCTAAATTATTATACTGAGGACCTAGTATGTCCCAATATTCACATTACAAGGCCAACAGTTGTCAAACACCATAGAGGTTGGTGTAGACAATCCACAGCCCTAAATGTGTAGTGCCATGTGCAATGACTATGTGACAGTATGGATTAGTTAACAATAAAGGCAACCCTTGTAATACTCAGAGACCACTCTCTACCCAAGAATCATACACAAACACACTTGGCTAGGCAGCAACCACTATATCAGTAGTTCTCCTGCAAATTGCCTCACAGATAGTACCCACGTTGTGATTGCAGTTGACTCCATTTCAAACCAATAACCAGACATGACTGGTGTCACACAGGGTATGGACCCATGTCCTCTCATGTTTGGGATCTACCCTTATGAGGTGCAGGAGAACACAAAGGCACCCTGGCTATTAATGTTTGCATACAACAGTAAGGTGGGTGGTAGCATTCCCAATCCATGTGATGTTGACATTACACCCAAAGGCCATTTGACACCTATGACTATTGTCAGAACACTGGACATTACCCCAATGCCAAGAGATGTGCCGCCATTACCTTTGGGAACACCATGGCTCACATGAAGTAATACATTGGTGGTAGTCCACTGAACAGTGAAGTTGTTATAACAGAATGGGGAACACAGGTTGACAGTCAGCTGTCTGTTGACCACAACAGTGCCACTGACATCATAAAGTACTTTGATGTGTTACTTCGCCTGACTGAGTGTGTGTTATCCAGCAAGTAAAAGGACATGGCACCCTGTTCCATCCCCTTAGTAGCCCAATCAATGTGTACAGTGGCCCTTTTGCCATGTTCCCCACTGGACACCTGCAACAACTGTAGAGTTTGCAAACATATCCCACAAAGGGAATACCATGCCTTATATACATGCCCTGTATGGACAGATTACAATAACTCCAATGAATCCCTGTATCATACTGTCTATGTAGGTGCAATCACTACCTCAGTTACATAGCCATGTCTCACCAAATGTGGTGAGGAATGCTACTTCTGAAGATACCAATCTGTCCCCAAAACATGCCCCAGAGACCTCAAGCACACTTCCAAACTTAAAAGAACATGCATGTGGGACATATGCACAACCCAGACACAATCCATGTTATGGAATATAAATCACGTACATGAGAAGCAGTGCATATCACTGGCCACCCACAATAGAAATCTGGATGAGTGGATGGGGAATACAATACCCATCCCTGGAGACCACTCCAGTGACTATACTCCTGAGCCACACTGGGGACTATTTTCATGTGGCCTGATGTCAGGGTATTCCCTTGGGCTAGCCTTGTAGAGCCTTCAGACTCATTCACCTACTACACACCTATGAAGCAATGAACCTATGGATCTCAGTACTGGCAAGTGTGTGTGTGTGTGTGTGTGTGTGTGTGTGTGTGTGTGTGTGTGTGTGTGTGTGTGTGTGTGTGTGTGTGTGTGTGTGTATAGTAATCTCAGTGTGTTTGGTTGATGAATATCCCCTGTGGCTGTGGTTATTAGCAATCAGAGGTGTGTCCAAACCACAACACATACCATTCTCCAGTCTACAATAGATGTTGTAAATCAACAAATACCTATGTGCACCATATGCAATCACTGTGTTAAAGACTGGGGATTTCTGTGCACATACTGTACTGCCTATGACATGGTGGATGTGTTACCACACTGCCATACCCCGTGGTCTTGCTGCAGGCCCACATCCTGGTGACACACAGACACCTAGAATAGAAACGGGATACAGCATGTGAGAACACATTCACTCAGCACTTCACTAGTGGGGGGAGAGAGGGGTAAAGCTGACACTGAATGTGTTGCCAAGACTGTGGCCAATATCTGTTGTCTCAGGATGGGTATTAAAATTATGCAGTAACTGACAGCACTTGTGTTTAACACTGTGGAGGTTGTTGATGTAACTATCAAAGGCTGTTGTGATTGTCGTCAGTGTCTGCTGCATGTCTGCCATCATAGATGCCTGTAGGGGATTCCATGAGGGATCTAAAGTTGTGTTTGAGGCTAATAAGGGAGTTCAACAGTCATGGGACACCACCTTTCTCTGCAACAGTGTCCTCCTTCTGATGTACACTTTAGTAATGGCAGGAAACCATCACATTGTCTCCCAGTGTTTGGAGGACAGTATCTGGGTTCTGTTGGCTCTGGCTAGTACCATGCATTCGTGTACCTGTTTGTACAGTGCATATGTGTATGATTCCACGGTCATGCAGCTATTTCCCATTGCAATGGGTGCAGTGAAGACATCCACCCCTGTTTTCATGGCTGTAAAGTCAGCTTTGTAAAGATTTTGCAAGGTGGTTACCTTTGTGGGGGATGTGGCTGACATGTTGAGTTCCATGTTGATTACAGCCTGTATGGATCTCACCATGCAGGGATTGGCATCTGTGGATGAGCAACAGTCCCATATTTAAGTAGTCAACACAGGTCAAGGTTGTTGCATCTTCTACCGGGGGGTCCAGGCCATTGGAAATGATGAATCCCTGAAGTGTTGGGCCACTGTACTGGCACTTGGCTACTTTCCCCAGGTGATGGAGGGGTAGTTGAAGACTCATACTATGTCAGTGTTGCGTTGGACCATCATAGATGACAGGGTGTTGAGGAATGTGCAATGGCAGTCTGGGGACATAGATGTGGACCTATAGCAGGCTATGGTCTTGATTGCACTATTACCCCAAGGCAGTTGTACCACAAGTATCTCCCATGCATTATGCTGGGATACTAGTCTGCAGGTGTTCCTAGCCATAATGAATATGAAGACAATACCACCTGTGGAGGTGTAGTGTGGTCCATGTTTGGCAGCTGACAGCTGTGGAATGCATCATAGCTTGATACTGCAGGTCTGCAGTCTGCTGCTGTGACCCAACTCTCCATTACAGCAGACATGTGTCCTCCACTCAACAAGTGCTTTGAGTGACTGCATCTTGACAGCTAGATATCTACTGTTGAGCAGCATGACACTCAGACTACATACATGCCTAGCTGTTATGGTAGTAATTACATTAGGAACACTGCCTAATACAGCATCATAGGAGTGGCAAGACACTTAGTCAGTAGCTGCAAACCCAGTGCTGACAGATGTAGGACATCTGTGGCAAGTCATTGGGTTCTATCAGTTATGTCATCCCAAGCAGACAGGTACTGGATCCCCTAAGAATGACACAAAACACTTAACCCAATGTTGCTGTCAATCATCTGTTGATAGCACTGCAGCATCATTCTGGGTGACAGCGGTACACTGCTCAGGGCTACTGTCACACCTGCCTGGACCACATAATCAGAGAGTTCAACCATGTCTCTTGTCGTGTTGTCCAGGGAGGTGTGTCCCAAGTCATTCACACCCACATGGATACAGAGTGATACTCGTAGTTGTTGTGGAGTGCCATGACTGGCTGTGACATGTGTTGGATGTTGGCATGTGATAGATATTTGGCTGTTACCTGCTCCATATTCAACTTAGTGAGTGGGATATGTGTGTGCCTCAGTACTGAGTTGCCCATGATTATGTATTGTGCAAGGTGGTTAGCCTTAGGAGCTTAGGTTGAGGGGCACACTGTGTAGGTTAAATATGTGTCCCTTGGCATGTGACATGTGGTGGTGTCTGAGTGGGTTTCTGTCTGGCTGGTCTGTGCTGTTTGGGTAAATGTCCATTGAGTGCCTCTGGGAAGGTGGGTGTTTGGCTTTTCACTTTGAAATGTATGTCATGACTGTCAAAGTGGGTGTCATGGTGAGCTACTTGTGTGCAGGTAAGGATCTTATCCTCTTGACCTGCTAGTCCAGTCTTTGCTGGAGAGTGCATATGTCCACATTGGGTGATATATGGGTAACTCTCACAGGTCTGAGTGATTGAAGTTTAGAGGGAAGGGTTGTCTGTGTACATGAGGCAGTTGCAACAGTGCCTCAGAATGGACAAGCACACTAGGTTAATGGGTGAAACCACAGAAAACTGCCCTTCAAACATGCTAGGAGGGGTGAACATAACTACTAAGTACTGGAGCTACATCTGTGATGAACAAGTCTGCTGATGGCTCCCAGGTGTGCCACACTTCTTGATACAATAACCTGGTGAAGTGCCAAGCCATAATGCTAGATGCAGTGCAAGACAAAAAGAACTAGCACAATATAAGGGTAAAACAGAAGGCAGAATGTCTGCCACCTGTAATACTTTACCACAGCTGTGCAGTTATCAGCAGCTTTGAGCCATGTAAAAGTTCAGTAAGCTCTGTAGTACATGCGGTGACTGTGTAACACTGTAGCAGACATCACTAGATAGTCAGGAGGTCTAATCCCAATACTGGCAAGTGTGTATGTGTGTGTGAATTATGTACTGTCTGGCTTATACCATTTTGACTTGTGTATTAGCCTTCACACTTCCCCTCACCCCATCTAGTAGTCCTGTTGATGTCATCTACCATAGAAGCACCTATGGAATAGGTGGAAATGTATAATCTCTGTGGTGCATCCTCTAACTGTGTAGCACTATAGTAGGAATACCTAGATAGGCAGGAGTTCTTATTCCAATGTTGACAACTGTGTGTGTGTGTGTGTGTGTGTGTGTGTGTGTGTGTGTGTGTGTGTGTGTGTGTGTGTGTGTGTGTGTGTGTGTGTGTTTGTGTGTGTGTATCATATCTTGTATGACTTATACCATTTTGATGTGTTTGCCATACACGGCTGGTGACCACCTCCCACTGCCATTACTTTATATAGTGTGGTAACAGCATCTACCTCACATGCAGCAGGTTAAACCATTGTACAGGCCTCTTTACAGATATGTCTGGAATATCCATATGTTTGCAACCTATACATGGTTGGAAGGGGTCTGTGTGCCTTAACAATGTCCATGTATGTGATATTATAGCCAAATAGGCCACAGTGAGTGTACTGACACATATGGCAGCATGAAGTATCATACCTGACTGAAACATCATGCTGATACGATGTCTGCCTCCCCCACAGGTGGCCAGCCTTGTAGGTGCAATACATGACTCCAGATGCTTGGTTTTACAAGTGAACTATTCCTGTTATGGGTCACATTAAAAGCTGGAAGAAGTGTGGACTGACATATTGTGGTCCTAATTAGTTTGTAACAGGAACACTTTGCATCTTAACAGGGATGTGTACACAATTTATATCCACTGTATACCACTAATGTGTCACACATGTCCCTATCTTAGGCTGTTTGTCCAGCCCATTGTGCTGACCTTTGTCCAGACATCTTGGCACTGACAAGTTGCTACAGGAATGTTGAATTCACATCATCTAGGCCCCAGTGGTGATCACTGTGATGCAATACAGTTAACCCCAGCACAAGTGAACATGCACAAAAAAGCAATATAGCCATTACATTAAGCAATATAGCTATCACTGATGGTTGTGTGCATGGGAAATTGCATGCACTTCACATGCCTGGGATATTGCCAGGCAAAAACAACAGAACAATGTCATACTCACCAGTGTCAGGCTGCTGTCCCATATGCAGACCAGAGGGTCCTAGGTAGTTGTGAGAGGGAGTTATTGTCAGCAGACTGACATGTGGCCTTGGTACAGGATGGATGCATCATGTCTGCACATCTACAGTACTAACCACAATCATACACAATGTCCTGTCTTCACCATAGATGTGCACCTCTGTGCATTAGAAAACCCCATCCACAACTGCAATCGGACCTGACACATGGATGTAGATACAATACAGATACATGTATGTCTGATACATTAGTGTAGTAATCCCCACTGGGCTTTTACCTGCATGTTCCTCATCCAGTGTGTGTGTGTGTGTGTGTGTGTGTGTGTGTGTGTGTGTGTGTGTGTGTGTGTGTGTGTGTGTGTGTGTGTGTGTTGTGCATGTGTGTGTGTGTGTGTTTGTGTGTGTGTGTGTGTGCAACCCACCTCCACAATGCTTCCCTCAGCTTCATGGCTTGTGTGTTGGGTGGGTGCCCCAGGTTTGGAGAGGAGCTCTTCAGTGGGTGTCAGTGGGAGCTGGATGGCCGGGCCCCATCTGTGGCTAGCCGTCCCTTGCTACAGCAGCAGCCCATTGACGGGCATGGCAGATGAGGTCAGTGGCCCGATGCTGCACATGCTCATAAGTTTTACTGTGCAGGCCAGCATCATTTATCCTGTAGAGCACACTGTTCCACCGGGCGGTCCTCTCATGCACATCTTCTGCTCGCCATCCAAATAACAGCGCATAATGTCCAATCACATATTGGGTGATGATGTCAGTTTCCTCAACAGAGAATGCTGGTAGGCAAGCCCTCTGCATGTTACCTGGAAGGCATAAACAGGAAAAAGCAAAACAAACGGGAAAGCACCAAAAATCACCAATAAAAGAAAAAAGTGCTTGAAGCTAGGAAGAAGATGAAAAACTTGTTTCCAATAGTTTAAAAACACAGCTTTATTCGCACACTCCAAACTGCATAAACGCTATTCACCAACCACTCGCGTTTTCGTCCATACTACTTGGACTTCATCAGATACAATGAATTAAAACCAATTACACCTTATATAACTTAAAAAATTCAAATAAACCAATAAAACTCCTTCAAACCATCAGATGGTTATACTTAATGAAATGACATCATGGGCTCATAAATATTAATAAATATTAAAAAACAGTACTACATAACTTTTGTTTCAATAATTAAAAACATTTTAGCACTCTAAAAACTTTAGTTCAATAAATAAATAAATAGATAGAGAATGTGAGGGTTTCAGATTTTTATTTTTTGTATTGGAACAGATTAAGAAAGACATAAGGGGAGGCCTTTGGGAAGAACAAGTGGAGTATAGGGAGCTATGGTGGCAAATAACTTTGGAAGCAGCTAGGCCTCCTGGGCTAAATGAACATGTTTCTATACTACCACTTTTAAAGTTAAGGGCTTCGAAATTGTGACACTTGCACTAACATTAATGGACACCAGATGGTGCTATACCCTTAAACTCATGAATAAGGAAATATGGTCTCATTGTTATCACTTCATGCACTTTATTTGTATATAAAACTTAGGAATTATGTATTTATCTATCTATCTATTTATTCAGGTACTGCTGAGTCCATACAGCTATAGTGGATATAAAGGGTACATACCCCTGTTACAATGCCTGGTATTTATGCAATTGGAACATGACACCACAATAACTAATTTCAAAACAATTCCCACCTGTAATGTGACCTATAGCCTGTAAAATTCAATTGAAAACATAACAATCTGGTCTGTGAAAACATATGGAAATAATAATTAGTACAATAAGTCAGTTGAATGAGTGTGCACACCCTTAAAGTGATATGTTGTGCATGCACATCTTGAGATGGTTACAGCATTCATTCATCTTGGTTTGGACTCTAACATCATGGCACATCTTCACTTGGCAATAGTTGCTGACCTTCCTAGAAACACCTTTGATTGTATTTCAATGGAATTGTACAGGTTCGGGGTCACATTCAAGATGAGAAACATTATGAAATGATCTTCTGTGGTCTGATTGTCATACAGCACACAAACCTGGCATTCCAACAGGGGTGTGTACACTTGTGATATCCACTCTAGATAGGTGTTGATATAGCTGGTAGTGGTAGGCATGGGCAGAGAGTCATAACACAGTTGGACACTTGTCTGATTAATACCCGATAATCATGCCTTTTCTAGTACCTATAGCAGTGTCAGGGCATTGCAACAACCAGTAGCTGTACACATTTATGTCTGTTGTATGCACTGACACTGATATTACATGCATGTGCAACATGTACAACCTATGTACCTTCTTCTTCTTCTTCTTCTTTTGGCTTTTCCCAGTGTACCTGACTGCTTAAAACCCATGTGATTAGTTTTGTGCCTTCCAGCTGTGCATATGCATACATACATGCACTCAGGGGATACCTGATATACATTTCTGTTCTCTGTTAGTATGGCAAACTGTATTTATAGTCTTGCTGCTCAATCATCAATCATACTTCTCAATGAATTATAGCAGTACATCTGGACAATGGCAGACATAAATGGGTGTCAAAGGGGACATCAGTATTGATACTGTATTAATATAGCTGCACCATACATTAGTACATTGATTGCATAGTAGGCTTTGACATCACTGTGATAACCTGGAAGATGTCCAACAGTCATAAGTAGGCTATTATGTTACAATGTCATTGCTGACAGACCTGCCAATGGTTTGGCTGACATAACACAGGTATATGTATATGTGACTACAAATATCAGTCACAAATGTGCTTATTGTACAACAGAACAGTATACAGTTGAATGTTATTAATTCAGTATATCATATTCAGTTCAACACACATGTCTACAACAGTACTTTACTATACACATGCCCTATATAAGTCTCTTAGCTTTTCAAGACAAACATGTGTCATACTCATATTCACAGGTAACATGGATATGGAAAACATCCCATTAACTGGCCTAGTAGTGGCACAGTCACAACTGTTTGACAGACACCCCAGTGGCTGTCATATGTGAGCTGTTCTTTCCCAGGGTGAATCAGGCTCCTGAGCTGTGATCCTACCTCACAACCTCTCAGAGCATCACACGTGGACAAAACCTAAAATGATGGGTGGATAAATATGGACAGACTTTAAATATTCCTGTTACAAACATGGGAAGTTTGTAGAATGATGCATGTTGCATTACTTTGAATATTCTTAAGGAAATGGAGTCTTAACCTCAAGTGTTTGTCATTACATGATGACTTCAATCCTCAGTTATTTGCCAGAAAAGTAGAGATTTCAGGAGGAACAGACAAAAAATATAATGGTAAAATGTGGACATTCTGTGAAGATCTGTACAGTTGAGAGGTATGTCTGTGATCTCGCCTACTGCAGAGAAGGCCAGATGCTATGGCCATAGGAGCTGTTCAGCAGGACATTAGTACAGCAAGTCTTGTTGGGACATATATTCTTCTAAATCATATTTCCCATTATTACAGACCAAGTACTACATTCAGTTACATGCTTACATGTTCCACTTAGCTATTTTTGTTTCTTCCCTTTTCCAGTTTATTTTTATTTGTTTTCTCTCTCTCTCTCTCTCTCTCTCTCTTTCTCTGCACTACAGGTTTCAGTAGATTGCAGCATCGCTTTTGTAGGTGATGCTCATAACCAGGTGATGGCCTGTGCACCTATTAGGGTTCCCCACTTGCTAAATGCATGCAGAACAGCTGTGTAGTTCTTCCAATAGCCAATGTCATGGCAACACACTCCTATAAATGAGTACTCTATGTGGGCATTGGCCCTTTCCCTTACTTGTGAGGAAGACATCCTGGAATTGTGTGAGCTACTACCTCTTACAACAAGACTTGTGGAGACAAGCCAACTAAATGGTGGAGAAGGTTCAAGACTTAGGGGCAGAATGTGAGTATTGTGTTATATGTTTGGAATACTGCTAGTTTAACATGGTTTGTCTGCACATGCTACTTCTGCATGGGTTTCAGTCTGACAAAGTTCTGTCTCTGCATATCTTTCAACTGTAGGGCCAGCCACATAATGGCCACAAGTTAGCCTGTTATGTTTTGACTGTTCCCAGACAGCTGCTGTCCTTGGCAAATCAGTAGCATTGTCTGGTACTGCATTCTGTAAATAGTAACATCCATTTGTTTTTCTGACATTATATCCCTCAGAAAAGATATGTTACAACAAGTCCTGTAACACCAGCAACTTTCTCAGTGTATAACAGCAATAGTTCAAGTATGGCCATGTATGTGGACCTCTGTCCACCAATTATGTCAGACTTTGTCCATATGTCATACAGTAGTAGGTTGATAGGTATACTGGTCTATCATTATTTAGTGTTGTAATTCCTGCTGTGGGAAAAGGCTGGGAAACATGTTGAAGTCTGTACATTCAAGATGTTGGTGTATAGACAATGCTCTTAGATGCCCTTGTAACGTATTTTATTTGGGGGACAGTAACACATGTTTTAAAACTAGGCTGTTAGAACATGTGAGACATATTACTGATAAGAAAGATGACAGTTTTATAGCTGTACATTTAATTAAATCTCACCATGGGGACAGTAGTGGGTTCCAAGGTACTGTTTTTAAAAAAGTCTGTTCCTCAGTTTGATGAAACATCCATAAAAGGACAATTATTTTGTATAGACTCAATGTATTAAGATTAACTGTGTTACTTTATCCCATAGGGGGTTAAATGAAGAGTGTAATTTGAGGCTGTGTATTTAATCATGTAATTATGTGTTAATTGCTTCATGTGATTAAGGCATGTATTTCTGCAGTTTTACTCCTTGAAGGCTTTGGCCAAGATGTCAGAGTATAAAAAACATATGTAAATTACTGGCTGATTGTTTTTTCTTTGCTATGTTCAGACATTTTATTTGTTTTGCTAAGAGATTGTTGCATGTCTGGCCATTGTGCATGGCCTATCATGATTTTGTAGCAATGTACTGTTCTCTTATTTATTTTGACTGCGGGGGGGGCAGATGCTTGTGTCATGGCTGCTTTTGTATCCAACTGTGCGTGCTGCCCCAGTTATGGGTGGTGTATCCGCAGCATATGTTTGTATGGGCATTTTGGGACATGTATGCATATATATATATATATATATATATATATATATATATATATATATATATATATATATATATTTATATGGGTCTACTTCAGTAGATCGAACATATTACAAGTTTGAACCACATATGGCCAAAACCATATGTTTGAACTTGTAAATGTTTGATCAGACTGAATGGATATCTCCGTACAGTGCAGAGCAGGAAGATTTCCCATTTCTGCAATGTAGTGTGATCTCTGAGCTGGTATATTTAAGTATGGGGGGGTATGGGGGTGCAGGGGGGCATAGGCCCCCCTGCTACAGATGTTTAATTTTGTTTTTTGTTGTTTTTTCTTTTTTTACTTCAGTGTTCGAACTATTACAAGTTTGAGCATATGATCTCATAAAGGATGTTACAACAAACCTAGTGACATCTGCAACTGTCTCAATGCATGACAGCAGTATGTCCCATCTACCCCTATGTCTGTGCCTCTATCCCCAAATGATGTCAGGCTTTGTCCAGATGTCAATGAGGTGCAGACGTATTTATTATCAGAATTCTTGACTTAATTCCTGCTACCATCCCAGGGATGTGGTACACCTACAGACATGTCAAGGAAGGGGCCTTAGATATGAGTCCTGAGTTTGTACATTCTGATGTGAACTGTACATGTGAGAGGCCTGTGTATGTCTGGCCATTGTTAACAGACTGTCATGATTGGGTACACATCATGTGTACATGTTATTTGGGCTGTGTATGGATAGGGGTGGATGTAAGTGTTATGGCTCCTTTTTTATCTGACTGTGCATGCTGCTCCAGTTTCCACTGATCTATTGGTTGTATGTGTTTGTAGGGGCAAACTAAGACATGTCCTGTACCAAGGTCAGGGTTCAGACTACACTAACAATTTTTATTATTTTATTTATTTTTATTTTACATTTGTTGACCGGGATAGTCTAACTGGATTTATGTCCATTTTCAGTAGAGTCCCGGGGAGATAAGCTCCAAGAGATTACTACACTACTAACATACAGGTACTAGTTGTTATACAGTTAAATACTACAAATTTTAAACAGTTCAGTAATCTTCACAGTTTATACAAAAACATGTTACAAGCATTAGATAAGATATTTTAGACTTTATGTACAAGACTTCATTAGTAACTAGAAAGTAATTGTTAAACAAATACATACTTCAAGTTTCAACAGTTCAGCAATGCTCACACTTTAAACAATACTTGTTGCCTGCCTTAGGTAGGATGTTTTAGAATTATATGCAGAAGAATTTAACTAGGTATTTTAAATTATCTCTATTAGGATAAGATATGTTTTTGCCAAGGATAGGCCTTGATCTAAAAAGACACAGATAGAGCAGGAATTAGGTCTTAAGAGAGGGTATTTGGGATATAGTATGAGATTGGTCTGGATTTGTACAGGAACATAACCAATGGGTTTTAAGATAGAGTTTCAGATTGTGTTTAAAAAGTGTAAATGAAGACAGTGATTTAAGTTCATGGGTGAGTTGGTTCAAATACTTTCCAACTGCATTTGAGAACAGAGCATCTCCTGCCATGTTATTAGATTTGCATGTTGATACAAGTAGTTTATTAGATGAGCGTAAAGTTGAAATGTTCTTATATTGGGTAATGAGACTAGCAAGTATTAGCATATTGGTAGGTTGGAAAACAGTTTTGTGCGCAATGGTGAGTTGTTTAAAGTGAATCTGATTCAGAAGCTCTAACCAGCCTAATTGTTTTGGATTATGGCAGTGATGGGTCCTAAAGGAGGAAGCAGTAGCAAATCTGGCAATGCTATTGTAAGTGTTGGCTAGCTTGTTAAGGTTATTTTTTGACAAGTTAGTATATATGGAAGAAGTATAGAGAAGTGTGGAGGTAAGGTGAGAATAGGCAATAGTGGTTCTGGCTAGTGGGGAGAGAAAGGGTTTTATCCTACAGAGGGAGCCTAGTTTCCTGTTGACAGTTTTTATGGTATTGTTGATATGGGTTTCAAAGTTCAGGTTGTTATCAATGGTTACCCCTAGAAGTTTAGTTGTTGGATCAGGAGATATGAGTGTACCATTATTAGATAAGACTGAATAGTTCATTGGGAGTGATTTATGAGTAGGAGTGAAGAGGAGGAGTTTGTTTTTTGGGGGTTCAAGAGGAGGCAGCATTGTAGAAACCAATTTTCTGTTTTATTGAACATTGTCTGAGTTAGAGTCTGTAGTTGGGATTGAGATTTAGCTGAGCAGATTATTGTCAAATCATCTGTGTATTGTACACAGTTAGTTAAAGGAATAGCTAGGTTGAGGTCATTGATAAATATTGAGAAAAGAAGGGGGCCCAATATAGATCCCTGAGGAACACATAGGGTAACTGGGAGATGGGATGAGAGATTGTTGTCCCATAGCACTGTCTGCTGTCTATTATGAAGGTAGGACTGGAGCCATTTTATAGTCTTTGTGTCCAGAGAGAAGGATTTTAGAATATTGAGAAGTAAGTGATGGTTGACCATGTCGAATGCTTTTGAAAGGTCGATGAAAAGTGCTGAAGAGAGAAGATTGTTATTACGGTTTTTATTGATGCAGTCAGTGAAGGATAGGAGTGTAGTTGTTGTACTGTGGAAATACCTGAAGCCATGTTGAGATTTGGCCAGTAAATTGTTCTGGAGTAGGTGGTCTAATAACTGTCTGTGGATGCACTTTTAAATTATTTTAGCTAATGGGGAAAGTAGAGCTATGGGACAATAGTTAGAATATTCTCTGGAGTTTCCTCCCTTGTGTAGGGTCATAATGTAGGAGATTTTCTAGATGGTGGGAATAGTGCTTTCTTGTATGGTTCTATTTATTAGCAATGATAAAGGATAAGCTATGACTCTGGCTGCCTTTTGCAGGTATTCATCAGGTAGCTGGTCAGCTGAGGGGGTAGTAGGTTTTAGTTTACTTAAGAGGCTGCAGATGAGGGAAGTTGGGACAGGTTGCAGGTTTAGAGTTGGGAGAGAGTTAGTAGTATTGGTTGGAAGGGCAGAGCTGTCGGCTGTTAGTTGATTAGCAAGTGTTTGGATGGTCTCAGTGAAGAAGGTATTAAAAGCATTAGCAGTTTGCTTTGGATTGTCGGAATTTGATCCTATAGTGGATGGTGTTGCGGATTGGCCTGGTTAAAGTCTGTTTATGCTAGCCCAGATTATTTTGGTTGGTCTGTTGGAGGTGGAAGTAAATGTTTTTTTTTATCTTCGAGTATAGCTTTCTTAGTCTCATTTCTTTTTTGCCTGAATTGTTGTTGGTCTACGGGGTTTTTAGTTGTTCTTCATAGTGCCCAAACTTTATTTCTCTGTTGAATTTTCTGCCTGGTTTTCTTTGTAAGCCATGGGGCAGGTTTAGATTTAATTTTGATGGAACGCTTTGGTGCATGGTGGTTAAGGATTGTTAAGAATTTTGAATTAAAGTAGTTTGTTGCTTCGTCAAGTGAGAGGTATTTTATAGGTGACCAATCACATTCTTTTAGTTCAGCTTGGAAGTTATTGAGGTTAAAGTTTCTGTTGCTTCTTATTATTTTATATATGGTTGGGTTGTGTGAGCTCGACCTTTGCCTGATTATGTAAGTGAGAGAATGGTCACTTACATCATTGGGGAGGGTCCCTACATTATAGAGTTGGTGATTATTTATTAGAATCCAGTATAGGATGGATTATTTGCTATTGGGTTTATTAATTCTGTTTGGGGAGTTAATTGTTTGTGAGAAGCCATTAAGGTTAATATGGGAGGTTGGTGATTCAGAAGAGCAGTCCTTCCAGTCTATATTAAAGTCTCCAAGAATTATTGTCTCTTGGGGAATTTTTGTGGAGAGTTCAGCAAGGATACCTTCCAAAGTGGTGATGTTGTTACCAAGGGGCAAGTAGATACATATTATATTTAGGGATTTGCTGGGATTAAGTTGAAGTTTAGTGCTAATGATTTCTGTATTGTTTTCAGAAGAGGAGCCAATATCTAGTATAGATATTTGTAGCCCTTCTTTATAGAGGATAGCAACGCCCCCTCCTTCTTTTTACTTTGCGGTCTTGTCTCAAGATGTTGTACCCAAATGGAATAATTTCAACATCATGTATAGTGGGTTTTAGCCATGTTTCTGTTAAATAAAGTATATCAAAGGAATGAACATCCAGGAGAGCTTGGAGGTGGGCAATTTTATTATTTATGTTGTGAATATTGAGGTGAGCTATATAGAGTGAGTTGGGAGATTTAGATGGGATATTTGGGGTAGAGGGAACATGAACTTGTGGTTCTGTGCTTGTTTTTTCCCTGGTCCTGGGTTAGGATGAATGCCCCCATCTAGTAAGGAGAGGTGTAATAGTTTGTTTAAGGGATTGTGGAGGTTAAAGTAATGGTGAAGAGGTTTTGTAGGTTTTAGATAATTGTATTTGATATGGGTCAGTCTGTGATATTTAGCAGGTAAATAGCTAGGTAAATATGTTATATGTATGTGTTCTGGGGAGTTAATTAGAGGTATAGTACTTGTTTGTGCATTAGGGAAGTTCAGTTGTAAATATTTTGACTGTTCATATGAGGTTAGCAGGTAGGCTGCTGTTAGAGAAAGTAAGAGAAAGACAATTATTAGGAGCCTTAGTTGGATTTGGAAAGATCATGTTTGCATAGTGACTAATAAGCTTACTGGTGTTCTTTAAAGGGGAGGAGTTATACTAGGGGTGATTAGAGAGAGGTGTATGTAAAATGTTAACACGATGACTATTGTGATTGGATTGGAGAGGAAGAGGGTGTGGTGAGGATGTATAAGCTTAGGAGCAGTAGGGGTGAGTGGGAATTGGGGGTAGGGTAGGGGAGCGGAGTGAGCCCGCAGGGTAAACGGAGCGGGTAGAGACAAGAGAGGTAAGGAGCTGAAAAGAAAAATCAGTTGAAGCAGGGATTACTGTAGGTAGGTAACCCTAAATACTGTAATAAAGTTAAAAGAGTAGATAATAGAGTTACTTGGAGGGTGTGTGACAGCTAACCATAAAAATAAATAGATGTTATGGGCTACAGTTTAATAGCAAGTCTGTGGATAAACAGTATATAGCAAAGGTGTAGTACAGGTCAGGAGAAAGCTTCAAGGCCTGGAAGGGACAAGTCTGGTGGCCCAAATTAATTTATTGTAAGCAGGGTAAAAAAGGAGAGAGTTTAGGTTCCTAATGCAAGAAAAGGAGTAATGGTTCTGAGTGTCTTTAAATGGTGGAAAAAGCAGATTAGACTGGTTACAGAGTGGGCGGGAGTAAAGCTGGTGATTTTCCTGGCTAGTGCTTTATAGACACCTAGATCTAATAATAAGTTATAGGCTATACTGGTTGTGATAGTTTAGACACATACTTTCATACTCCATTTACTGAGAAAGTACAGGGATAGGTTGCTCAACTGTGGAGACTGAAGGGAGTTTAGGCAGGGTCCTTGTTCAGTGTACTCAGACTGGAAAGCTTGGGACTCTATATGTAGGGCTAGTGTGTGAGTGACAAACAATGCTGTATTTGTTCACACAGTCCATATACTCTACTATTCACTTGATTTAATGGTATGTGACTGTGACTGTGGTGATGTTGGCTGTGGGTATGCACTTTCACACTGCTGTATGTTTGTCACAGCTGTTACATCCCTGTAGTGCCTGATATATTTGCAAATACACATGTAATTACCCATAGCAGATCTCCTAATTCAATTACATGTGCTATTTCATTAAATATATGTTAGACCACACAGGAGGGTGTTACTACAGCAACTGTGCTAGCTTATCTACACCAGTACTTCAGATACATCCCCATTTTCATGGCTTCCACCCACCACTTTGTCAGCCTTGGTCCAGATTCATTGCAGAATGGGGTTCTGACTGGATTGTTTCAGGATGTCCAGGTTTATTGCTCATACTTCTTGTCTGTTTTACAGATTATTATCATTTCTGTGGTAAATCACTGTAATGATATGATTGTTGTCAGAAAATGAGGACATGCATTTCATTTACCTATCTCACATGCATCAGAATATGTATGTTGAAACAAAGTGTGTCAATCTGTCAAGAGGAGTACAGGGGGACAATGACCTCTTCCTTCCTGGATGTCAATGTGTTAGTACTGAGATGTATCACACAGAAGGACTTTGTGACCATGATGGCAATGGGGTGGTCAAGAGACATTGCTGTCAACCTGCGTACCCAGATCTCTTATAACGCCTTCTTTTTTCAGGGGACTACCATCAATGTGGTGAATCATGGGAACAGGGTTTTCCCAAAGGGGATGACACATTTTCTGACATTGAGCTTAAGGCCATGACTCTGACACCAGTCATTGGTTTTAGTGAGGCCTTTCAGTTGGATGCCAACATCACATGGGTAGTTAATAATAGCTCCCAACTTGCAATTGTCTGCAGACTTTGTCAGCCAGAGCCCCTTCATGTTAGCATGGACTTCAGAGACACTGATACCAAACATGAGAGGGCCCAGGACAAAACCCTGTGGGACTCCGCTTATGACTGCTCAGCAGTCTGACTTGGAGTCAGCGATTTCCACACTGTGAGTCCTATCTGTGACCCAGTTTGCAACCCAACTAGTGTTATAGGGGTCGATCCCTAGCTTAGTGCATTTTTGCATGATTCCTGAGAGGGGAATGTTATCAAAGGCTTTGACCAGATCAAAATTAGGCTGCATGTGCCACCTTGCCTTCATCCACAGCTCAGGTGACTGATGGCAAGAGGTTTACCAGGCTGATTGAGTAGGTATGACCTACCCTTCACAAAAGTAAATTGTGTGGGATCCTGAGTCTGCAGATTCCCATATCCCTGTTTATTAGGTGCATGATGATGCATTCCATAGCTTTGCATAACAGACTTGTCAGGCAGTTGGGGTGGTATTTCCCATGGTCTGTAGTTGCACCTCGTTTGTGGAGAGGGGTGACTGTAGCAGTGCACAATTCAGTAGGGACAAAGTCTGAGGTGAGGCTATGCCAGGTTACTGTGTAGTTCATGTAGAACACAGCCAGGGATATTGTCAGGCCCCATAAAATCTGTATTCTTGGCCTTGGACAGTGGTGTTTTAACCTGGGCAGCAGTAATACTGGGTGCTTAGCAGTGTACTGGTATTGTGATTGGTCCTTTGAGGGGGGAGAGAGAGGTATAAAGTTTGCACTCAATATGTCAGCCAGTATATTGGCAATATTTATTGGCTCAGACTAGGAGGTACCATTGTCTAGTAGCTAAGAACAAATCTTGGTATTGCCATGGAGATTCTTTACATAACTGTATGAGGCCTTGCGGTTGTCTTTACTATGTGCTCCAATTTCTGTTTTCACAGATAACTTTGTAGTATTTGATGAGGGATCTCAACTTTTAATTTAGTCTGATAAGGGTTTTTTCCAGTCTTGGGACTTCACCTTATTCCATATCGGTTCCCTCTTTCTGTTGTACAGTTTCTTTATGACTGGGGACCACCAAATTGGCTTCCTTTTTTTGGAGGTGAGGGTCCTGGTTCTATTGGGTATGGTGGTATCCATGCATTTGTGCACATGTTCATAGTGCATTGTTGTTTGTTTCAGCAGTCATGCAACTAGTCTCCATTTGCATGGCTGCAGTGAGGTTAGCCACCTTTGTTGTTATGAGGCCATAAACCTGTGGATTTCCAAAGGTGATTAATCTGTGTTAAGATATGGCAGGGAGGAGTTGAATATTGATGTAGAGCAACAGTCTCCCATGTCAGCAAGGACCAGGTCGATATAATGGGCATGTGCATCGATGCATGAGTAGCTTTCCCAGGTAATGGTGGGGTAGTTGAAGTCAACCAGTATGAGAGTGTTAGGTTGGACACTAATATTCTACAAGGTGTTTAGGGACATGGAGTGTGAGTCTAGGGACATGTTTGGGGACCTATAGCAGGCTACAGCCTGAACCACTGTATTACCCAATGTTAGCTACACCTGCAGGATCTGTAATGCATAATTTTGTTATACCACTCTGGAGGTGTGTGCTTCCTTAATGAATATGGAAATACCACCACCTTTGGATCTTCAGCCCAAGTTCTGCAACCAACAGTTGTGGAATGACTTACAGGCTGGTAGTGCAGGGGTGCTTCCTGCTGCCTTTAACCAGGTCTCTGTTACATATATATATATATATATATATATATATATATATATATATATATATACATATATATATAAATATACACACACACACACACACACACACACACACACACACACACACACACACACATGCACACACACACACACACACACACACACACACACATATATATATATATAATATATATATGCATATATTTCTGTATGTTGATATTGATAACATTTGTTTTACATACATACTGAGACATTAATATATATGTATGTATAGATTTACTTATTCTTATTTCATATTCCCTTCCGCCCCCAGTGGTCCCACCTTTATTACACTCACAAACCCCTCCCATCTTTCCAACAGCCAACCACAGCGCTAACCCAACACTACCTCCTCCATCTTCCCACTATTATCACACCTCCTCAACTAACATGTACAAGCATGCCTTACCTATGCTCACTGCATGCACTCTCCTTGCATATCTTACATCCTACCAACGCTCCATCATTCCCCCACTCAACCACTACCACTGTACTACTACTCACACCACCACTCATGTCTCACCCTCACTCAGCTCCCCTCCCACCAACTCAAGAACCATCCCTATGCACCCCCCCACATAGTCTACCAACTATATTACTCAAACATAAAGCATCCCTACAACTTAACATAGTAACCCTCCCACCATACCTGTTACCCACAGAGCACAATCATAAAGTTTCCCTTATAAACAAACACATTAAAAAACTGAGAAAACTAATAACCTCATGCATATCAAAACTAGTCCTAAGTGGAGACATCCACCCCAACCCTGGCCCTACCATCTCCAACCCCAATCCTCATAATCAGACTAGAAACCACAACTTCTCCCATATTGCAGCCAATAGAAAGCCAAGCGACTTCCTTCTACTAAGCCTAAATAGTAGAAGTATATCCAACAAAGTCCATGAACTCCATGCCACCATAGACTTGTACTCCCCAGATATAGTCATGCTGACAGAAACCTGGCTAAAACCTCACATTTACAGTGAGCAAATACTCCCTACAGATTACGGCATACTAAGAGTAGACGGCTAAACAAGAAAGGAGGTGGTGTAGCTATAATATTTAAACAGCATCTAAACATCCAGATCTTAAAATCATCAGCTCCACAAATAGGCAATGAAGAAATAATATATACCAACCTCAAAATAAACCAAAACAAAACCATCAACATAATTGTATGCTACTTCCCACCTGGCCAAAACATACCTCCACTAGAAAACCTCCTCAACTGGTCTACCCACCATCTCCCCCAAGAAACTGTCATTTTAGGTGATTTCAATATTGACTGGCAATCCTGTTCTGGCAACCATCCAACCCATCATGTAAACCTTCATGGCTTCACCCAACTAGTCCAGTCATCAACCAGGATAAATAAAAACTCCAGCAAGCACACTACCCTGGATTGTATACTAGTCAGTAAGAGCCCCCAGTCATATATAACAGGCTGCTTATCAGATAGCCTCAGTAATCACTCCCCAACATACCTACTCAAAAAATACCTATACCAAGCTAAACTTGTCATCTACCATCAAATACGTAAAAAACTAAACTTTAACCCACTCACATTCATCTCATCCCTCAAAGAATGTAACTGGCATCCTCTAAAGTACCTCAGTCTTGATGACGCAGTTGAATTTTTTAATACGACCTTCCTGAGCATCCTTAATTACCATGCCCCCATAAAACTTTCCAGAACCAAAGCACAACCCTCCCCATGGCTACAGAAAACCACTAAGTCAGAAATGAAAAACAGGGATAAAGCCTGGGAGCACTGGTGCAAAAGCAAAACCCCCTCAACTAGACAGAAATTCCTAGAACTATGCAATAGAGTCAAAAAGCTAATAAAACAGGACAAATTCCAATACTACCAGTCTGCCCTAGACTCCTCACAACACAGCCCCAAACAATTCTAGTCCTCCATAAACTCCATCCTCCACCCAGTTAAAGTCAGTACCCCTCCTCCTAACATCCCTCACTCCTCAGAAGATATTGCTACCTCATTCACACTTCACACAAACCATACTATCACTAGCTAAACAACACAACCCCCCTCCCCTCCAACCCACATCTTCAATTAGTAATCGCCCCACTGCCTTCTCTTTTTCTCCTGTACCTACCACCAACATAAAAAAACTCTTAACTAAACTTAAGCCCACCAAATTAGCAGCAGACAACCTCCCAAGTGAATACCTACAAATCGCAGCTGATGCTCTGGCCTACCCAGTATCCATCTTGATTAACCGATCTCTGTCAGAAAGTTACGTTCCCATACTGTGGAAAGTATCACATAAAATTCCCCTCCACAAAGATGGACCCTCCACAGAACTAACCAATTACCGCCCCATAGCTATTCTCTGTCCACTCCCCAAAATACTAGAGAGATGCATACACTCTCAGGTCTCAGACTACCTCCTTACAAACAACCTCCTTTCCAATACTCAGCATGGTTTCCGACCAAACCATAGCACCACCACTGCCTTACTCTCCTTTACTAACACTATCCTTCAGCATAAAAACAATGGCTATTTCTCCTCTGCTACTTTCCTAGACCTATCTAAAGCATTTGACATGGTCCCACACAAACAACTTATCTCTGTCCTCAATAACCTATCCTTCTCTCAGTCAGTCACCAACTGGTTTCAGAGTTACCTGTCTGACTGCCAACAATCCATTGTATGGCAGAATGACATATCTCCCCATCTACCTGTCTCCATAGGGGTTCCCCAAGGATCCATCCTTGGACCCCTACTCTTCTCTGTTTTCACCAATAATCTAGTCTCTGCCACCAAACATGGCACACTCATACAATACGCAGATGACTCAACCATCATCTGCTCAGCTCATTCTCCACCCAAACTACAGAAAGTCAACAGGAAGCCTTTTCCTCTGTTGAAACTTGGTTATCCGATGCCCAATTAATACTCAACCCAAACAAAACTAAACTACTCATCTTCCAACCCACCAAACATACTCAAAACAACTCTCACTTTAACATCACAGCAAAAGACAACACCACTATATACCCAACTGAACACACCAAATTGCTAGGAGTGGAAATAGACAATAAACTAAAATTTGACATTTACACATTCATGACCATAAAAAAAGTCCACAAAAAAACTAGGAGCATTATACAGAAATAAGCAACTTCTCACCAAAGCAGCAAAGATTTCAGTAGCAAATTCCCACCTTATCTCCACCCTACTTTATGCCTCTCCAATATATACCAAGCTAAGGCAATGCGATCTAAACAAGCTAGAGACCTGCTACAACAAAATCACCAAATTTGCCACAGGGGCATCCTACCGTAGTCACCACTGTCTCTCACTTGCTGAACAGGGCTGGCTTGAACTCCCTCACCTCCTTCAATGGTATCAACTCTTACTCGCCCACAAGCTAGTAAACCATCCACTAAATGTCCCATCCCTCCAGAATCTACTCCAACCCTATCACACCACTAGACCACTAAGATCCAGCAACAAAAATCACTTGCAGATCACTAAAGCCAATAACTCTGCTGGTGAAGCACTATTCTCTTGCACCATAGCCAAATTATGGAACTCCCTTCCACCCAGAACTACCTCCATACCATCATGCACTCACTTCAAAACTTTACTAAAAGCACAGCTAAAAACATTTTGGCTATGCCCTTGCAACTCCCACTCTAATATCACCCACCCCATCCAACCACTACCTTTCTTTCCACTCCACAAACTACCTTGATTATAGCAAGCTCAGATGCTCATAAGCCTAGTACTTATTATACAGCAGGAACTTCTTATTGTAATATTTGTTAATGTTTGTTATGTACTTCACAGATAAAGATTCTAGTTGTCTACTGATATACTATGTTCTTCATCTGTAAATATGTTGTAAGTAATTGCTATGTTAAATTGTTAATCGCTATGTAATCCAATGTAACTACTGCCTGTTTATTTTAACTGTGGAGCTTTTCTCCTCGGGCCTC
This sequence comes from Protopterus annectens, assembly GCF_019279795.1. Classification (NCBI taxonomy): domain Eukaryota; kingdom Metazoa; phylum Chordata; order Ceratodontiformes; family Protopteridae; genus Protopterus; species Protopterus annectens. The sequence goes on from NC_056735.1 coordinate 428,653,254, forward strand.
CGCTGAAAATGGACCTACGTCCAGTTGGACACTCCCCGTCAGCAAATGTAAATAAATAAATAATTATATATATATATATATATATATATATATATATATATATATATATATATATATATGTGTCGTGTGTGTATTTTATAGGTATATCTCTACATGGTTTCACTTCATAATCTCAAAATGCTAAAATCTCGAATTTCAGCATTTTGAGACCACGAAGCTGAAAATGCAGAATTCTGAAAGTGCATAAGAGCGAATTTAAATATCTCGAATCCGAGCTTATGCATTTCCGGTATGTTGCGTGAAGTGTTTGGCTGGTATTGTGTCTGAAATTGAAGGTGAGTGAGTGTTTGTATATGTAGTGTAGGGTTGAGTGGTTTGTGTGTTGTGGGTGGAATGGTGTGTGTGTTATGTGGTGTATGGTGTGTGTATGTTCGTGATTGTGTGATTCGTGATTGTGGGTTTCAGCATTTTAAATGGTTCGGCTTCATAGTTTCGAAATGCTGAAATTCGAGATTTCAGCATTTCAAGATTATGAAGTGAAACCTTCTACATATATTACGTATTAATGTTTCTATATATATATATATATATATATATATATATATATATATATATATGCATCTCCACACACACATACATTTATATCTATGTACAACATGACTAATGTTAACAAACATTTTCCCCTACTGTTAAATGACTGTGCTGCATGATATGTTTGAAAAAACTTCAGACATATCTACAGCTCAAACGCCTTAGTGGTAATGTGTTGTGGCTATGGTGTGCCAGGGCCTGGGTTCAAGACTTGCCAGCGCTGATTAGTTTGTTACTTGGCAGAACAAAGGCTGATGGATACAGAATGATTAAGGCACTTTTAAGCAAGTTTGCACTGGTTTGCATGGCGGTAAGCAATGCTAACTTCCAGTTAACTATGCTGACATACAGTTAGCCTTAAAAGTGCTTACTCTGTGTAGGCATTGTTTAGCACCATGCTAATTTCTTTAAAAGAAAATAAAAAAGAGGTGATAAGAAAGTGGTGAAAAAGGAGGCACAAATAGGGAGAAACAATATGAAAGATTGCTAGGGATGTGCAGGATGGGTGTAGGGAAGGTCCATAGCTGTCCATTTCTTCTACAGCAACAGCTGTGCATATATACTGAATTTGGAAGTAAATTTGGACACTCGAACCACTGAGAGAGGGATGAGAACAAAAATAATGTGTTGTGAAGCCAATTAGATAAGATTACATGTGTCCAGTGATCAGGTGTGGGAAATGGACAGCTATGTATGGGGCAACATTTTTTTTTTTTGGTGAACAGATTGCCCTTTTTTTTTTAAGGTGAGAGTAGGATAATGGGGAAGGATAGCCGGTATATTTGGGGAGGTAGGTTGGGTAGGAAGACAGACAAGACAGCATACAGGGGTGGTATATGACACATGTGGATGGGGTAAACACCTTGGATGGGGAGGGGTATTTGGTAATCAGAAGCCCACGAGCCCTCAAATGGATACAGTGGGACTGAGGTCCCCACCCATGGACAGTCACCACTGCACCTTCACGCCACCGAAGGTGGCTGTGCTGGGGGCTGAGCAGGAGGGGTAGGCTGACCCTCTAATTGCACCACACGACCCTCAAGCAGGCATAGCAGATCTCCCAATTCCTTGCGGAGCTCACTGCACACCAGACCCCGGACTTGGCTTCAGGTGACAGGATCCTGTCCGCGCCTGTGGTCGGGGGGCAAGCTCCATCCCCTGAGGTAGTTCCACCCAAAGCTGGTGCAGGACCAGTGGATGAGGAGATCCCGGGGTGCAGGACCAGCAGATGAGGAGGTCCTGGTGTGGGTCCCAGATGTGCTGGGGCCCGTTGCCATGGCCAGATAAGGTGGGAGAGGTGGATCTGCTGGGATCAGCCTTTTCAGACGTGCTATGGTATTGCAGTTTTAGAATATATGTTGGTTAATAATGTTAAACACATTCCAGGATTGGTTATAACAGCATGCATGAGTATTCCCATTAACCCAAAACAACAGATTTGGGCCATTTGCATAGCAAACAGATCACATGCATGTATGGAACCACAGTGGGCATTACACCAGCATGCAGGTTACATTGATAGCAACAGGCCACCAATGATAGTATATGAACAGGGAACATTAATTGGAATACATTTCAACATTTATAGAACAACAGGAGACATGTCCCAACAGTAGGTTTGGTGGAAAACATACCCATTCATTTATGTGTTTAGATTATTGGTGAGGATAAAGTGGGGAAGAGAGAGAGAGATGTCAGTTAACAAATGTAGATTCTTGCAGTGGTCACAGCTTTAATGATCATTGCTCTACTCATTACTCTACAGGTATTATTACAACTATGGCCCTGGGTTGGGCAGTGGTATGTTTGTACATAGTGTATAATTACAGCCTTTTTATAGCTACTTTATACCTTATCTTACCTGGAAGACCTGCGGAGGGAATGTTTGTTAATACTACCTGACTGTTTCTACCCATATTCACATAGTCAGGGTTACATATGTGCACTCATACTGTGTGTGTGTGTGTGTGTGTGTGTGTGTGTGTGTGTGTGTGTGTGTGTGTGTGTGTGTGTGTGTGTGTGTGTGTGTGTGTGTGTGTGTGTGTGTGTGTGTGTGTGTGTGTGTGTGTGTGTGTGTGTGTGTGTGTGTGTGTGTGTGTGTGTGTGTGTGTGTGTGTGTGTGCTACTGACATACTCTGCCTTGATTTCTATCAGTCACCCTGTTTTTTTGGTAGCAGGGACCAGTAGCTGTGACAGTATGACATTTTTGAACATTTCTTGGGGGAGACCACTTGGTGTATGTAATTATCCTGCTGTCATTTGCAGCCTTGGGGCTGGACTGTGTGTGCTGGACACAGTATTACTACAGGCTTCTTATAGCTACTTTATACTTTATCTTACCTGGAAGACCTGTGGATGGAATGTTTGTTAAGACTACCTGACTGTTTCTACACATATTCACAAAATCCTAGTTGAAATTATGCATACAGCTTACTGTCATTCCTGGGATCCAAACCATGGCTATTTCTGCTAAAAGCACAACAAGTTTATGTTTCAGCAGAACAAGCCATTGAGAAACTGCTGTCTTTTCTTTGAATGTTTTCTGTCTAATTCTCTCTTGGTTGTACAATCTGACCTTGTGATTAAAACATTATTTTATATACATTCCTATACATACCTTTTGACATAGCACAGTGTGGAAAACAATGGTTAACACAACATTACTATTCTGATATCAGATCTCTGTGCATGAAACTTTCTAGTCATACAATACCAGAGTAAACACAACCAGTCTGGGATTTTCACTTTTATTGGCAAATAATTACACTTTTATTGATATATAACCTGTATGTCACTATTGCTCCCCTACTGGCTTCTTCAGTCATTAAAAACCATACTCATTTTTAAATACTGCATGGTGACATTCTACTGCTTTTTATTTATTTGCCCTACATAATACCAGCTAGATTGTTGCTCACCAGCCTTGCGACACAGCCTTAGCAGCCTGCTGGTGTGGGCTTCCAAGTTCACAACCCTCTCATCTGCAGCTGTACAGGAGATAAGAGAAAACATTTATGCGTACCTATCCATCACATACACAAGCTGGACTTTGGAGAACACTTATTTTGACTAATACTTACACATGGCTGGAGCATTCCCTGCCCAAGCATCTTGGACCCACTGATCCAAAAGGTCCCTCTTCCTCTGCTTCAAGTCGGCAAAGTAGTGCTGGACCTGCTCACCAGTCTGAGGGATGCTAGTGTCAGTGGTGAGATCTTGGGCAAGATGGTCCCAGGCCTCCACTTTGTATTGTGAGCATTGGTACTGGCCCTGCAATGGTCACAATTCATGGTCTTTAATGAGGTGTTTGACCATGACCCTGGACTCCTGAATGCCCCAGCACTGTGCCCAAAAGCGCACACCTTCACCTACACCAGACATAGTACCTACAGTGGGGAGCTACAACTGATTATGAGCTGTATTCCTGCCTATATGTTTTAAATAGGGCTAATTTCCTGCCCTTTACCATGATTGGACAGTTTTGAAACTGCTGAGCTAAGCTAAGCATCGACCAAACCCTCTTAGCAAACATTACAATTGTTTAAAGGGGTTGATGCTAAGCCCTGCTTACCTATGCGCAAATCCGCTTAGCTATGCTAAATCTTGCTTAAACTTTAAATTTCACTGACACCTAACATTTGGAGCTGCTACACTACCCTAGTTAGCATATACATAATAATATTCACTACCTATTTATGAAAAATACATTTTAGTTGTGTGTCACATATGAAAATGTATGGACTGCTGTGGGGCTCAAACAATGACTGATTAAATGTCAGGTAAAAGCTCTAACCACTACACTATTTCAGTTTCACTATTGGCATTGTGAATATTTCTATTTAGCTTCTTTGGATGTTTAAACTCTGCTATGCATAGCTGCACGATGGGCACACCACCTCAGCTATGGTTAAACTTTATTGTTTTAATTAAAAAAAAGATTTTGAGGATTTAAATGGAATTTAACTTTTTCTCACTTTAGAAGTATGCTTGCCATAATGGGGAACAAGGGCACAACACTGGGGACAATTTTAGCACTTTAAAAGTGCACGGGATAATACGTTTTGTGTTAGCATGTATTTTGTGCAGTGTATGGGAACTCAGGCATGTCAGTGTTGTTTATTTTATTTCTTTATTTAATATTTGTTGACTGGGTAAGTCCAACTAGGACAGGAAGCCTATTTTCAGCAGATGCCCCTGGTGATATGCTCCAGATGCATGTCTGTGGCATGCATTCTGCAGATATACTGCACAATTGTACAGTATATCCACAGACAACTGTGTTTTTGCTTTTAAAAGTGCCATAATGGCACTTTCTGAATGAATGGCGTTTGTTACATGTGCGAGCACTGCTGTAACATGCCCCCTGCATTCGTTCACGGATCATGTCCATGTAGGTGTTACAGCAGCGTGCCTTCATGAATATGCAAGGCATGCTTCTGTGCTGCATGGACACAATCCATTCCGTGCAAGAATAATTTATTCTTGCACGGAACTTTACTGAATCCCGGGGATTGTCTGGAAAATTTCATAAAGATATCTTGAAGCAGTACAGAGGTATTGTCAGTAGAATTTAGGGTGGAATTCAGGTCAGAATGCCCTTTGTAAATTGGCAAATTTCAACTTTTGCAAAGCAGTTAAAAACAAATGTATAGCTTCCATGACTCTTCAGGATATAAGAAACATAATCACTCAAAAACACAGATATATAGTGTTGGTGTGATTTCAGACCTTAAAGGGATGTTTTTTTTTATAAATGTAATATTTTCATTCTTTATATTTGAAGTGAAAACAAATTACATGAAAATTGTTTTCTTTGTTAAAATTTAAGATGCACTTGTTCCACTGTGGTTGAGGGAAGGAAACCATTGAGGTGACACTTATGCCAATAACATGAACTGGAAGTTTTATGAATAAATGTTAAACCATCTTAGACATAAAGGCTTTAAAAACAAAGCTAAAAAAATAGTTAAAAGCAGCCAGTATTCTGGGGACAGACCTTCTGAAAATGCTCATCATTTAAGGGGCTAAATATGCCATCAGTAGTTGCTGTTGGATCAATCACTGCAACGCCATCTTAGTGCACATTTTCAGTCTGGAGTTTTCCATGTTTCAGATGGAGTTGTTTAGACATCAAGGTGTACTCCTCAATTTTTGTAAAATAAGATATTTGTAAGTTTTCTTTTTTCCTGTGTCCTGAGTCTCGTTACTTATCCGGTAGTACCTGAGCAACTTCAGCACTAACATTCAGTGTGTTTTCTATGCTTTATATAATTTCAGGGTACTGACACACAGTCTTACTGTCTCTTTCATATAATTTAAAGTGCAATGCTTGTCAGCTTTGGTTGTTTCTTTGCTGTGCTGGTCTGCAGTTTCATGCATTAACTCACTGTCTCCTGGGCATAACAATGACTGATTTTTATGTGCATTGCTTCAATTTTCCTATATAGCCGTGCAATGCTTTCCATTTGAGATATTTTCTAAATTGCATACATACTCTACACAAATGTTTCTCTTTACCTTTGTTAGTGCTTCATACAGTCCCTGCAACTTTCTGGATGTATATAGTTTACTGTAGTAGTCATGTATGGTGTTGACATCATTACTTTCCTCTGTATTGGCAGAGATGGTTTCAATACTTTTGGATGAGTCCACGCTGGTTGTAGCTTCCTCTGGATAAAAGAAACCATTTGAAGAAGCTTCGACCAAATTGAAAACACATTTTTGCATAGGGAAAGAGCCCCTGTGCCCCCCATGCAGGGTGATTTGCTTGCTGTACTTTACTTACTTATGCTTACTAACTCCAGAATTGCACAACGTCAGAAAAGACTGAAAATCCCCAAAACGTTTGAATCTACTGGCGCACTAACACAAATTGCACTGGCAATGATTCTCATGTGAAATCAGTGACTGAGGAAACCTTGTCTTTTGTACAGCTGGTCAAGGGTAGGCAAGCTGGTGGACATTGCAACATGACTATTGCACCCTCATGTTATGAATTTTTAGTGTTGCAAAGTAAAAGATTTATGCTGCTGACATCTACTGTTTCAATATGTTTACATACTGACATATTCAATATTTTATGTGTCAGCCATATATGCTGCCAAGTTTTTGACATGGCCTTTTGACTTTGATTTTTTCAGCAAGCAGTTTTTGAGTGTTATGGATTTAATGCCACTTTCTTCAGGAATTCCCACTCAGGGGGCACTTCTGTACAGGTTGCCTTGTGAATTTTGATTGTAAAGGTTCTGTTGTTGACATAATTTGATGGCTTGTGATAAGCTGTCAAGGTGATGCAGAATAAGCAGAGTTAATTTCCTAGAAGCAAGTGACATAGAAAGTCAAAGGCCCTTTTTAGGTAAACAAAATCTGTAGCTGTTAGTTTGCCTTTCTCTGGGGATGGGGAGGGTTGGATTTATTATGGGTATCGGTGAAGTACTGTGTATTGAATAAAAAGCCCTTTAGGTAATCTAGCCCTCCTGCTCTGATCATTGTGTGCTGTGTATAATAGTTGTACTTTGTATAACACTGGTTTATGTGTATACTAAATTGATTGCTTTAGCTGTTGGCTGTAACACCACTTGTCTTGTGACCTAAATCAAAGTGTAAAAGAGATAATTTTCCAAAAGGATATTTTTTTCACTGGTCTATGTGTAAGCTTAAAAAATGCTAAGTAAGTAAATAAATAAAATCTTGCTCAAGGTAGGGCCCCAGTAAAAATGCACGTGCTTCCTTTTAATGATGAAAAGCATCTGGTTCAAATTCATTACTAATTGGATTTTATAAATCTTTTGCAGATATATCTCCTCCTCAGCTTATAAGATAAAAGTTATTGATTTTTTTGAATAAGTTCCCTCATCAGGTAGACTGTTATTTTTCATTGACTAGGGTAACATTGATTCATAAACCAAGGAAGGAGCAAACTGAGTTAGAAAACTGTAGACCTATATCATTATTAAATGCTCACTATAAAATAATAGCTAAATATCTGAATTAAGTGATATAAATGGCCTGCTCCCCCCTAAACCAGTCACTTTATGCATCGCATCTCTAAATTGTGAGTTCAGTTTAAATGTAGATTCTGAGTCTAACACCCACATTTACAACTCCTCTTAATGTTATACACTCTAAAACAGTGTTAATTTTACATTTCTGTGCTTCCTACTATATTTTGTTGGAATAGCTGGTAGAAGATTAAGAGATATAGATGTGCAGCTCTTATTGAACATCTTTGCCATAAAAATACATGCAAAAAGTAAGATGCTATTTCTAAAATGACCTGCTAATCTGAATATAAAATGTTTGTTTACACTAGAAGTTAATTTGCTGCATGAACATTAGGAGTCCAAGGCCCTAACCTTCAGGAATTCCCACTCATAGGGTACTTCTGTACAGGTTGCCTTGTGAATTTTGATTGTAAAGGTTCTGTTGTTGACATAATTTGATAGCTTGTGATAAGCTGTCAGAGTCATGCAGAATAAGCAGAGTTAATTTCTAAGAAGAAAGTGACTTAAAATGGCAAAAGCCATTATGTAAACAAAAACTGCACCTGTTAGTTTGCCTTTGTCTAAGAGTGGTAAGAAAAGGATCTATTATGGATATTGTAACAATGTGCAGTATTGCCAGCTATGCCAGGAGACATAGGGCAGTGGATGGGTAACATATGCCAACACAGCTAACTGGAATTTTTTAATGAATTATATGCTATTTGAATATCAAAATGATTTGTACAGATGCTTGTGTTGAAAATGAATTTGTAAAGGTGCATGTATTAAAAATAAACCAACAGTGGGTCCTGACTGCATTGTAACTGAATTAAATGTGTGTGTGTGTGTGTGTGTGTGTGTGTGTGTGTGTGTGTGTGTGTGTGTGTGTGTGCGTGAGTGCGTGCGTGCGTGCATGCATGCGTGTGTGTGTGTGTGTGTGTGTGTGTGTGTGTGTGTGTGTGTGTGTGTGTGTCTGTGTGTGTTAACAGAGGATACCGGAAGATAAGAGGTTAGGCCCAGCTCCAGCTGACTTTGGAAAATAGTAATAAATTACTGGGCCTAGGCCATAAAGATGTCATCCCACTGTTTTAAATGAAGCCAGAGACATAATGTCTGTAAGAAGCATGGTTTATTAGACTGTGTTAGGAGGAACAAAAGTTTGTAATTGTTTTATGACTTCCAGAAGCTGCACCAGATCTGAGCAATGCTCTTGTGTGTGTATTATTGACATGTAGGTGCTACATTCTGTCAGTTTCTATCAATGGGGTTTTGCATAGGAACCAGAAGTCAGATGACCAGATATATGTGATGACATTCTGTACAGAAATAATGTTTTAATATTAGGTGAGACAGAAGTCTCAGAGCACTGTGTTCCTTGGAACCTGACACAGAAGGATCCCTCACCTACTTCATCTTGCCTTGTCTCTATTAAGTAAGTAGGCACAGTAATTCTCTAGATCAGTCAAGAAAATATAGTGAGAATAGTTAAGTATTGTTTTTCTGTAACTGTGTCAATATTTCCAGCTGTGTTATTTTTAATATTTCCTGTCATTGAAACTCTGGTGTTTACTGTAAATAGATATTTCATATTTTCATGTTCTTCTTTTACTTATTATTAAATATATTTAAACATTTCATTGTGGCTGGTCCCTTAGAGAATATTTTAACTTTTGAGAGTACTTATATCTATTGGTGACATTGTGGCCACTCCTGAAGCCTGGCTGTTTGGTCAACATTACCATTTGGTGTCTATATTAGATTTTTGAAAATTTCATAGAGCGAATCACTATAGGTCGACACCTAGTGATCGATCTACGAAATAATCAAAAATCTAAATTAAAAAAATTAAAACACAGAAACATAAAGTAAAGGGTGTAGGCAGGGGGGCAAGCCCCCCTGCACCCCACACCCCCACTACTTAAATATGCCAACTCTGAGATCGCATTTCAGTGCAATACAGTGGGGAAATGGAAGAGTTCTGTTTCTTACACTGTAGCGCGATCTCGGAGTTGGTATATTTAAGTAGCGGGGGTGGGGGTGCAGGGGGCTTGCCCCCCCTGCCTACACCCTTTACTTTATGTTTCTGTGTTTTTATCTTTTTTTTTTTTGATTTTCGATTATTTCGTAGCTCAATCACTAGGTGTCGACCTATACTGATTTGCTCTACGAAATTTTTGAAAATCTAATATAGACCCTACCATTTGTATTAATATTAGTTTCACTCAGTATAATTGAGTACCCTTACAAGAGCATAAAGTACCTGGCTTTGTAGTGTCTGATAGCAGTGATAACTACCTTATAGTCTGGGCAGAAGGGGCACAGTGGCTAAATCTGTGCCAGCCTTTCCCAGGTGTGTGTGTGTGTGTGTGTGTGTGTGTGTGTGTGTGTGTGTGTGTGTGTGTGTGTGTGTGTGTGTGTGTGTGTGTGTGTGTGTGAAAATCAAATCTCACAGTGTGTGTGTGTCAGCTACTTGGAACAGGGACATGAAGCACTGGTTTCACAGAAAGGGCACTGGAGGACTTGGATTGGACACAGAGGACCTAACCCTATAGCTGTGCTAGTGGGAAGCCTTACTGGGCCCCTGGAGGGAAACAGATATCAAGAAATCCAGACACATACCACTCAGCTGTACAGATTTTCACAGAATGTCCAGATTTTTGCCACATATTTTTGATCCATTTTTCATAACATTGTGGTTTTCTGACAAATTATTGACAAGTCATTAAAGACTGAAGACAGAAAATAATGACAGACATTTGAGTTTCAGACTTCATACCATTCAGAAAACTCATGCTAAACTATCAACATTCTAAGTTTGTAAGATCAATATTTAAAAATTGTCTCTATTTTTCTGCCTTTGTCCCCCCATTATTTATGGCTTTGCCCAGATTTCTTGCTCTAAGAGGTTGAGAGGTATGTCCAGACCCTGGACTGACTGTGTTCCATGTGTGCCCTTAAGGGAAATTGTGCTGGATGCAGATAGGTCTGCATCTGGAAATATTGTGTTTATCCATTTGTATTCCAGGTGAACATCCCTCTCCAGTATCAGTGGTGAGGATTCAGGCTCCTTGATTACTGACCCAGAGTGGGGGTGTCACAGGTATCAGTGGTCTGATTGTACAGGGGCAGGACAGCTTTAGAGAAAAAGACAAATGTTATCTGCATGAATAGTTCTAGATCAACAAAAGTGAAGTACAGGGTTCTGAAGGACTTGCTGGGCAGTCTAATAAGATAGAATGTTTCAATCATTATGCCTGAACTCACCAACTGAGTGCATTCCAAAGTAACTGATGGTTGTGATATATTTTTCTGAGAAAGTTGCAGTAATATTTCATTTGCTTACCTGGCTACCTTCCTGTGAAATGAAAAACCCACTTAGCTAGCAAAGATAGGGACAGGATAGGTATGTAGCTATGTATCTTTTACGCTTTTTATTTGGTCTTCACATTCCCCACCAGCTAGCTACTGTGCCCATTTCATGCCTCAGCAAGAAAAGGAACCTGATGCCATTGTCCAAACTTTATAATGAACCAACACCACTCTGGTGGCATAGAGGAATAAAGCCCAAACTAAGGCATAGCTGACCTGAGTTTAATTAGTGGCCCAGGTGACTGACTCTGTAACAGGGAAGGAGGTATGGGTGTTACCATTCCTAGTGGGAAGATAGTTCTGTAGGTGTTTCCTGTGATGATCTATGGTGAAGGCTGTGGATGTTACTACTGGAAGGCATGTTCCAGAGGGGGATAGGTTGGGGACATAGCTGAGTTGTTCTGGAGTTGGGGCAAAAAGCTGCATGTCCCCATTGCATGCACACCTTTCAGAAATTACTTTGGGACCATAATAGAAAACAAATTTGGATTTTGACAGCCATATCCTCATGATTCCCCTCAGATCCATGCCAACCCAGCTCTCTCTAAAGAAGGGCAGGTGTTTAGAAAGTGTCTGGTATATCCAGCAATGGACATGGGGCACTGAATAGTGAGTTGTAGGATAATGTAGAGGGGAGAAAAAAGCCCCCCCCCAAAAAAAAAAATATATAATGAACCACTAGCAAGAAGCTGCATACTAGTTTATATGTTCATAAGTTTGGTTAAGGTCCAAAGGCTGTCAGCATAAAAACAATGGTCTGCCTGTGTCTACCATGTTCTTAGACTTGTCAAAGGCATTTGATACTGCATCGCACCAGCAACTGCTCATTCGACTCTCCTCAATAGGACTTTCACAATACTCCTTGTGGTTTCTTAGTTACCTATCTAAAAGGCAACAAGCCATTAAATGGTAGCAAACCTACTCATCTTTTCACCCAGTTACTACAGCTGTCCCTCAGGGCTCTATCCTGGGTCCTCTTCTATTTAATATATTTATTAATGAGCTCCACACCTCTACTCACCATGCTAGTTTAGTTCAGTATGCAAATGACTCACCATTAATACGTGTGGTCTCAACAATATATAAGCTCCAAGATATTACCCAAAAATCATTCTCCTCTGTAGAAACCAGACTCAAAGAATTCAACCTACTACTCAACCCCAAGAAAACTAAGTTAATGCTTTTTACCTCAAAAAAGTTGCCAAAATCAAAAGCAATCTTTTACCATAAAGTCAGCAGATAATACTGTTGTTGAAACTGTAACTCACAGTAAACCTGTAGGTGTTATAATAGATGACAATCTCAAATATGACCAGCATATACTGCACATCAATAAATCTACACACCAAAAACTAGGCTCTTTTTATAGGTTCAATGGATTCCTTACAGATACTGTAAGAAAAACTCTAGCCACCACCTTCTTTTTGTCAACTCTCTTATACAGAGCTCCTATGCTAACAAACTTAAACAATACTCAAAGAAAGAAACTTGCCTTCTGCTATAATAAGATAGCTAAATTTGCCACCAATCTCCCTCATAGGACCCACCATTGTCATAGATTATAGCAATTAAACTGGCTTGGATTACACAACTACCCAACATATATACTCACAACTAACTACATCGCACAAATTCATTCAGCAACCAAAAAAAATGCCCTGCACTACAAAACCTATTACTGGCCTACTGTCCAGCAAGGGATCTCCTCTCTATTAAAAAAAATCTTATTACTTACAAATAAGTCAAATAATGTTGCAGGAGACTCGCTCTACTCCCAATATGTTGCATAACTCTGGAATAGTACCCCCACACAAATAAAACTCTCCAAAAAACTCAGTAGTTTTAAACCACTGCTTAAACAACATCTTAACCAGTTCTGGTCCTGCATATGACCATCACAAGGTTAAGACTTTGTGTTCACCATACGATACTCTCCAAATCATCATTTTCTTTCGGCTGTTCCCATTAGGGGTCGCCACAGCAGATCACCTGTTTCCATTTCTTCCTGTCCTCTGCATCTTGCTCTGTCACACCAACCACCTGCATGTCCTCTCTCACCACATCCATAAACCTTATCTTAGGCATTCCTCTTTTCCTGTTACCTGGTAGGTTCATCCTTAGCATTTTTTTCCCAATATACTCAGCATCCCTCCTCAGCACATGTCCAAACCAACGTAATCATGCTTCTCTGGCTTTGTCTCCAAACCTTCCAACCTGGGCTGACCCTTTAATATACTTATTCCTAATCCTGTCCACCCTCGTCACACCCAGTGCAAATCTTAACATCTTTAATTCTGCCACATCTAGCTCAAACTCCTGCCTTTTTGTCAATGCCACTGTCTCCAACCCATATAACATAGCTGGTCTCACTACCCTCTTGTAGACCTTCCCTTTCACTCTTACAGGTACTCGTCTGTCACAAATCACTCCTGACACTCTTCTCCACCCACTCCATCCTGCCTGTACTCTCTTCTTCACCTCTCTTCCACACTCACCATTACTTTGAACTATTGACCCCAAGTATTTAAACTCATCCACCTTTGCCACCTCTACTCCTTGCATCCTCACCATTCCTCTATCCTCCCTCTCATTCACACACATATAGTCTGTCTTAGTCCTGCTGACCTTCATTCCTCTTCTCTCTAGAGCATATCTCCATCTCTCCAGGGTCTCCTCCACCTGTTCCCTACTCTCACTACAGGTCACAATGTCATCTGCAAACATCATAGTCCACGGGGACTCCTGTCTGATCTCATCTGTCAACCTGTCCATCACCATTGCAAATAAGAAATGGCTCAGAGCTGTTCCTTGATGTAACCCCACCTCCACCTTAAATGCATCTGTCACTCCCACCGCAGACCTCACTGCTGTCACACTACCCTCGTACATATCCTGTACCACTCTTACATACTTTTCTGACACTCCTGACTTCCTCATACAATACCACAACTCCTCTCTAGGCTACAAAAACACAATGCAACTCCTTCTGACATTCTCTGCACTTCTCCATCAACACTCTCAGAGCAAAGATCACATCTGTGGTGCTCTTTCTCGGCATGAAACCATACTGCTGATCACTAATCATCACGTCCCTTCTTAACCTTGCTTCCACTACTCTTTCCCATAACTTCATGCTGTGACTGATTAATTTAATCCCTCTGTAGTTATTACAGCTCTGCACATCACCCTTATTCTTAAAAAATCGGTACCAGAACACTTTTTCTCCATTCCTCAGGCATCCTCTCACTTTCCAAGATTTCATTAAACAATCTGGTTAAAAACTCCACTGCCATTTCACCTAAACACCTCCATGCTTCCACAGATATGTCATCTGGGCCAACAGCCTTTCCATTCTTCATTCTCTTCATAGCTATCCTTACTTCCTCCTTGCTAATCCATTGTACTTCATGATTCACTATCCCTACATCATCCAACCTTCTCTCCCTCTCATTCTCTTTATTCATCAACCCCTCAAAGTACTCTTTCCATCTCCTCAACACACTCTCCTCGCTTGTGAGTATGTTTCCCTCATTATCCATTATCACCTTTACCTGCTGCACATCTTTCCTAGCTTGGTCCCTCTGTCTAGCCAATCAGTACAGGTCCTTTTCTCCCTCCTTAGTGTCCAACCTTTCATACAACGCTTTATATGCCTTATCCTTAGCCTTCGCCACCTCTCTCTTTGCCATGCACCTCATCTCCTTATACTCCTGTGTACTTTCTTCATCTCTCTGACAATCCCACTTCTTCTTTGCCAACCTCTTTCTCTGTATACTCTCCTGTACTTCCTCATTCCACCACCATGTCTCCTTGTCATCCTTCCTCTGTCCAGATGTGATACCAAGCACCTTGCTAGCCATCTCCCTTACTAGCTCTGCTGTAGTTACCCAGCTATTTGGTAACTCTTCACTACCACCCAGTGCCTGCCTCAACTCATCCCTGAACTCCACCTCACAATTACCCTTTTTCAATTTCCACCATTTGATCCTTGGTGCTGCCCTCATTCTCCTCCTCCTCTTCTTGATCACCAACGTCATCCTACAAACCACCATCATATGCTGCCTAACTACACTTTCTCTGGTCACCACTTTACAGTCTCCAATCTCCTTCAAACTGGCCCTCGTACATAAGATATAATCCACCTGTGTGCATCTTCCTCCACTCTTGTATGTCACCCTATGCTCCTCCCTCTTGTTAAAATACATATTTACCACAGCCATGTCCATTGTTTTCGCAAAATCCACTACCATCTGACCTTCTGCATTCTTTTGTTTAACACCATACCTACACATCACTTCCTCATCCCCTCTGTTCCCTTCAGCAACATGCCCACTGAAATCTGCTCCAATCACCAGTCTCTCACCCTTGGGTACAGTCATCACCACTTCATCCAATTCACTCCAAAATTTTTCTTTCTCATCCATTGCACACCCAACTTGTGGAGCATATGCACTAACAACATTCATCATTTCACCATCAATTTCTGGCTTCATAAACATCACTCTATCCAACACTCTTTTCACCTCCAAAATACTCTTAGCATACTGTTCCTTCAGAATAACTCCTATGCCATTTCTCCTCCCATCCACCCCATGCTAAAACAGTTTGAACTCACCTCTGATACACCTAGTCTTACTCCCCTTCCATCTGGTCTCTTGCACACACTCTCCAAATACTCTCTTTAAACAGAATACTGTCAGCCTCTCACTGAAATGACAAAACATTTTATACATAACTGCTTCCTGTACAATCCATTAAATGCATGTGGGCTATAACTTTATTAACTTCCACCTCTGTAAAATCTTAGAATGTATAAATGTAAATAGATCTATAACTACTTTGTGCTTAACTGGAACTTAGTATAATGCAATGTAAGCAAATGGAGCTTTTCTCCCTGGGCCTCTGCTGAAAATGGGTATTACCCAGTTAGACTTTCCTGATGAACAAAGACAAATAAATAAATAAATAAATAAATAAATAAATAAATTCTAACTTCTTAAAATTTTGGTCATTAGCACTTAAGTCTATCCAATTATCCAAGTTATTTTTAAAGGAGGAAGTGGAAATGGAGTTTCTTATGAATAAAGGTATCTTATTCCAGGTAATCGGAATATACTGAGAAGTAAAGTTTCCCTTTAACCTAGTTCTAGACTTGTTAATACAAAGCTATTTCTTATTATGCCTGAAGGTTTTGATACAATTGTATATCTCCAGAATTAAAGCCAAGCTGAGTTCTTCACAACAGAAATATACGTATCTAAATATAAACATATCTAAATTTCAGTACTGTTATTTTCCGAAGGAATCCCACTGTCATAAAATACCACTCAGCTTGGGAATTCATATGTGACAGCAGATCAGTTATCTGGGAATAAGAATATTTTGTCTAGCCTGCTCAATTCAGTTGCCTTTAATGTATGCAACCACTTCTTGTGCAAATCCCCCCTTTTCAGTTTAAGCACTGTTGCCTCTCTTCTCAAATAGTTATCCTCCATGCAAAATTATTTACATTTTATCTAATTATATATGTCATCTGTGTTTCATTGTACCTCTTTGCTTCATTAATATAGTTAACAAAGCCACTTACCTGTATTTGCAAGCAACATTGCAGATTATTTCTGTTACAGAAACACACTAGTTAGGGTGTGTGATACCAAGTTCATTAGCCCCAGCTGCACTCAGGCTGAAGCCACTTCCATTCCCTACTCCAGTTTGCACCCCTCCCAAAAGGACATTTAAACAGACCACACCAAATCCACATTACTAAAATAAACAACCACACCTCCAATTTGTCTATGTCCCTTAACATCCAATCAAAACAAGTCAGTGTCCTCAAAATTACATCCAACCACAAAACACCACACCCTCATATAATTCCACATCCAAAATACTTAAAGATACACTGTTTCACAACCTATCATACTCAAAAAACAATACAATGCTTGCTATCCAAGTACTTGCACTTCTCCTTATATCCTTACTAATAACAACTAACTTCATACCATCATCATCTTCACGTAACCAATATACCTTTGACCTGTGTCAGTGACTTACATTTCAACTCATCCTATGCTTTCCTATTCATATCTCCTGAGCTATATGAAACCTCGCCCTCTTATCTCTTTACTACTAAATACCTAAAAGCTATGCCAAAAGTGAGTTATATGTCTTAGAAAACTAATGCAGATATCAATGGCATTTTTAGTCATCAGTACTTTACATTCTATTTTCCTTTCCAGTTGTAGTCATCAGTACTTTACATTTTATTTTCCCTTCCAGTTGACAAGTGCTTGGAGAACTACTGGGTTTGAATCAAACTATTTATAAGTACTAAATAAGCTCAGCTGTAACATCCACCCCAATCTGATTTAATCAATTAACTCTGATTGGCCAAACCCTGTTTGGATTGAAGGCTTACCTTGAGCTACTGGAAACCCATTTTATCCTAAGCAACTCTAAAACTTTTTTTTGTTTTAATTATGCACTTGAACAGATCAAGCATGGCTTTTGTCAGGATCCAAAAGATAACTAAAACTGCACAAGACTGGGCAAATCCTTTTAGATTTGAAACCTTTTTGTGGTATTCGAAATCCGTTATATCACGAACAATGCTGGAACATTGTTTCTTTTAATTATACACTTGAACAAAGCAAACACAGCATTCGTCAGGGTCCAACATATAACTAATAACTGCACAAGGTACTTGCTGCTGCAGCCCCCCTGTTGTATAGATTCAAGAATAACTGGAAGTTCTAAAGTTTATTAACTGCCTTTACAAAACCGCAAGTAACGTTTTACACTGTTCATCTATTTTCCCCTTCCACTTGACAAGTGTGTGGGGAATTTCTGAGTTTGAATCACACTATTTATAACTACTAAATAAGATATTCTTGATCTGATCCACCACCCCAAACAATCCCATAATTTAACAAAGCAGAACTACTTATTTTAAACCTGAAAATAAACAATCACAAGAGTATATGAACTGCTGCTTTATGCACTATATCAAGAAATGATATTACAACAGCAAAAAATATCCACCAGGAAACCATAATCTCAAGAGACCTAAACATAGTTTGGCAGCTTATCAACGCAAACCTAAACATCAGCTCAGTTAAGTTGTATAATTCAATTACAATGTATAATTCACCTAGCTGATTAACACCCAAACAAGAAGTGAGAAGAATAGTATGAGACAATCTATAATAGCCCCATGGCTAATTAAAGACATAAAGCAGCCTATGTTACAAGAGACAAAGCCTGGAAAAAAGTGTAAATCAAAGACACAAGCCAATTTACAGAGTGTTAGCTATCTTACAAATTTAACCAACCAAAAAAATAAATAAATCAGACAAGAAATTATACCATGCCAATCTGCAACACACATCAAAGCAATTCAAAATACATCCTCATCAGCGACAACTAACAATGTACCGAATATTGCATCATAGCTTAACTCACACTTTACACAAATCATACTCCGGAATTCATGAAGCTTGCACCAGGCACACGCATAGCGTAGGCGTTATAACGCCAAATATGACCACCGAGCGATTCAGGTACGATCCAATTCCACGTGCACTACCGGCTTACCCCACATCTGCGCAGCCCCTGGCGTAGGTATGCAAATCACCCCATGTGCAGTGTTGCACCATGCAAATGAAGGCATATAGCGATTCATGAAGTGGTGCAGGCGTAGCGTAAGCCCACAGAAATGTAAACCAAAAAACACGGTTTACATTTTCCCAAACATAACATCGGAGCTATGGAAGAGGGCCAGACCCAGGTATCACAACGTGAACATATGCCAATGGCGAAATACACAGCCAATGGCATAAGAAAAGATGCACAATGCGTATATAACAACATTTAATGTCATGTCCACAGTAACGCACAGCAGAACCGCAGGGCATGTGTGCGGAAGCTGTAACATAAAGAAATAATATAAAAATGTCATAAAATCGCAATGTAATAGAAATCAGGTTTACAGCATAATACACAATGGTAGGCATGGAACACCACAACCAAGGTGCAAGGGTTGCTAAGGGCTTGCGATAGTGTTCGGCGCGGTAACTATGAATTAGTAGTCAATGCCATGCAAATGAGGCAGATAATACTGAATCGCAAATGTCCCGCCGGATGAAGGTTGTACCATACGGCGCAGCGGTATAACACTGAGGAGTGGCTCAGAGGAGATACATGACATCAGCAGAGGGGTGTGCCACCGTAGCACTAAGCACATTGGAGCAGTGCAAATCTGGCCTGTCTGTTGCTAAGCAAAGCTGCAGGACAGGGGTGGGGAGGAATCGTTTAGCTGAGAGCACTCATGGTGGCCAAAAGCGCATGTGTACGAGGATGGAAACGTGCCCGAAATCCAGTAATCAGACGCACGCGCCGCAAACAATAGCATAACCAGGAAGGACAAGGGAAGAAAAGAAGGAAATGCGGAAGTAGGGTAATTGGAGTACTAATGAGCAATCAACACCAATCAACACACGAAGGCCAATCGACGGCAGCTGACAAGTCCGCTTGCAGAAACCTGCAAAACAGGATAGGGGAGGCAAGTGAATGCAAAGAAAGGAGGGGAGGTATTGGATTGCAAAGATAGGAGACCTGACACAGCAGAGCAAAGCAAACCGACAGCAGACCGGCAGTAGCACACATAACGCAAGATACGCCAGGTCCAGGAAAGCACAAATGAAAGTAGGCTGCAGGATGCATGCCAGAAAATGGTAGGTGCAACGTGCAGAAATGTAAAGGGAAGGTCAAGAGGTAATCCACGGCAGGCAAATGTAATTCAACACCAAAGGCACCACAATAGTAGTCCCGGCAGTAAAACACATAACATAACCTGTAGCTACGAACGTACATACACACCCTATGACATCATCGGTGTTCACAGCACAATAGTATAAAGTGTGTAAGCACCCAACACACACCTGTGTATTCCCAAACACCGCACCATAGGTGTAAACACACGGGGAACTTTTAAAATGTACATGTTGGGAGCTGCCATAGCTGTGATTCATCAGCATGTGTCAGAGACTGACGGTGTTGTTGAGGATGATGCCGACAACCACCGCAGGCCTCGGAGGAGAAGGAGAGTGTTCAGATTAAGGGTAACTTACCAGGGGCTACATGAACTGGAGATAGTAGAGCATTACAGGGTGGACAGAGACATCTTACAGCAAATAGTGGAGCTGTGCCGGCCACGCCTGAGAACCAGAAACAACAGAGGGGAACCCATACCAGTGGACACGAAGGTATGTGTAAGCCTGCGAATACTGGCCACATGTACCTTTCAAAGGCCAACTGGAGATATAATGGGTATCTCACAGGCATCAGCATCCAGGGTACTACACCAGTTCCTGGATGCCATGTTACCACATGCTAATGAGCAGATATACTTCCCCAGAACTCAGGAGGAGTTGGCCAGCAATATGCGTCACTTCCACCGTGTGGCACAATACCCGGAGGTACTGGGTGTGATAGACTGCACGCACATACAAATCAAGTCACCACCTGGTGAGCAGGGTATGCGCTACATAAACCACAAGGGATTTCACTCCATCAATCTTTGTGGTTTACATTCAGTGATTTTCGTATTATTCTTCAATTTCAATTTCAACTATTTCCAGTTTATACTGCCAGGAACTCTGTTTTGCTGAACTCATACCCTCATTTGGGTCTCCACGAGTGATTTTTATTGTTTTTGGTAAAGTTTTCACTCACACCATCAGCTTTTGTTTATTTCACTCCATCAACTGCCAGGTCGTGTGCAATGCCCAGGGCATTATCATGGATGTGTGTGCTGGCAGCCCTGGAAGCTACCATGACTCCCATATCTGGCATGCCTCACAGCTGTATCAGGTATTTGTCAGGGGGGACATCCCACATGGCCATCTCATGGGGGATGCTGGCTATGCACTGGAGCAGTGGATGATGACTCCCATCAGAAATGCACAAACACCCATGCAAGAACGCCATAATGAGGCACACGCACAAACCAGAATCATCATAGAGCATGAGTTCAGGATGCTGAAATCATGGTTCCGGTGCTTGGATACATCTGGTGGAGCCTTGCAGTACTCTCCAGGCACGTGTGCCCACATCATCATAGTATGTGCCATGCTACATAATATGATCCTGTGGAAGCAGCTGCAGCGGGGACAAAATGGTGAAGGCCCTCATAGCCCACCACAATTGCCAAAGCCAGTACAGGCACAGAGGGATTCAGACCATGAACACACTGTGCCAGCCCCAGTAGGCAGACGGAGGCATGCCCAATATGCCTACGCCTTGGCAAAGAGGGAACGTATAGCACATACTCTGACCGTGTAGGCTCCTACGGACTGACACCTCTCCACCTGCACACACAGTAAAATGGATGGCACACAAACATGACCACCTGTAAATCGTAATGTATAGGTGGCCCAATGTGTGACTCCTACATAGGCAGCCCTCAAACATTGTAAACACAACAGCCAGTGCAACACGGAATGCCAACACCTGAACAGTACATGGGTCCTACAGCATATGGTGGTGCTGTGTGCCTGTCACGTTCTCCGCCAGATATATATATATATATATATATATATATATATATATATATATATAGATATATATATAGATATATATATATATATATATATATATATATATATATATATATATATATATATATATATATATATATATATATATGTACACATATGCATATATATGATACAGATAGAAAGGGCAATAGAGGGATATATGGTGATATAGATGGATTCAGCGATATCTGCAAATATGATAGATAGACCAACGACATTCATAACATCATGGAGGTACAAATAAATAGGATACCGCCAACCAAGGAATGTGTAACATACCGACATGCATAACCACGAGGCTGAAAGACCGATAGAACACAGTACCGGAACAGTACATCCACGAGTAATAGTATGATGATATGAAGGGACGGTTAGTCACCGCTGACGGTGTCGCGGTCCACGTAGGTACTGTGTTCAACTGAGTCTGTGAGTGCCGTGGTCTGTGTAAGTGTGCATCGAGGGTGCCGTGTGCGTTTCTGTGTGACTGTAATGTGTGTGTGTCCGCAACATGTGTATGTTGGTGCCAAGTCAGAGGCAGACCAGTATGGTAGGTGTGGGTATAGCTAGACGTAGGCATACGGTTACGACCTGTACCACAGTAGGAGGGACATCCCCACCCTGGGCAGGTGTGTCCTGACATAAAACAGTACAAAGGGCAAATGTCCGAGATGGTAGGACATAAATATGTCCCATATATAATGTAACAGTCGTATTTAATAGTCATGCCTGTATGTAAGAAACTTAAATGTCACATGCAATATGATAGGTATCCAAAGTCACACAACAATAGGTATGTAGTGAGGATAAAAGTATGTGCTACCTGTGTACTGACCGTGTACGTGTTGGCCTGTAAACACCACTTTGTGTCCCGCAAGTGTCCAACAATGACCATATGATAAGGTGGCAACCCATGGCAAACAGACTCTTTTAACAACACAACCACAATGACTGCAAATATCTGGGACAGAAATACAAGGGATAGCTGTCACCTACACATATCCCCTGATATATCGCTGCAATTACGGAGGTATACAAGTAGCAAGCTCACCTGCAGACGATATAGAAACCAATTAACAACGGCCCAACGTACAATCCCGTAACATAAGTCTACTAACTGTTAGCTCTCTAATCAGGGATGGAGCCCACACACATATATACGGATTATGTAGAAATGCAAGGCCCACAAACCGTATATGTTATGTACAACCACCGACATCCCCCACACTAGAAACTAAAGCAATACAAACTGTAATAGCAGCACATACATCCAGTCAGTCAATTACATCTGCAGAGCCCTCAACATACCGTGTGGGAGACACAATTAAAGGCGACATGCAAAATTGCAGGTGTAGTATAATGGAACAAACAGCCATGTTACAGGTATTGATTGCAATACTCCATTATCAGACGTCGGGATGACAGGTACACCCACATGTTGAACCAAATACTCTACCTGTCACATACAATCCACGGGGGACATGAATCCAAACTATACTTGTCTCCATGCATAGCAGTTGCAGTTACACATAACAAAACACAATACAGACCGTCTCCCGAAGGTAGGGCAAATAGGCAACGCAAGTGGAGAATCAATTATACCCCACTGTCGCTGCGTAATTGGTGAATGGAGTAGCTGCACAGCTGATATGCAAGTAATTAGTCACTCAGGAACACCAATTGGCGGGAAGAATCCACATGTTTCAGGTATCGACGTATATAAGGATGACTCGCCAGACATTCAAACCGTATGCTCATACCTAAAAACATTGGAAACACTGTGAGACAGATAGAATCGAAATGCCGTAACGACAAGGTATGTAGAATGCCCGATATGTAAGGTTATGTATAGCATGATCTGTATTAATTAGTTTTACTGTATGTATAGCCTGCTTTGCATTAATTAAACGTGTCCGCAATGCATAAAGTGGGGAAAGGTATTTATGTAGTGATGTCTTGCTGAGCATACTAACACTTGTAGAATCTGTGCGTCCAGCAGTGGGACACAAGGTACATAGCACAGACACCAGAAGGGATGCTACATGAGGCCATTACACAGAACAATGCCATACAACCCGCCATCAGTGGTAGGGTATGTCCAACAAGGACGTGCCATAGCAGGGGATAGTATATGTTGATCTACTGTCACAGCACGCATGTGTATGGGAAAATAACGTTAGTGACATATGTAAGGTGGTCCTGCTGAGCAAGTATGCTTTGCATCATGGGATACTATGTGAAATATGTGTAATGTATAGTATTATAGGTAGATATGACAGATATTCAACACAGCATAACAGGCATAACATGCATACCACAGGTACCGTCTATCGGTATGTACAATAAGAGGATACATATGGCCTGTAGGTATGGGACATAGTAATAGCATGATAGCTAATCTAAATGGAAGGGCTACCAAGTAACCATGCACAAAGGACAAGTAATAGCTGCACAGGTGCATAGTGGGGTACTATGCAGTCTGTCAAGTCCATGTGTAAGCACAACTACAGTGTTCACACTAGTGCCACCTCTCCAGGGTAGTGCCCTGTGAAGAGCAGAGCCAGGTGTCACCTGCACCACTGCACAGTACAGCCACTGCAGTAATCCCAGGCCTACATGTGTCTCCCAACCACCAAGGGAGGTATCATATGGACAGTGCTACTGAGTGTCCCTGCATGATGTACTGAGGACTTATGTTCCACAGCATGGTGAGTGTCCGGTCTGGGAATGTAACCCAGAAGCACATTCCACTCATTGTGGCGTGTGTGCACATATCCATGAGCATGTTGCTCACAGTGGCCTCTGCTTATGTTGCGTATGAGGAGTATATCCATCAATAATGTTGCGGACATGGGTCCTGTCTGATCAGCAGAGGTCACCCCTGAGTATGTAATATGCAAATGTGTACAGATGTGGTGTTTGTAGTGCAGCCGCAAATCGACACTTTCGGAGCTCAGTAAACGTCATGGTGTGTCAATGTTGTGACATGTAAAGCTGTAGCTGTTGTGTAAGATACACCCTAAATGGGGTGGTGTACCCTTGAATGTGTGTAGATGTCATGTGTTCAGAGGTACAATGGGTGCCTATGTACCAGTTACACACCCAGTACAGATAGGTGTGGCCACGTAGGAGGATATCCACACCACAGTGGCAATACGGTAACCACAGGAGTTGGTGCAACATATGTGTGTACTGCAAACATGTACAATGTGATATGTATGTAGGGGACCACCATCCATGTGATAGTCAGTGGGTGAATGGTGTAATGCAAAGGTGATGTGCATGCACCTTGTGTCATGCAGCTTGCTGCCATGATAGTCATATTATGTATCTGTCACAGCGACATCCATGTGGTTGGAGTCAGTATCAGCTGGTGGAGCAATCATGGCCCTTGGTATGTAAGGGTTCTAAAGCCAGGCAGGGAAAGTCCCCTGTGCCAGCCTGTTCCACAGGGAAGCATATACATAACATGAAGGGCCCTATGACTGAGGACCGTGGTATGCCAAAGTACCTGACATGTAGTAGGTACTATGGTATGCTGGCCTCACTGTGTGTCCTGTCCATGAGCCACATAGCATAACATCGTGAGACACAGGGTACGATGTGCAGGTGGATGTGTATGTTGTCAATACCAGAATGGGGAATGGTGCTGAAAGGCAATGAGAGGACAATGTAGGATGTGTGGACTCCCGTACCATCAGCAACTGCCCTGGTAACTGTATGAAAGGAGTCCACCATGGGTAGGGGCCATGCCCTGGCCTTAACAAGCCCAACCCGGCTAGCAGCAGAGGATGGGAGACCAACAATGTCTCTGAGAATGACGTCCCTGATGATGTGCCCCATAGCCACGCAGAACAGTCCAGTCAGGTGTGTAGGACTATAGTCCCACTCGTGCAATGTGGTGCCACCTGTGTGTAGTGTGATAAATGCTGCCGTGTGCCATTCATGGTCTACAATGTCTGAAACAAGGCTATTACTGAATATTGTGGCCTAGTGGTGAGACATGTAATTCGGAGGTTGGTGGACATCACAGCCTGGGACGTTGGAAGTTGACATGGGGCCAGTGTCCCAGGGCACATAGAGTGTAGGTCATACTGTGTAGGTGTGACCACAGGGACACCACAATGTTCATGTATGGATTGCGGCCCTGTAGTGAGTGAGAGGGTGTACTGTCAGCATTGAATCCATCCTCCAGCATGTTGCCAACAATACCTGGGTCTGCAACGTTCCTGAGTGACTGTTGTATGTGACAGCAGATGTGGGTGTTGCCATCGAATACTGACATACCACCATAATGCCTGGTGGTACACCCTGGAATGTGTGGCAGTCATGTTTACGTAGCTAGTCTGGGAGTATGTGATGAGGGACCCTGTGGACCCACCACAGCTGACCAGTGTGCCACCCCACACATGGGAATGTACACCACTGTGCAACAGCCTACACCTGTTGTTGTACATCATATGTCCATGGAACATGACCACCAGAGTGGCGTGTGTTATCTGGTGTGTACCATCATGGCTCTGTGTGGAATAGCATGATCCATGCAGTTGTGTACATGCTAATTAAGTGCACTGGGGTATGTGTCAGCATTTGTACGTGCATTGTCCATCTGCACGGGTGTCATGATGTCAACAACCGCTGTCAGCAGACGTCTGTAGTAGGTGTAGTAGTACACATGTACTGTGTATGCTGTGATGGGTGTGTTTCCGGGATGTGGCTAACACGGTAGATTAACATATGTTCGGAATCCACCAATGAGGGGATAACCCCAGGTGTGTAACATCAGTCACATGGTGGTAGTGTCCATGCCAAGGGTAATGTAGGTCCTGGAGGTGGTGTGTATGTGTTGATCCAGTTGAGTGGAGGGTATGACTCATGGATGTGTCGGTACATGAGTGGCTATCCCAGTGAAGTGTGGGGTAGTGTCAGTCACACATCAGTAGTAGCTGAGGCCCACTGTCCACTATACCACCATAGAAGGTATGTTACCCGTGGGGCATGATGTTGACTCTGTCGCTTGTTACAATGTGTATAGCGGTCCCGGACACAGTTAGTTGCACATGGAGCACCTCTGATGCATTGTGCTAAGCAACTTGCCAGGATGTGTGACAACATAGTGGGATATGGGAACCCCTCAGCTGTGGGTGTGCCGGTCCAGGTATGTGCCTGGAAGGTATGGTCCATCTATAACCTGTCATTGCAGGTGTGCTCTGCAGAGCCTACAGGCAGGTCCCAGTCACTGCAGAGATGTTGGAGTGGTGCATTATAAGGTGTGCCTTGCCTGCGTGTGTCACAGGGGAAGATGCAAGCAATGTGTCACATGACCCTATGTCACGCATGCCAGTTACCGCCCTCCCGGTGACAGTTATTGGAAGCTGTACAGGACAGGCAGTATAGAAGCAGCAAGAGCCTAGCATGTGAGCTGTACTCCCAGGGCCGACAGGTGCAAGTCATCTGTGCCACAGCATTGTGTTTGACCAGGACAGTCATAGCGGACAGATACCACATGCTTGTGGAATGACAATAGGAGCATAGGCAACTGTTGCAGTGACACAGTTGGTCACTGTACAGTGGTGTCGTGTCCGGACGAATGCAAAATGCTCCCCAGGGCTAGGCCCACACCCTCAGGGCTATAAGACTGGTGAGCTATTGCATGTCCCTGCACACGTAGTCTGTGAAGTGGCATCACAGGGCAGTCACACTAACATGGCGAATGACAGACATATCATACCTGGTGAGGTGTGGCATGGGTGCATAGGTTATGTTGCAGAAGCAGTTACCCGACAGCAAGATGTAAGCGATTAACGCCTTGTGTAGCCTGCTGTGTGGAACTGCAGTGTGACACCCTACAGAGTCAGCTATGACTGGTGTGTTGTGAATGTTATAACACACTATTGGCTGTATGTGGTGGGCACACATGAGTCTGTGGGCTATAAGCTGGTGATGTTGTCTTCCATGATGGGGGCTACCTCTGGTGCCTACAGTGAGCATGGAGACGTACTGCACAGGTTGTCCTCGTAGGTGTGGCCAGTGGTGTAGATTATGCAAGACAATGTGATGGGTGGGGTGTGTTGCGAATGTTACACATCCCCAAATGACTGTCAGGTGCAGTCAGGGTTAGCAACAGCATTACCCCCAGCTATAGCTGTCATCCTCCTGTCCCCAAAATGAGGAACATTAGCCCTTATACAGTGTGACAAATGGGCGAAACATGGAACTCTTACAAATGGCTTACTAACAGCGTCAACTAGGAAGGGCATATGATGGCTAAAATAGGCTGGTCTTATGTATAAAACAGATATTCCAATGAATTAATATGATTCTCATCTATCTAGCCATGGCTAGCAGGTAAACTATGTACAACAATGAATGTGTGACGTACCCTTCCAATGTGGAACCTTGAGGAACATGCACCTTTTAGAACCCCAAATGAGGTACATTCCCCGTAATGAGGTACACCTGAGAGCTATGGGCCAGCACGGCTGCAGACGTGCATCCCCTACAGGCTGTAGTGCCGTATGTTGGGAAGTGAGCATTGAATGTGTACATGACACAACTGCTCTATTGCCACATGTACGACATATCCCTCATATAGACAGGCAGTAGCACTGGTATGTGACAGTTGGACATGCCTGCATATACAACCATGTCCCACAGGATATGTGCATTACGTGTGTACAACAGCTGTCATACCTTAAGCAAGCTGGGAAGTGTAGGACAGCCAGTGTACCTGTGGGAGGTGGTGTGGAATGGGCGCTATAGTAATCAGTAGCTCATGACATGCTCACATGTTCCGAACAAGTGCCTAGCATGACCATACAATACAGATAGGGTGTTGGATAATATCAACCCACAAGAGGTGATGACAGTCATTTAGGGTGGCACCGCACTATAACCCTGCTGAGTATGGTGTGCATGTCCATGAACCATTAGCACTGTAGATGTTAGCAGTACAGATGTACAAGATAGCACGGATATCTGATTACAAATACCTTTGCATGTCACAGGTGTGTTCCACCAATGGCCTGTTGACAGACCCACAACTACAAAAGGTGAAACAGTGACATGTGCACAGCACATCTGTGCCAGATACAGTAGAACAGGGTTACTGTGTTGTACCCCACCCTCATTGTAGCCCATACCACACAGACAAATGTTAGGCATCTGTGTATGTGAGGCTGTGAATGGCCATGACCTATCAGTTTAGCTGTGTCAGTGTTGTGAACAACATACAGAATGGGCTGTGTGTGTGAGGTGTGTCACATATGTGCACAGTCTGATGGATGATACCAGCAGTGTCACCGCTGGGTGAACATCCCTGTACCCATAAACTGCTACCTAGGCTGTGGTCAACATTATGGACACTGTGTAAGGGATGGTGCTGTGCAGTGCACCCCCGACATGGTGACGTCTCCAGGCCCCTTAGGTAGTCATCTGGGGTACCCATGTCATGTCAGGGTGCCATCCATGAGCACGGAGATCACTGGCCAGGCATATACAGCACTGTAGTGACCAATATTGGATCACATACCACCTGTAAGGGGTAATGGCTATGCATGGATGTGCAAGAACAGCCTTCACAATCCACACCTCCACTATGCAGCATGCCGTCTACCTTGCAGAAGGACATTTGCTACACCATGATGATGGACATGCTACATGTCCATATCCTGATCTATATGACATATGTCATGGACAGCCACCGTTCCAATACTAGGATCGCCACAGGCTGGACAGATCCCTGTGCCATACATGTGACATACTCCCACCATACCAGGCAAGCCTGTCCATCAAAGCTGCAGATGTCATCCCAGTCATACATGGTGTGATGGCCACATGGTAGATGTACTATCAACTGACTGGATCAGTAATGTGGCACTGATGCAGCTTGCGGTGGCACAATGGCCATCTGTAACAGCGTGGAAACCATGCCCGCACATGCTATGGTTGATGACCAACCCTGCGAATGTCATCTGACTATCCATTGTCCCATGTCTATCCGTGTCAGGATGTTGAACAGTTGTACAGTGCTGTGTAGATGTATATGGCAAAACACATGCATGTACAGGTGTCCATGCGTATGTGTGCATTGTCACTGCTCAAGTCCATTCCTGCTGTGTCTGTGTTGATATGTGACATATACACAGCATCCAGGTCAACAGTAGTACCGTGGACACATCGAGGCATGTGCAGATAGGTAAGAACACAAGTGCAGGCAGATAGACATGCCCACAGCAAGACAGCATTTACATGGAGTATGAACACTGCAATGAGGTGACACACATATATGGTGATGATATCCAATGCATAATGGGTGTGACATGTGCGACACAAACACATCAGTCATATCAGTGTCATGGTGCTTTGCAAAGATAACTGTGCAGATGCAGTAGATGTCATAGAAATGTATGTGCAGCAGTATCTCTGTACATCTCTGAAACTGTGACCTGTCACCATCATTATGTTTTACAGATAATGCCCCGTACATGCCTCCCAGCATACACCCGCCAGGAGGATGATGTCCTCATCCCACTGCTCCATGACAACTATGACTTGTTGTTCAGCCATGTGCCACAGCATGCCCAGCAGCAGGATGACCTGTGGCAGGATCTACGCAGGAGGGTGAACGATGTGGGTGGCCATAACCGCACCTACCAGCAGGTGCGCAGACACTGCACGGACCTGATACGACATGCAAAACAGCGTGCCACTGCAATCACCAGGGAACAAGGTGGAACAGGTGGTGGGCCACCAACCCAGCCCCCACTCACACACACCAAGGAGCTACTGGCCAGTCTGGGGACACCCAGGGAACAGCATCCAGAAACACTAGCTGCCATCATGGAGGTGGGTGTCTCCCAACCAATGAGCCTGGAGTTGCCTGGTAAGTCATTAATGCACATATGGCTATTATATCCCATGTAGTTGCATGTGTCACTGTACATAATGTAAAGTAACAACATATGTCAGGTATGTGGACACACATGCTGCATAGTACAGTATGCTACGTTGTGTATGCACACATGTGCATACTATATGCTATTACGCAGGTGAATGTGTGCACATGCACAGTGCAACCTGTGGCTGTCATACAGTCATGGATAATGTACATACTGGTGTGTCACCCCTATACAGGTACCTCTGGCGTGCCGCACAGACATGGGTCCATTGCAGGTGAGACTGTCATCAGGCATGTTACAGTGTAGATCTATTTGCCATGTGGCCAGTTAACACTTGCACACCTGATGTTTGCTCCAGTCACGATATGCAGGTCACACCAACATGCATTCTCACATGCCACCCATGTGCAATATATGCAAACGTAATGATACACAGACTTGAAACCACAGTACATGTCATTGTAACATGTGTGGTCAGCTGTGCATACAACGGTGGAGGTGTTCTACAATGGAGGCATATGTAGTATGCATTGGAACAACATGTGTGGTACGCACACAGTACCACACAGTGAGCTGTGATATGGGCAGCCCACAAGTGTCACCATTGTGTCATATGCCCCCGCATTGGGTGCACACACTGTGATGTGCCACCAGACATGTCCCAGACATGTAGTGTCCTGTCTGCAATATTGTCACACTATCACATGACCTATACCCCACATACCAAATATACAACCCGTTGTCTGCATAGACCTGTGGAATGTGACATATCTGACATGTATGGGTGTATATCATATGGGACCACACAGACATGTGGAGAAGATGCCCATCACACACAATGGCCACCACATGTGCACACATGGCCATGGGGGATGGCCAGAGACATGTAGCCACACAGTACATGGGATGTGTATACACCCTGTTGCACATTGTCCACACATGGTCCAATTATAGCCCTAGTTGACCGATTATACAGTTGATGTGGTACAGTGGACAACCTAAAAGCCTGTGCACAGCTACTGGAGGTGTCACTGAAGTCTACCATATATGATCTGTCGAACATCACGACTGTGTTGCAGTTATGGCTATGCAATGTGTACACATTATGCATTCTACAGCAACATACATGCCTCATGTTGCCATACAATGGCACAGTGTCTGTACTTCACACTGTATAGCAATGTGGACGGCTCACACTACCCTCCGTGCTCATGCACATTTAATAAACATGCATTCTATCTGTAGGGCATACACACAACACTGCAATGTGAAGCCCATTATGATGCTGTACATGTGTCAGGACACTATTGTGTCAAACATGTATGCATGTTAATGCACATGTCAGCAAATTACATGTCAAGGACACGTCAGACGTGTACTGTTATCCTGTTCTGGCCCACATGGTGTATCACGGAGATGCATGCATACTACCATGATTGTGTGACCTGCATGGCTACTGATATGACACCTGCTTTCTGTAGTGTGCACCCCAGGGAGGTATGCTTACTAACACTATTAATGTCTGAGCTGCATGCCCTCTGCTCTATCGCAGGCATGCTGCATGCCATCTGACAAATCACATGCATGGTGTGTCTGTGTGTGTGTGTGTGTGTGTGTGTGTGTGTGTGTGTGTGTGTGTGTGTGTGTGTGTGTGTGTGTCTGTCTGTGTGTGTGTGTGTGTGTGTGTGTGTGTGTGTGTGTGTCTGTGTGTGTGTGTGTGTGTGTGTGTGTGTGTGTGTGTGTGTGTGTGTGTGTGTCTGTGTGTGTGTGTGTGTGTGTGTGTGTGTGTGTGTGTGTGTGTCTGTGTGTGTGTGTGTGTGTGTGTGTGTGTGTGTGTGTGTGTGTGTGTCTGTGTGTGTGTGTGTGTGTGTGTGTGTGTCTGTGTGTCTGTGTGTCTGTGTAGCTGTGTGTGTCTGTGTGTGTCTGTGTGTCTGTGTGTGTGTGTGTGTGTGTGTGTCTGTGTCTATTGTACTTTACAGTATTTCTTTGCATTCACAGGTGATGTAGGTGCGTTACCCTCCTGTGTTCCATCTGATGTTAGTGTCCCCACAGATACTAGCGGTGATAAACATATGCATGAGGTACAGGCAGGGTTGTCAGGGGCTGAATCTGTGCCAATGGTTACCATCCCAGCTATGTCCCCCTCTTCCCCGCACACAGTTCTGCTGCCAACACATACCGCATCACCGGTGGCCATAGAGGAAGGACAGTCAGCGTCTGTTGGCGTGGGACAGAAACGTGTGGTGGTTACAGAAGGTGTGTCTGCACACCATGGTGTCAGTGTAATGACTGCAGATGTGTCACACAGGCATGTGGCCGGTGCTGCTCGTAGGAGGACCTCTGGCAGACATGCACCTGCAGGACAGAGCGCAGCAGCTGGTATCACCAGACGCATGTTCCAGACTGTAATGGCGGCACAGGCATGTGCTGAATGGCAGAACAGAGAAGGGCAGAGGCTGCAGAGGGCTGCTATCCACACCCTAAATGACAACATCCAGGCATTGGCGAATGCTCAACAGCAGATTGCTAATGTTCTGGATAGGCGACTAGGTGAAATGGTCGGTATCCTTGACCGAGGCATGGCAATCCGCGAGCGGGAGCTGTCTGTGCTGGAACACCTGGTAGGAGTGAGGCGTAGGCCACGTGGATGTAGGCCAGCAACACCACCTAGTGTAGGTCGACGTGACCGTGCCACCTCACATGCCAGCTCCCATAGTGCCGGTAGCAGTAGCAGTGCAGCTGCTGCTGCGCTGTCAACACTAGGACACAGCAGGCCACGTGGACGTGGCCCTGGACGGTCTCAGCGGGGACACGTTTCCAGTGGACATGTGTCGTCGGACAGTAGCCACTCTGTACCTCCACCTGGTAGTGCCCGTGCAACCCCAGGCAGGCACAGGTCACGTGGCCGTGGACGGACACAGTGAGCTGTCCAACCTGCACTGTACAATCTGGGGCTGTCAATTATACCCTGTGTAGGCATCATAAATGGCAGAACTGTGTACACACATACATGCACACAGCAAACACAAATGTAGGGCTCCACAACACCCACATGCATTCTGCACAGATATGTCCAGTCAACTCACCGGCCCTTACACACACACATGATGTTATCCATTGGTGCAGCCTATGCCCCTGGCAAACATATCACCCTGTGCATATGATGAAGCCTGTGCCGCATCCCTGTCATCCACACCATCGGTGCAGGGTTATGCACAAATATTCTGATGCACAGGGTGAACAGCATAGTGAAAGGTATATGTAATACCTGTGTATGCATAGTGAGGGATGTGTATGTCGCAGTGGTTGTGTGCAGCCTATGCCCCTGGCAAACATATCACCCTGTGCATATGATGAAGCCTGTGCCGCATCCCTGTCATCCACACCATCGGTGCAGGGTTATGCACAAATATTCTGATGCACAGGGTGAACAGCATAGTGAGAGGTGTGCATGCATAGTGAGGGATGTGTATGTTGCAGTGGTTGTGTGTGAATACTGAGTTGTGTATGTGACATAGGTTTGTGTACTGTCGACATGCACCAGTCACACCATGTAGTGCAGGTGCAGCATGCATTGTGATGTGTTCACGGTATGTGTCTCGGTTACATCTGTAGCAGCATGTTTGTTGTGATACCCTGGTTCCCTCCTATGGTGTACTTGCATGTGCCTACAGGTAGCAGTGTTTGCAGTCCCCCACGTGTAACTGTGGAGTACACACAGGCACGTCTGGCAATATCAGCATGCTACATGTACCCTCATCCTGACTGTTGGACACACAAACATGACACAGATGTCTGCACATATACTGCACCTGATGCATGTGGTCGGTGCCACAGGCTACACTGGACAGAGACGTGACATACATAGCAGGACACATTACAGGTATGGTGACGTGGTGCAGAGGTTGTACACAGCGGCCTGGCCAATGATGATGTGAGGTGTCACTTGGTAGCTGGAGGCCACACTGTGCAGCAGTAGGACCCGTAACAGTACGTGAACATGGCCGCAGTCACGGGGTGTACAACACTATAACGCACACCCCATAGTGTGCAGCTGGGGACCCTTGCCTGTGTGGTCATCACCCTCACAGTACTATGCACCCATGCAAAGTGTCACAGAAGGGACATGCACAGGTAGCCAGTATGGCTGGGACCTATGGCATCAACAGGGTTGTGCAATGCATCACCATTACGGGTTAGTCAACACGTGGGGCCAGTGATAATTTCCCACCGTATATCAGCATACACACTCACACCAAGCACCAGACATACATACAGACACACACACACTGTGGTGACCACACATGTGTATACGGACAGCCGATGTGTGTGATGCACATCACCGGCTAACGTCATGCTTCCCACACTGACGTATGTACAGTTCTCTACAATGGTGTACAGGGATGTGTAGCAACTGGGACATATTCCCCATGATATGTGGCAACCCTGGTCACACATTCGGACACACATGGCAGTGCTGGGAATGATACACCAGCCATATGATGACACGTTTGCTGGACATGCAGCGGTATTGATTGCATTATGTGTACCAACGCTATATCTGGCAAATGTGCTGCTATATACACACGGGAGGTTGTAGGTGTTACAGGTGCCATATGACATATAGTTGTTAACACCTGACCGCTGTGTATGCATTATGTCAGCACCGTCACGTAACAGTGACATAGCGTACAGTTAGCATATGGCATGATAGGATGGTGTGTGACACAACTGTGAGCCACCCCCTGCACACATACATCTATACAGGTGGCTCACCACATTACTTACACACATCCCTCCATACGTGCTTTTTGTATGTCACCGTATACAGATGTCAATGATGGGTCTGCATTGTGTCTGCATGTTGTAGGTAGGTTCAACTATGTTACGGACATCGGCCACTGCACATGCATGTTTGCTGCATGCACAGTACAGATGTCACATGTGTCTCCTGTTGCCATGTTTGTATGCATTGCTATTGCTGGACATGTGTGTTGACATACATGACACATGGACTGTGGTATGATATCACGGGTGTCACAGGCGACCAGTACAGGGGTATGTGTCCCGGTCAACACTGCTACCCCCTGTAGTGTGAGCATTCAACAGACATGGGCCCATCTTCAATTCGCATGTATAGCATTGATTGGGCCAGTGTTATGCACAAGGTACATCAAAGGCCATGTATGTATGTGTTGTGTGTGCAGTCCATGCACACATCCACACAATCACATGTACGATGGACCCAGATGTGTGTTCATTGGTGTACAGCAACAGTCAGGTGTCACAGCTGTGTAAGGGCCATGGTATGTCATGAGCCGACCTGTTCATGTATACTGGCATCGTTGCAATGCATAACACCTGTTGGATCCCTGTTGGTATGTGTGTACTCTGCACAGCTGGTGTAAACCGCTGTACAGCCCAGTGGTCATGTACAACATGGTGTTGTGGGACCGTAAGGCTGTGTAGCGCTTCACCAACGACATGGTGCTGACTTGACAGCTACAGTTTACACTGCAGTGTGTACGTGTGTGACCTGCACCTGTGACAGCTGTGATGGTGGCTGTGTTTGTACAGGTCACTGCATGTGTGACCGCCCTGTGCGTGAGGGCAGTTATACCTTACTGTGCCCTTCTGTGTGTACACTCCATCTGCATGCAAGATTGCCCTTTGCAACTGCTAAGTGTGTGAGCATGCCCAGTATGCCGTTGTGTAGATAGACACACAGTACATTCCACACTGCGCCCCTCCGTGATTAGGCTCCGTGTGCATGCAAGATGGCCCTTTGCAACAGCTAAGTGTGTGAGCATGCCCAGTACGCCATTGTGTAGATGGACACACAGTACATTCCACACTGCGCCCCTCCGTGATTAGACTCCGTGTGCATGCAAGATGGCCCTTTGCAACAGTTAAGTGTGTGAGCATGCCCAGTACGCCGTTGTGTAGATGGACACACAGTACATTCCACACTGCGCCCCTCCGTGATTAGGCTCCGTGTGCATGCAAGATGGCCCTTTGCAACAGCTAAGTGTGTGAGCATGCCCAGTATGCCGTTGTGTAGATGGACACACAGTACATTCCACACTGCACCCCTCCGTGATTAGGCTCCGTGTGCATGCAAGATGGCCCTTTGCAACAGCTAAGTGTGTGAGCATGCCCAGTACGCCATTGTGTAGATGGACAGACAGTACATTCCACACTGCGCCCCTCCATGATTAGACTCTGTGTGCATGCAAGATGGCCCTTTGCAACAGCTAAGTGTGTGAGCATGCCCAGTACGCCGTTGTGTAGATGGACACACAGTACATTCCACACTGTGCCCCTCCGTGATTAGGCTCTGTGTGCATGCAAGATGGCCCTTTGCAACAGCTAAGTGTGTGAGCATGCCCAGTACGCCGTTGTGTAGATGGACACACAGTACATTCCACACTGCACCCCACCATGATTAGACTCCATGTGCATGCAAGATGGCCCTTTGCAACAGCTATGTGTGTGAGCATGCCCAGTACGCCGTTGTGTAGATGGACACACAGTACATTCCAAACAGACATGTGATACTAAGCGTGTGGGCATGGCCATTGACATCCTGTATAGCCATGGTGGTCATCCAGGCACCAGATGTCCAATTTCAATGTCACGATGGATGCCTACATTGAACACACTTGTTGCTCTCTCGAAGGGTGTACTGTCTGTGGCGCATCCCATATCTATTCAGTGTTTGTTGTGCTCCGTAAATATTTAGTTGGCCCGTTGACAGTACTGGTGTGTTTGTGTACGTCTACCTTGGGACGGTAATATGCTTTCAGACCGCTCACTCTCTAAACATTCCCTATCGGCATCTTTGCCTTTACGGATGATGTCACCCACCTAGAAGTATGCCTCTGAGAGTGCTGTGTTCAGTAATCTCGGTAGCGCGTTCTGTAAATGCGTAATGCTGTAGTGTGTTAGAGTAGGTAGGTGTGTGTTCAACTCCCGGCCCTTCCAAGTGTGTGTGTGTGTGTGTGTGTGTGTGTGTGTGTGTGTGTGTGTGTGTGTGTGTGTGTGTGCGTGTGTTTCCAGCTGCCTGGGGACACAGTGATGCTTTTAGATGCCTCACAACACATACATTCCCTATCGGCGTCTTTGCCTTTGCGGATGATGTCACCCACCTAGAAGTATGCCTCTGAGAGTGCTGTGTTCAGTAATCTCGGTAGTGCGTTCTGTAAATGCGTAATGCTGTAGTGTGTTAGAGTAGGTAGGTGTGTGTTCAACTCCCGGCCCTTCCAAGTGTGTGTGTGTGTGTGTGTGTGTGTGTGTGTGTGTGTGTGTGTGTGTGTGTGTGTGTGTGCGTGTGTTTCCAGCTGCCTGGGGACACAGTAATGCTTTTAGATGCCTCACAACACATACATTCCCTATCGGCGTCTTTGCCTTTGCGGATGATGTCACCCACCTAGAAGTATGTCTCTGAGAGTGCTGTGTTCAGTAATCTCATTAGCGCATTCTGTAAATGCGTAATGCTGTAGTGTGTTAGAGTAGGTAGGTGTCTGTTCAACTCCCGGCCCTTCCAAGTGCGTGTGTGTGTGTGTGTGTGTGTGTGTGTGTGTGTGTGTGTGTGCGTGTGTTTCCAGCTGCCTGGGGACACAGTAATGCTTTTAGATGCCTCACAACACATACATTCCCTATCGGCGTCTTTGCCTTTGCGGATGATGTCACCCACCTAGAAGTATGCCTCTGAGAGTGCTGTGTTCAGTAATCTCAGTAGCGCGTTCTGTAAATGCGTAATGCTGTAGTGTGATAGGGTAGTTAGGTGTAGGTTCGATTCCCAGTCCTGCCAGATGTGTGTGTGTGTGCATGTGTGCATGCTCCCGTCCACCTGGGGACTCAGGTTATGCTTTTAGATGCTTTGCAATACAGACGTATCCTGCTGCCGTATTTGTCTTTGCGGATGTTGACACACACCTAGTAGAATGCCTGTGTGTCTGCTGTGTTTAGAAGTCTCGGTAGCGTGTTCTGTAAATGCGTCATGCTGTAGTGTGATAGGGTAGTCATGTGTAGGTTCGATTCCAGCCCTGCCACATGTGTGTGTGTGTATGTCTGTATCTCTCTCTCTCTCTCTATATATATATATATATATATATATATATATATATATATATATATATGTTTTCTGCCCATAACCCTGCTCTTGCATGGGCAGCTGACTGTTTTATGTATCGCATATTTGCATAGCTTTCACATACCAATGGGGTGTGTTGCAACTCCCAACATTGTCCATGCAACGTCCGTGTTACGGGCGGTGTTACACACCTTTACAGGCGTTTGCTGTATATCTTGGCAGACATCTATCCTTGCTGTACTCTCACTGTACTCGTACACGCCGGAGGCTTCATGTATCATGGCCTAGTTTTGATGTGTGTATGTCTATTTGTGCTGTGTGCATGGCTGTGGGTATGTTCCAGTATCATCATTTGTAAAGGTGACAGCCCTAAAGGTTCTTCATGTAGGCTGCTGTGTCATTTGCAATGTCAGCACATACCTGGGGACAGTACTGCACGTCCTACTCAGCGCATGTCATACCTTCTGCATTATCTTGCAGTCGATATTGCTGTTTCCTCACACATGTATCTGTTTCTGTTCATACCACTCCACCTCCTAGAGCAAGTTGCTGGACAAGGCCTTATCTGATAGTGGGACACATAGGGGCAGTATTGACATGTTGCTCTTACAAACGTAAATAGTTGACACAATAATAGGTTTTGCATTAGTATGGCTTTTCTGTCGGATTTGGTGTCTTACGCATGTTTGTCATCATTTCATGTCTTCAGTTATCATGGAAGTGCCAGAATGTTACTGTTACGTGGAACACACCCAACATATGAGGCAGAACTCTGCACATTCTTCGTAAATCTGTACAGTTGCGGAGTATGTGTCTGTAACAAAATATCAACTTTCTGACACCAATACACACACTGTATGGCGGCATCACAGGCCACATGCCATTACATTTATATTGCAGGACACACCCACCCAGATAGTTGTATTCCTCACACAGGCCAACAGCTGCTTATCCACACTAATTGGTCTATCATGTGCCATATGTGTGCGCCGGTATTTGCGCTTTCCGTCAGTGGCAGAGCTCACGTACGTGTCTGGGGGACTGGACACTGTTACGGTGACACTGCATGACACCCTGAGGGACACATTACATTTGTGTCTATTAACCTTCCACATTGACATTCACAGGGCATACGTTGTCATTCACATTTGTCGGTGTACATGCGTGTGACTTGTACATGTTTTCTCATTTGTCCTGATGTCTTTCTTCTCACCTGTCCACCTAGTATCACTAGTTCTGTACATGTATTCTGGACAGGTTACCTTCATACCCCTAACCTGTACACATTATGGGTAAACACCCTGACGTTTGACCTTGTTACATTTGTCATAGTGATGTGCCTTTCTGGTAAATTGCTGGCAAGGCATTACAGACTGTGCGATAGATAATAGTGACTGACATTTCCATTACATGATTAGTAACACTCATAACATCCGTATTCATGGGTACGCCAGTATTCTCACAACGTTCTGACTTTGTCTGGGGTATATCTAATATAGTCTCTATTTGTATTTCATGTACTATGCCTTAGTGCAGCTGTGTTATTCTGACAGTTTGCCAGTTATGGGTACCATCTTGGTCGTACGCATGTCCATCCATGATTATCGCCTACATGACACTGATATAGGGCCCTACATATTGCCAAAATGGTTTCCGCAATATCCAGTGGATGGTTTGCCCCATTATTGGGGATATAGGTGTGTGCTATACCCACATCACTCCCGTGGGGCGGGCCTACGAAATCCCTGCCAAACAACACCTAGGCCCATATCTGCATACCCATGATTCCCATACCTGACAACCCTCTACAGTACCCATTACACATTTTTAATGTGTGCGTTACTGAAGTGTGGAGACTATTTCGTATTTGCTGCGGTCACTTCTTTTGCGTCAATGTTGGTTGACACTACATATTCCAATTTATGGAGTCCTGCAATGGACACCTATCTGCATGTTTAAAGTGTAGAACTTGCTGGACTGTCACTTTCTGGCCAATGTTTTTGAATGCTGCGGTTTATTCACCTTTCCTGCATGTCTATTTGTCTACCCATATTAGATGTAACGTCGCCTATTTATGTACATATGTCATATCTACGGGGCATAAGTCTGTTGTGTATACATATATACATGTACAATCCTCATTTCATAACTTGCTTTGGTTTACGTCTGTGGATTATGTGTATACACATATATCTATATCCATACCATACCTTTCCACTATACAGATTGTCGCTGAGTGTACAGCTGCTTGCCCCTTTATCTTCGCTGTGTTTTACATAAACCTGTGTCTATCTGGCAATGTAGTGGCATTTCATCTGAGACTTATGGTGGGGATTTCTGGCAAGCAGTTCAGGTTACGACTGCATACCCTTCAGAGAACCCATGCTACTGACACACCCGTTATTCTATCCACTTTCTATGTTTGTTCTGGCACATATCTGGGGTTTGTCCCTATATGTACCGGTAGTTTGCATGGTTTCGTCCGGTTTCATACTTTACGAAGTTAACGGGTTTGAGCCATGTATAACTAACGTGGGGGAAACAGCATTCATTTACTATGCTGTGAGCGGATCTCACACGCACAGGCGCACTTGCATTTCCTTATTGTAGGTTACACGCGGGCGCGCATACATATCCTTATTGTGGGTTACATATGTTTACTAAGTCTTTGTGCTTACGTGGGCTTTATTACTTGTGACAGTACCAGTACTTATCTGTAATCCCGTTAACGGACGTTTGCGAAACACACGTTCACCTTTACATATTTAACTGTCTGTACAGCACAGATGCATTCATTACACTTTCACATTATATGTGCTGTAGTCGTTGTTCAACCGGGACTGCATTCACGTTGACCGGATGCTGTAACCAGTATACGTTTGGTGTTCTGACTCATTTATATGCATACCCATAGTACATAGCTACATTAACATATGCCTCTCTGCTTCACTTACGTCACAGGCATCCATTCTCCTGCTGGGAAGAATGCAGTACTACATGTTACACATTCCCTATTCCCTACTGCTCTGGACCCAAGCTGCATATTTCATCACTGCAGGGATATTCCAAACCCAAAGGCTTATATTCCTGACACATACAGGTCTTTAATTGTCAGGGTGTTCATGTGGTGATCTGGGTTTAGGCTTGTCCGACTGGTGAACGGAACTGCCCTGACCATGTTCAAATGTCAGACAAAGCACATGGACAGGGAATGTACATTTTGAACATTTAATCTGTTTACAGACACAGGTGTTTGGGCACCTGTCCGCAGCTTATGATGTTGGCAATACATAATATGGGTGGGGGTGCTTACGATACATAATCCACAGTGAGTGGTGTTCCCATTCACATTTGACTATTTCCTGTATTCATTCTTACGGGGGTTATTATTTTGCACATGACGTAACTATGAATTAACTACAGGTATGCAGTAGTACAGTCAACATATGTGACGGTTTGTTACAGTATATTTGTACGGACCTCTGTAATACTGGGGACTACCCCACATCCTTCACAACATTTCCTGCTTATGTACATACTATTATTCAGTGAACTTTTGAAGCTTGTGGGAGCAGTAATTACATCTGTCCCTATTTGTCCTCCCATCCTTTTGTGCTTTGTCCAGGTTTTGTTGCTGTAATAGGTTGA
The DNA here is from genome assembly GCF_019279795.1 of Protopterus annectens. NCBI lineage: Eukaryota > Metazoa > Chordata > Ceratodontiformes > Protopteridae > Protopterus > Protopterus annectens. Next base: position 428,695,432 of record NC_056735.1, read on the forward strand.
GAGGTGGTGTCGGTATGTGATTGAGTTGAATATATACTGTCGATAATTCAGTGGGGTGTAGGGTTACCACTTGTTCCTCTTTGCGAGGGGAGGTCCCACTTTGGACAGTTGTGTACTCATGACGACACCTAAGACATGGCAAATGTCCTGTGATTTTAAGACAATAATATATTTCTTATTTTCTGTACTAGTTGCATGATACATGTATTTTGTATCTGGTACACATAACTATTATTTGGGATAGCATAAGCTATTCAAATGCTATGGCATGAGCTTTTATCTTGGCATACACGTGTAATTCTGTCCTTTGCACTGGCCGAGGGTATGTTTTATCCAGCAAATTCTCACATTTCTACAAGGGATGTCCCACCTTGGCCATCTGAACAAGTGGCAACCCTAGTGGGGTGACCTGCATGGTGGGCAGCTGTTCCATCCTGCGTAGTATGAATTGCATTTCTGTGTAGAAACTGAACAGTACCGTGACTACACATACATGTTTTGCCCAGATGTGTACAGTAATGGACACCGTGGCGTGTAAACAAATCTGAGGTTTCAACAGGTTACTTATCCCACGCGGGATGTACACACATTTTGCTGTAACATTAACGCGCGGGCATTTGGATTTACGTACCTGTGATGGGATGTTTACATTCGTGGGATACATATTTGCAATCCGGACACTGCCTAGGACGATATTTCCTACTACATATGGGGAATACTCGCTATGTGCAGGTGTACGGATGCGCAAGGCTGGTAGCTGGATTTGGTGGACATTCGGACATGGGTGTGGGTTATGTGCTATACTGGGGTTGTTGCGTATTGAATTTGCATGCATGGGTTCTACTTTTGGATATCCCGGTTCCGCGTATAGCATCCTATGTGTATGTGACAGTTACGTTCCTGTTCATGTATCTAGCACATTTTAATATACATATGTTTGTGTGTGTTTGGTATACAATTTGGACTGTCAGGTTTCTTTACAGTTGTTATATAGCCACAACTGCCCTGCTGTGTACTATCACTACCACTGTGGAACTGCTGGTGACCATACCCATGGGGCTAGACATGTGTATTGGCGGCAGGCTGACATGATGCGCTTCACTTCCACTGGGTATAACTTCTGACAGTGCAGTACATTACGGACACACGATTTTAAATATCATTTGTTCCATGGACGGAATATTATCTTATGTTGCATGCATTTCTGTTTGGTTCTCCATTTTGTGTGGCCGGGAACTGTCTTGCATGCTTTGCATACGTTTCACTATCCACGGACACTGATAGGTGTGATTACTATTGCAGGCAGGCTATAATATTCAGCAGTTTAGGTTGCTCATCGCCAGTCGACATTGACACGCATCCGGTCGCAGCTTAGTAACGCCCCATGCACTCGCGCACGTGTCCTATGCACGTGGATGTGGTAGCGGCACACCTTCATTAATATGCATATGGTGCTACTACACCATTTATATGCCGCACGGCCGGCGCAGGCCTTACACCGGCCTTGTGCCAAGCTTCATGAATCCGGAGGATAGTCTTGTTACTCAAAGCAACAAATATTCTTCCCTATCAGTCCCATTAGCATCAGAAAATAAGTCAGTTTTGTTCAATTTTCAACATGTCCTCGTCTCAACCATAAAATCACATTTCCTTAACCTAAAACCTGCAGCACTAGCTGCTGACATCTTACCACCAGAATACCTTAAAATAGCAGCTAAAGCACTTGCTTACTCTGTCTTGGTACTAGTAAATGGTTCCCTATTACATGATCAAAACCTTAGGTTATCAAACACCTAAAGGTCTGTCACAAAATGTCGAAGTCTGAAAATTGCGAACGGCCGTTTCCACATAGGGAAATGAGTCGTTTGGCCATTAAGTGGATTTTGTTCTTTCTCCGCTGTAGAGCAATCTCAGAGTTGGTATAGTTAGGGGGGATTGGGGGATGAAGCCCCCCAGTTTATTTCTGTTTATAACTTTTTTTTTTTTTGGCCAATGGCATTGTTTCCCTGTGTGGAAACGGCTGTTTTCGATCTTAAGCTTTCGATATTTCATGATCAGCCTTTAGGTGTTCGATAACCTAAGGTTTTGATCATGTAATATAGACCCCTAGTAAACTGCTCTGTTAAAGAAAACTATGTTCCAACTCTGTGAAAAAGTCCTTCATTATGCACCTGCATGAAGGAGGAACCTGTACAGAATTCACAAGCTAGAAACCTTAACCCCATTCTCAAAATGTTTGGAAAACTGCTTCCACACTCAGTCAAATACCTCACAAAAAATAATATCACTGACAGACAACATGGCTCTCATACAAAATGTAGTACTGTAGCTGCCCTTCTTACTTTCTGTAACAATAACAATCTTAACAGCAGCACAGGAAATTTAGATGAATCCAAAATCCCTATATTTATTGAATGCACTTGACACAGTATCTCATCAAAAACTACTTCCCTTGACCTTTCTCATCCTGTTCCAACCTGGTTTCACAGTTATCTAACAGATAACAAACAGTTAAATGGTAGAAAGATTTCTTTCCATTTCAACCTTTGCTGTTCAATATATTCATAAATAAACCTCACACAACCACTCCCAATGACATATTAATTCAACATGTAGATTATTCCATTACCTTTTCTGCCCCAACCTTAGAACTAGAAAATGTTACACGTGATGTATTCTCATTCATTAAATGCTCATCAAGCAACACTGCACTTGAAAGAGTATCTCAGACCAAATTAGTGGGAATCATAACAGATAAAAAATTAAAATATGACCACCATGTATCCCATTCTACCAAAAATCTCCACAAAAACAACATTTACTTTATAGGAGTAAAGTATACTTTGCCAGCCATGCTAGAAAATAGCATCAACTTATCTCATTCCATCCCTTCTCTGTGTAACCCCTACTTTCACAAACCAACATTCAGCACACAAAAATGGACATATGCTATAATATGACAGCAAAATGTGCTGCCAACCTTCAATCTAAAGCAACCACTGTTCATCCCTAAAACTGCTAAACTAGATAGAGTTATCCCACCATCTAACTTATGCACAGTTAATCATTGCAGTGAATCTAATTTGCAAACCAGAAATTGTACAACCCTAAAAACAGCCCTAAAGCATTATTTACCAATTAGGGATCTGCAATCTACCTATAAATTTCTGTATATAAAATTTCTATAAATCACTACTAAACCAAAGGATGTGGCTGGAGAGTCACTTTATTCCAACTATGTCTCTAAAGTATGGAATTTCTTTCTTTTCCATTAAAGATGACAAACAATATAGCAAGCTTTAAAATTCAGCTCAAATAACAACTAGCCAATACCTAGCTCTGCTCATGCTGTCCCCCAATTTAGCCATTTCAAACTTTTACAAGGCTAGTTCCCAATAATCTACTAACTAGTAATTTACTGTATATTTCTGCTTATCCTGCTAAGAAATGTATTCTACATCTATTAAAAAGCTAACTACTGGGTATTTTTTTCTTATAGCTACTGCTTAACCTATACATTGAACAGTGGTGAGTTTGTTGTTAAATTCTATCCCGTCAGTGTAGGTATTTAGCTTGTTCTCCTGTCAGAGTTTAACTCTGAAAATACTTGTGGAAGTTTTTGAAGAGTCATACAACATTCTTCATATTTTTCACTTGTTAAGTAGCCTTGGCTATCTGGGTTATATCCTGCCAAGGATATAAGATCCAGCCAGCTTCCAAGGCTTCAGGGCACCTTCCATAAACCCAAACTGTCAGGAAGCTTGAGATGAGCTGACTAAAAGGCAAGTTTGGCCACAAAGCCTTTCAAAGCTTTACTGCTACTGAAGAGTACATGCCTCTGAGGCATTTGAGGATTGACAGTCAGCTTGTTGTTTTCTTTGATGGGCAGGTAAGCTTCCTTGGGGAAAAATCCATTTTCTGATTTTTTACTGATGTTTCTATTACTTTCCTCTATAAGAAAGTCAATTTAAAACTAGGAGTGTTGAATTTTAGTGGGCTGTCTCGAGACTGTAACATAGTTTTAAATGGAGCACTCATTTCTGGCAGTTTAAAAGTAATGTTATCTAACTGATAAACTATTTTCTGTGAAGAAAATGTGTTTATTTTAAGGTTGTGGAGCTGCCATAGTGTTTGAAAGTGCTTTTTACTGTATTTTTCTGTAAAAAAGTAACTTTTGTGGACTGGTAGTTTTACTGCCATTGATGCTTGTTTTCCCCAGGATAGTGGCACCATTTTTGGCTTGACCTTGGAACAGATTATCACTCCCATGGTCAATCCTTCTTCCAGCCCCAAAAAGAAAAAGTTAAGCAAATAGACCTTACCACCACAGCAACCAGCAATTTCCCTGAGCCGCAACTGGGTAATTCTACTGTGGCCATTTGTTGTACCTCAGACCACTCATCTTTAACCCCAGATCCCTCTGGTGAAGAACCTACAGCCACTGTGGATCAGGAGGTAGCCACATCATCTGCAGCTGTTGGGTCTCCTCAGCAGGTAAGGGAAAACCACTCTTGTCAGTTCTGGAGAATGTAGAGGGAAGATTTCTCTGTTGTGTTAGAATACTGTGCCCATCCCTGGGAAGCAGCTGCCATTAGTAACACAGTTGGCCCAATTTTTCCTGTCAAAAAGAAGATAAAAGCAAACAGGTGTCTCTAAAGTATGGAATTTCATTCTTTTCAATCTACTCCTCCTCAAATTTCTTTGACTAGGTGTAATCTACTGTGGCTCAGGCTTTGATACAGAGCTTTGATCATCCTTGTACAGTAGTTTCTGGCAAAATAAAGAGGAATGCTTCCTTTCCTGAAGAGATTCAAAATTCTGAATCTGAAGAGGAAGCTGCAGGGATAGATTAAGGGGTTTATACTGGGATTTCTGATTTGGATTCAAAGGAGAGCTCTCTTTCTGATATTCACTGTGAGGGTTTCTCTTTCTCTGATACTATTGCTAGAATGTCCCAATGTTTTCAGTCGGAGAATACTGAGGTTTCTCAGTTCCCTCAAAAAATACTATGAGTTGTTACAGAAGGATTTTCCAGAACCTACACCCATTCCACCTGTCCTGACTGCTTTAGAGGATGCGTGTCTTAATGCCTGCAATTTCCTGATAGTCAGCCAGCTGTCCCTAAAAAGGCAGACACAATGTATAAATTTCCTCAGTCTTTTAAATTTTTATGTGCTATTCACAAACCTGACCCAGCAGCTATAGCCTTAGTTGACTCTTCTGCTGCTAAGCACTTAGTTAACTCCAGTCCTACTCTTTCTAATATGGATGGAAAAATTATTGATAGGTATGAGAAAAAGAGTATATCTATACAACTTTCAATTTCAGAATTTTAAATTGTCAAGCTCATATGTTAAATTTTATACTGACATATTGTGAAACTATGAGGGATGTTTTATCTACAATTTCTTCTTGTGAAACAAAAATGCTTTAAATAACTTAGTTTCTTATATTGCACAGGTCACTCCTCATTATTTGCCATGTGTTTGACTGTTGATACTTCTTCCAGAGCTGTCGACACTGGAACTATTTTAAGGAGGTTTGCTTGCCTGCATTCTCAGAACCTTCCAGATGATGCTAAAAATGAGATTTTTAAATTCTCTCTTGGATAGAGATCTAGTGTTTGGGCCTCTGCTGGATGGCTGATCAAAAATGTAATGAAAGGGGCAAGCTGATCCAGGGACTCTGTAAGATATTTCTGTCCTACTTTTCCAAATTGTACAAGGGATTTTCTTTCTCCTCATCCAATTTCTGCAAAAAAAAACAAAAAAAAAACAAAATGAACAGTCTCAACAGAATTCAAGTAAATGGGTGTTTAAGAAGTAGCAATGGGGTTTCAAGAAGCAGTCTCAAACCTCCAAAAAGCAAGGATTCTCCAAGTCTGAATGACTGTTCAAGAGAAGTCTTGACCCCCCCCCCCACCCCCACCCTGACTCTCTTTCTCTTCCAGAAAGTTAGAATCTCCATTGTCCCTTTGGCAACATATTGTTTCAGACAAATGGGTTCTGAAAATCCCTCATCAAAGTTATAGATGGCAGCACAGCCAGATCATGGTCAAATGGGGCCAGGGTAATGGATCAGGGCCACCCCACAGCAGCACCCCCACCATCCCAGTGTCCCATTACTTGGCTATTTCTCCCCTGTTACAATAAACACTGTTCAAACCTGACAGTGTGCATACTATTTTCTTCTTTACTTCTACAGTGATTAGAGATATTTAAAACTTTTATTTCAGATGTTATAGCACAAACACTAATAACTTTTTGCTAAAAAAACAACAATGAAAACAGAATTAACATGAACATTAGGCTTCTCTTCTCTTGAAACTCACATTCATTGAAATGACACTGAAACCCACATTAAAAAAATGCATCTGGCCAGTGACAAATTAAGTTTATCTTTGGGCTGTTTTCAAACCATAGGATCCCTGCACATATTTTTAAGACCATGCATATATGCATGTGTTCATTGATGCACTATCCTGATTTTATTAAATTATAGTCCTTGTCTAATATGGCACCACTTGTTAGACTGTGTTTTAAATTTGTGGGTTTGAACATTTTTCAGTGAGTATTGAAACTAAACATATGAATCAATAATGGTAAAACTAATAACAGAACATTTCATTAAAAGGCTTTTCATACTTCTGCCATCACAATCCACCAATATCAATCAACATACACAGTCTCTGCAGAAGTAAAAGTAATCTGACGTATTCCACATTAAAGGGATCTATAACTAATGAAGAGGTTGCTATTAGCAAACAACTTTACATTTCAGTGTTTCATATACAAATTCAGTGCCTGATGTTCTTAAAGAATAGATTGCCTGTGTTGCATTTAAAAATAACTGTTAAGATGGTAATATTGCAGTATGGAAGGGCTATCAAACCTGCAACAAGTTAATAGTTAGTAGACATCTCATCCAAAGGAGGGCACACTTAGGAGTGCAGCATCCCATCCCCCCTTAAAGGGCACTGCAGTATCAGCAATCAAGCAACACTGTGTGGGAGTATAGCTCACAGCCTTCTGTACTAAAGGCAACGATGCGACCTGTTGTGCTTCTAACATACTTTCAAATTTTATAGCACAAATACTGATGATGGCCATTTGCCAAACAAAGCAGTTACACATTGAAAGACTTAGCATGAGCAACAGTAAACTTTTCTTCCCTTGAAACTTAACATTCTTGAAATGCATAGAAACTTGATATTCCTTGAAAATGCACAGTAACTCAACATTCTTTGAAACTGCACAAAAACTCAACATTCTTTGAAAAGGTACAGAAACTCAACAGTCTATTAAAATGCACAGAAACTCAACATTCTTTGAAAATGTACTGAAATTCAACAGTCCTTGAAAATGCAATGAAACACAACAGTCCTTGATGACAGTTTGGTAGTTGATGTAGAGGATGTAGGCTCTAGTCTCCTGTAATCAAGATACATAGATTACATAGATTAAGCCTGAATAAGTCAACAAACCTGCCATCCCTAACTGGAACATTTTACACACAAACACAAAACACAAATGCGCGTGTGCACACACACACACACACACACACACACACACACACACACACACACACACACACACACACACACACACACACACACACAGTTTTGACAGGCTCATGCTCTCTGGCTTCAGTCAATCCTGCTGCTGGATGCCATCAAATCTCGCACAACCACTTGTTAGTCCAATCTCCTGTTCTGTAATTGGTATGTAATGTCTTACATTAGGCTGTTTAGTGGCTCAATGCTCTTTTAGAGATTTCTGGGGCTTGCTGTTTGTTCTTTGCTCACAGAGGTCTCCCATGAGGTGCTAAAGCCCTCCAGTTTTACAGACATCTTTCATATTTTTATTTGCAAATGGAAGTCTTTGGAGTACAAACTGTTTCTTTATAAATGATTTTATTTCACAGCCCCCTAATTCAACACAGGGCCCCCCAGCCAACACAGACCATAGGCAACTTCTTCCTCTTTCATGTTTCCTGGTATCAGAAGACTTAAAAGATGCTTATCATCGCATTCTTATTCATCCAGACTTCAGGCATTATTTAATGTTATATGTGTCTGGATCAAGTTATCAGTTCTCTGCCTTACCTTTTAGACTATCCACTGCCCCAAGAATGATCACGAAGTGTCTAGCTGCAGTTATAGCTAACAGGGTAGCCACATTTTTATGTATTTAGATGAGTTGCTTATCTTTGCAGAGTCTTTTTCAAAATGTTAAAAATCGCTCTCTCTTGGGTGAGAGATCTCTTGCTCAAGCTGGGATTCCAAAAGAACATTCAAACATCTTTATTGACTCCCTCACACAGGATTGTGTTCCTGGGATGTTAACTAGACACCTCAGTTAAAAGTGTTTTTCTTCTACAGGAAAAAAATAGATCTTTATTTAGATCTATTTCTAAGGTCTTCCACTAAGACTTCAATCACTGCAAGGGAATGCCTCAGGCATTTGGGTTTCATGGCATCTGTGATTCTCATGATACCCCTGGCAAGGCTCCACATGAGAAAGAAACATTAGTATATGAAATCTCTTTGGATCCAGTTTCAATACTCTTTATTTTACCCAAATCTGGTAAGGGTACCTTCTTTACCAGAAAAAAAGCCTTATAATATTCAATATTCTTTTTCATTTACATACTTTGTAATAAACTTGTTATTGGATAATGCCTAGAGTCCAAACCCAGCCATTTCCATATGCAAGCATGGGAAAAGCACAATGATTTTTCTTTTATCATACTCTCTTAACCAGACCTTTTCTCTCACCCCTTCTCTCTGGAGATATGAGAACCAGACAGCCAGTTTCTCTTTATCAGGTTGTTTCCATGGAAGCACGAAGACCAGCTACAGAATTACTACATGCATTTGCTAGAAAAAAGCCACATAATATTCAATGTTCTTTTCAATTGCTCTCTCTTAAAACTAATCAATAAGGTCTTCAGTCCAGTCATTTCCCCATGCAAGAATGAGAAAAAGCACATTGATTTTAACTTTGTCATGCCTGTTTAACAAGGCACTTTTGCATTTTTCCATTGCATTGCCTATATTTCTCAAAACTGTACAAAAAGAAAGAGAAGAATGGAGAAAAAGAAAAACAACAGCACCTGTTTACAATCCCCGTTACTCTTAAAAGTAGCATACAAAGTAAATCATATACCACAAATACAGTACTGTTAAGAAAAGAAAATGTTTTCTTTATGAGGTCCCTAAGCCTTGTCCTGAGATCTAGGACATATTCTGCAACAGAATCCTTGTGGGATTCATACTCACCCTCCCACTCATTGTGAATCAAATCTAAAGGTCCTCTCACAGTATGACCATACAGCAACTCAAAGGGTGAAAAACCTGTGAATTCCTGAGTTACCTCTCTGTAAGCAAACAACGGTTGGGGTAAATATTTGTCCCACTCTCTCTTAAACTGGCATGCAAATGCCTGTAGCATGGTCTTTAGTGTAGAGTTTAACCTCTCCACAAGACCTTTAGTCTGAGGATGGTAGGGAGTGGTCTTTACGTGCCTCACTCCACAGTGCTTCCACAGACAAGCAATCAGGTCTGACATAAAATTGGCACCTCTGTCAGTCAGTATTTCTTTTGGGAAACCTACTATGCTGAAAATTTCTAGAAAAGCATTTGTCACTTTCTCTGCCTCAATAGAGGATAGGGCCACTGCCTCAGTGTATCTGGTAGCATAATCAACTACCACTAGGATATACTTCTTCCCTGTGGAACTTGGAGTACTCAGAGGCCACACAATATCTATAGCTACCCTCTGAAATGGCTCCTCAATCACAGACAAAGGCATCAAAGGAGTTTGACCTTGTCTCCTGCCTTGCCTACTTTTTGGCACTGCTCACAGGTACTGCAGTACCCTGTTACATCCCTACCAATCCCAGGCCAATAAAAGTTCTGCATAATCTGCCTCTTGGTATGCTTTATGCCCATATAAACTGCAAAAAGAATGTCATTGGCTATAGCTAGAAGTGCCAGATGGTAGGCTCTAGGCACTACCAACTGCTGCATTACCTCACCCTCTAGCCCTCACTCAGGGGTCCCCTCTCTATACAGTAATCCTTTGTTCCAGTATACAGACTTCCCTTTTTCTTGAGAATTTGACCTGACAATCACTCACCCACCTAAGAAAATAACTGTTTAACTCAGCAATATAATCACACACTCTTTCATCTGCCTTGCATCTATGCTCACAAAACTTTTTTTCTGTAAACTTCAGGTGTTAACTTAAAATATTCTAGCAAACAACATTGAAATGATCAATATCAAACAATTTAGAAACATTAGTTACAGCTTTGCCATGGAGTAAGGGGGTCAAGAAGCATACCCAGAGCTCTTGGTCAACATTATACTGTTTATATACCCTTTCAAATATATCAATAAAACTATCAAAATTATCACCCTCTGTAAATTATGGAAGAAATGCATTGACCTTTATTGCTTCTATGGTTCAGTTATTCCCTTCCTCATTACCTCCATGAACTTGGTGAAGAGTCAGCATCTCCCTCTCATGTTGATGATGCTTATCCTTTTCTTTGGCCTCCAAATGCCACAGTCTCTCATTTTCTTCAGCTCTAAATTCTGCAGTCTTTCTGCTGATTCTAGTTCCAAAATTGTGGCCTCCAGTTCAAGTCTCTTTAACTCCAGATGGATTTTTAAGTCCACTGAGGAAACGTTAAACTGTCCTGTTTCTGAGGGTAAATTCCAACACCAGGTTGATGGTCTGAGCTGTGACTAAGACTGAAATCATTTCCTCTTTAGTCAGGTTGGCATAAACCAGTCCTTTGGCTTCACACACCTTGGCCAACTGGTTCTTTGTCAGCTTGCCATAATCATCTGCTGACATTTTTACCTGCTCTCCCTGACTAAACTAAACTAAACTAACAAAAAATAAATAAAAACTTTTGTGATATGAAACTCTGAATGTTCACCTTGTAGCCGCTGAGAGAATGCACACCTTTAGTGACAACTGTTTACAGACTACTGAAGTCCAATATCTACAACACTGCTCATAAATATGTGATGCCCCCCCCCCACTGTCACCAATATGTGACATCCCCATTATGGGCAGGTAATCAAGGAGTCTGAATCCTCATTACTGACATTGGAGAGGGATGTTCACTTGGAATACAAATGGATACGCTCAGTATTTCCAGATGCTGTATCAAGCACAATTTCTCTTAAGACCACACAGGGCACACACTCAGCCTGGGGTCTGGGTGTCTCTCTATGTCTCTACCCAGGTCCCCATTAAGCCTCCCCACTGGCACTGTGAAACCAGTGCTTCATGTCTCTGCTCCAAGTAACTGACACACACACTCTTTGAGATTTAATTGTCACTCACACAGCTGGAAAAAGCTGACACCGATTACCCGCTCTACCAACTTTTCCCAGACTATAAGGTAGATTCACTGTCATCAGTCAGTTACTATAAGGGTATTAAAAGGGTATCCAGTTATGCTGAGTGGATGTAATATTAATACAAATGGTAATGTTGACCAAACAGCCAGGCTTTCAGGAGTGGCCAGAGTTATCACCAAATAAATAATTGCAAATATTTGCAGAACTTAAATATTTTCTAAAAAGGACCATCCACAATGAAAAGTTTGAATATATTTAATAATAACTAATAAAAGAATACAAGAATACTAAATATCTGTTGACAGTAAACACTAGAGTTTCAGTCACAGGGAATATTAAAAATAACACCGATGGATAGTTTCACACAGTTGTAGAAAAACAGTACTTCTAATCTCAATATATTTTCCTGACTAATCTAAAATAATTACTGTTCCCTAGTTATGTTTCTTACTACCGCAAGGCAAGATGATGAGGGCGAGTGGTTCTTGTTGTCAGATCCAAGGCAGAAATGCAGAATGCTGAGAGAAAATAATATCTAAATATTATTCTTGGCTAAGAGAATTACAACACACACATCTGGTCATCTGACTTTGTTTCCCAAGCTAAAACCAACACTAGAAGCTGACAGGATTTTAACACCTATGTGTTACCATACACACAGACAGAACTTTTCTCAGATCTCCTGAAAGTCATTTTTATTTATTTTTTTAATTTTATTTGACATTTGTTTACCAGGTTGGTTCGACTCAACCAAAGCCCTTTTTCAGAGGAGGCTCAGAAAGAAAAGCTCAACAGTTACAAAAAATAAGTATAAAAGCATGTATAAAAGCAAGTATAAAACTAGTACAATACAAGTATATATTAAGAAAAAACAGACACAGATACATCAAAAAGGTGAGTTGACATAATATGTAGTATATGCTTAACAACCCCAGAGAATATATACATTTCTACATCATTCAAACAAGCTGTACAATCTATTCAGAGAATATGACTAGAGTTTATTGAGTAATATATCCCGAACAGTTGCTGTAAAAGAGATATAACAGTTAAATGTAGGATATAAGTGAATAGTAGAAAGATAGGGGTTAGGTGAGAAGGAGGTGAAGAGTAAGAGTAAGAGCAATCAAGGAGGTAGTTACAGTGACATATCCATGTCTTGTTTAGATAGTTTCTAATCACAGTTTTGAACTTTAGTGGATGATTGATATTTCTGATATCTAAAGGAAGTTTATTCCAGGATTGGGCTGGGGAGTAACTGTACAGGTTTTGCCCTATTTTTGTTTTAGGCTTGTAGATTTGAAGAAGGTTTTGTTCAGAGCTTCTAAGGGACATAGGAGGAGAATAAAGGGAGATAACTGGGGCATTGTTAGGACAGAAGGAGGGCACATGCAGAATAGAATGAATCATCTGAAGTTGAGATAGAAGTAGTTGATGAGGAAGTTCTAGGCAGTTTATCCTTCTCAGAGCAAGGCAGGTGTGCAAGTGGTAGGAATGGTCAGCTGTGAATCTAGCAACTTTATTGTAGGTAGATGCAAGTTTTGTTAGGAGTGTGGTTTGAAGTTTAGTAAGGATTTGTGAACCATTGACTAGGGTGGGGAGGAGGCAGGCATGGGATAGGAAGATTTTTTCTTTTTTGGCTAAACATTTTCTGTTCCTGTAAAGGAGTCCAAGTTTTGGCTGGGTTTTCTTAATGTTGTACAGAATGTGCAGATCGAATTTGAGGTGATAATCAGTGATGACCCCTAGTAGTTTGGTGTGTGATTCTATGGAGATGGGGGTGTTATTTAGGGATGAGATAGAGGAGGAGGATTTCAGATGGTTCATAGTTTTGAGGATAAAAGGTAGGAGCTTAGTCTTTTTAGGATATATAATTAGTTAGTTCTGAGTGAGCCAATTTTTGATAGATAAGAAGGTTTTCTGTGTTGTTTTATTAAGATCAGAGAGAGAGAATCAGCTGTGCTGATCACTGTGGAGTCATCTGCATACTTCACCAGTGTAGACTGTGGGCAAAATGTATGTAGTTGATTGGTAAAGATGTTAAATAGTAATGGGCCAAGGATTGATCCTTGTGGTATGCCCATTTTGACTAGCAGAGCAGGAGAAGTTGTGGAGAGCCATTTAACAGATGTAGTCAGTCTTTAAGGTAATGAGTAAACCATGAGATAATGGATGTAGACAGGTTTATTTCTGCAAGTTTGAGAAGGAGAAGGGAGTTGGAGATTGTGTTGAATGCCTTTGAGAGATCCAGAAATAGTCAAGAAACAAGTTTATTATGATATCTGGCATGGGAGATGGTGTTTATGAAGAAAGTAAGAGCTGTGGAGGTACTATGTTTGGGTCAAAAGCCATGATGAATGGGAGTGAGTAGATTCTCTTGTAAGAGGAAGTGAAGGATTTGTTTGTGTATGCATTTATCAAGAATGTTAGACAGGGGGGATAAAATTGTAATAGGCCTGAAGTTAGTAAGTTCAGAGGAGTTACCTCCCTTGTGAACAGGTAAGGTAAAGAAATGTTTCCAGATAGTTGGAACCCTAGATTCGATATTAAACCTCTAAATGACAATGGTGATGGGAAAGGCAAGAGAATTAGCAGCTTTTTGGAGAAAGAGTGGTGGTATACTATTAACAGAGGGGGAGGAGGGTTTAAGCTTTAGAAGTAAGGATTTTATATAGTTGGTCGATACTGTTTTAAGAGAGAAAGCCAGAGAGGAGTTGGAGGAAATGGGAGGGGTGGGAGGATATTAGAGTTTAGGTTGGAGTTGATTTGAAGAGTCAGTTTGCTGATGGTGTCTGTAAAGTAAAAGGTGAAATTAGTGGCTGTTTCTAATGGTGACTTATTTGGGAATGGTTGGAGGGATGAGTGGTTTCCATGATGAAGAATTTGGTTGATGGTGTGCCAAAATTCCTTTGGATTAGTAAGGGTACAGATAGGAGGGTTATTATAGAAGTTCTTCTTGTCATTATAGATGGATTTCTTAGCAAGGTTGCAAAGTTTAGTTTTAGACCAGATTCTCCAAGCTTTGTCTCTTTTTTGCATTAATGAGCAGGTGGAAGGAGTAAGCCAGGGGGAAATAATATATTTTAAGCTAACAGTTCATAAGGCAGCATCAGAGTTGGGAATATTGAGGAATATGGAATTAAATTGATGAATGGCATCATCCAGGGGCAGGTGTTTGAGGAAGGACCAGTTAATAGCAGTCAGATGGTTATTAAGAATATCAGAGTTGAAATTAGACAGTTTGCGACAAGTTATGAACTTGTGTAGTCTTGTATAGTGATGAGAGAATTTCAGTACTTTGATTGGGCAGTGGTCACTGAGAGTATCAGCCAGTGTCTCTGGGAAGTGCTATTTATGGGGATGTGAGACTAGAATCCAATCGAGAAGAGAGGTAAAACTGGAAGATTTGTTGGTATAGGTTGTAGTGGAGATTAGTTGGGAGAAGCAACGAAGATTAATATAGGAGCTAGGAGGATCTGAGGAGAGGGCTAGCCAAGTAATATTGACATCACCTAAGATGATAGTTTAATTTGGATGATATTGGTTGAGCAAGAAGAGAATATTTTTTAGCACAGGGATATTATCACCAGGGGGAATATAGATTGCCGCTATGATGAAAGCATTGTGAGCATTGATTTTGCAATTAGCAATTAGCAGCTCAGCAAGTGAGGCAGAGGGGGTAGGGATGGGTAGGGGGGTAACAGTGAGCTGGTTAGAGAACATAATGGCAACTCCTCCACCTTTTTATTTGTTCTATCAAGTTGTAAGATGATGTAACCAGGGGGTAGGAAGTCTTTGCCAGGAATGTGAGGTTTTAGCTAGGTTTCACAGAGAGTTAGGATGTCAGGAGAGTGAAGAGACATCCAGGAATGGAATTCACTTACTTTGTTGACTATACTTGTGATCTTCATGGAATATAGAGAGAGATGTTTTGTGGGAATTGTAGGGTGGGGGAGATGTGGTAGCTGAGCATTGTATCAGATGAAGGTGTGATTCAGGTCAAGGGTTGGGATGGATATCCCCAGATAGGAGCAGAATAATTAACATAGGAAAAGTATTAGGATGTGGAAGGAGAAAGAAATAATAGTTTGCCTTACTTTTGTGGAAGATTGAGGGGCTGGGGAGAATTTTGATTTTAGGAAGATGGGGAGAAGTTGGAGAGTTAGGTGGAGCTATCAAAAATGAGTGCGGAAGTAGTGGCATAACTATGGGATGAATGAGGGTGGGTGACTGATGGAGAGGTTTATGTATAGTATAGTAGGAAGTGAGGTTGTGTAAGAGGATTAGAGTAGTGGTGGAGAAGAGGAACAGAAACAACTTGTAAGTTAGCATAGTAAAGAAAGAAGTTGATGGTTAGAAGTAAAGTCAGGTGATATTTGATAGGTAGTGGTGAGGAGTGAATGATCAGAGATATTGATTATAGACACAAATTGAAAGGCAGGAGTAGCAGAAGTGTATGTAAGTGAAGTGGGAGAGGTTAGTCCAGTTCTATGTCCTGCAAGCTAGGAGGGGAGAAGATGACTAGAGCAGATACTATTAAGTTGGAGGTAGTAGATGTAGTGAAAGAAGGGAGGGGTAGATGTTTAATAAGGAAGTGGTTAGAGAGGGAGAAGACTGTCAGAAGAGAGTTAGGTTTGGAAGGGAGTAAATTGAATGATTGGGTGGGTAAAGGTAGGAGTGAAGGTAGGTAGTATGTTGCCAATTGGAGGAGGAGGGGGAAGAGGAGGGACAAAGGAGAGTGGAAAACAGGAGATTAAGTATAAAGGAAATGAGGTCAGGGGTGGGCGGGAATGGGGTAGGGTAGGGGACCAGAGTGAGCTCAAGTGCAGCAAGGACAAACAGACCAGGCTGGGACCCAGGAAGCAGGACACCACTGTGAACTAATGGTCCCAGGAAGTGGGAAACCATTGTGAACTAATACAAAAAAAAACTAAAGCACATATTAGGCTCAAGTCACAGAGATAAAGAATTTGCAATGTTTGCAAGGTATCAAGCTGGTGAGGGTTTGGGGAAAATGTGCTAGGTAGCGTTATAAGTACACTGAGCTAATAAGAGTACAAAGGTAGAGCGGCAAGGAAAACTTGTAAAAGAAAAATAGAGAAAAACACTTGATAAATTGAAATAGGTGGATTTGGAGTGCCAATATAAAGCTTGTGTAGTTTTAAGAATGCAATATTTGCTATCCAGGAGTACAACATACTAATTAGAGTAAAAAATGAGAACTGCAAGCTATTTTTGTAAAAAGAAAATTAAAGAAATATGCTAGAAATGTAGGATTATTGTAATTAGCAGTGCCAAAAACAAGGATGAGCAGTTTTTAGGAACTCAGTATTAACTATGCAATCCAAATAAGGAAGCAAGTTCTGTGTACAGGTTTTGTGAGTATATACTGTGAAAAACTAATTATGAGTCCCGGTCTAGTTCATTCAGCTCTACAAGGGAGCGAATATATTCATAACATGGATAGCACTAATTAGGAGAGGCAAAAAGGAATTCTACTTGCACAACATAAAGAAAGATATTGCAAGAAGGCTCGTGACTACTAATGAAGCATATAGGGGGTAGGCATGCAACTGCTAATTAGATAAAGATATGAAGCATATGGGGGTGTAGCACAAACCATGGAAAACAAACCAAAGACTAGATAGAGCTGGCTCATATGCAATGTGGAATGAAATAAATGACCTTAGAGTCACCAATCACAATCCTTAGTACAATAAGACTACACAAAGCAGACGTAAATTAACAAAATGGTACTGTGGATATTAAGGAGTAAAATTACAAAAAGAAGCAGACAATTAAAACCTTGAAGTTCTTACTTGGTGGTCAGACAGTCTCACGGGTGAGCAGGAGAAGTGTAGGGTTGGAACTGAGTGAGGAGAGCTGAAAGGAAGGCGCCAAAGTATCCAAGACTCTAAAAAACCTCTGATGACTTTTGAGTGGAGTGGGAGGGGCCAGGGAGGAAAGAAAGGTGATTGGAGAGTTAGTGGTAAATGAGGTAATGGGCACCTGGGAAGTGGGAAACCACTGTGAACTTATACAAAAAAACTATGAGCAGAAATATTGAGAAATGAGGAGAAGAGAGACAAGTTGGGTAAGGCAATTGCAGTAGAAATGAAGGACGATGAAGCTTTATTTTCTTAAGTAGACTACTGAGATTATTTGGGTAGGTTCCCTGAAAAGGTGTAAGTTTGACAGGGAGGAGTAAGGCAGGAAAGAGGAGCAAAGAAATTAGGTAAAGAGTATTGATAATTATTACAGTTTACCATATGAAGAAGGAGAATCTATCACCAATGTATGAGGACTGGAGTTTAAAAAGCTGGGGGTGTGATTGGGCCAATGAGAGAAGTGTGCCACTACAGCTTTAGGTCAGATGACTGTACAATATACACAGACAATTAATTTAAGAAATATAAAATATAACAGCAGAAGACATACAATGCTCGAGCTAATAGGGCAGGACACGAGGAACACTTTTATTCTTTGGTGGAGGGGTTCCAGGTACTTGATAGCCAAGGATGGAAGAGGTGGAGTGTGCTTTCATCAGAGTGACCATAAAACCATTTCACTCTTCCTATAGAAGCTACCAACTATTCTCTAGCGCAGACATTGTGTCTCTGACTCCATTCAGTTATGTGGGATAATATCTTTATGGCTTAACCCATAAAGTAATTTAATTTCAAGAATATTTTGCAAAGTCAGGTGGATTAAGATTAACCTCTTTATTTCCAGTATATGTTGTTACAATGTATACATTTAATTCAGTTACAATAATACACATATATTTCTTTTCCTCCCAGTAGGGCACACTGTTGATACATTTTAACACAAGCAAACCTCACAAATACATTTTCAGCACAAGCATCTGAACAAATTAGTTTGATATACAAATGACATGTAATTATTTGCAAAATTCCAGCTACCTGTGCTGGCATATGCTACAAATCAACTGCCCTATTTCTCCTGGCATGGCTGGCAGCACCAGCTATCTTCATAATACTCACCATGACAAATCAGTTCCAGGCAAGGTCAAGGTCCAATGTACAAGGACCTTGGCTTCAACTATGGCTTTTTTGAAAGGGTTGGATTCTATAAGTATTCAAGAAGCTGCTACATGGTCCTCTATACATACTTTTACAAAGTACTGTAAGCTGGATTCCTTCCCTAGGTCTAGATTATGCTTTACTAGCACCCTTCTTTCTCCTTCCACCTTCCAAATATAGTTAACTATGATAATCTACCCATATAGCCAAGGCTACTGCAGCAGAGATCAATATAAAGAAACTTGTACAGTTGAGTAAGTTTAATTTACCCTAACAGTAGATTTTCATATTATCACTGTTGCATTAAATACTTCCTCCCTCCATCCCCCCTTGTTTTTTGGTGTGTGTTTTTATGACAGGGTGTTCACATTTATTTTTTTATTATTCCTAGCCTTGTCTTTTCTGGGCTCAGCTTCCCTCTCAATGCTAGCAGGAAAGCTCTGAAGGGCTTCACACTTAAACTTGTCTTTTAGTCAGCTCAGCTTGAGCTGCTTGACAGTTTGGGCATGTGGAAGGTGCCCTGAAGCTTTGGAAGTTGACCAGCTGTATACCTTTTGCAGGCTATAACCCATATAGCTGAGGATACTGCAGCAGTGATCATTTGAATATCTACTGTTATGATAAGTTCAACTGACACAACTGTATTTTTTCACACCTAGAAAAGAAGTTAGAAGTGTGCTTAGAAATGATCAATGAATCTTCTCAGGATGATAAAATTGCCATGCTTTTTTAAAAAGCTGTCATTTATGGAAATATATGTGTCCTAG